>NC_050577.1:38298608-38645150 GCF_011100635.1 Trichosurus vulpecula
AAAGGAGTTAGGATTAAAACTAAGAATAATCTCACCTAGCAAAACTGAATATCATCTTTCAGGGAAAAAAATGGACATTTAACATTCAACGAAATAGAGGACTTTCAAGCATTCCTAATTAAAAGGGTGTGGATATAACATGACTTTAATGGGCTGATACCCCAAAAAACAAAATAAAGGAGTGAGAAAGAAAATTTCTGTGGAAGGAGGGGGAAGAGTGAATGGGGCAAATTACCCCACATAAAAAAGATATGAAAGAGTTATTATAATGGAGGGGAAGATGGATATGTGTGTGTGTGTGTGTGTGTGTGAGAGAGAGTGAGAGAGTGAGAGAGAGAGAGAGAGAGAGAGAGAGAGAGAGAGAGAGAGATGTGACAGCCAAAGCTTAAACCTTACTCCAGGAAATAACATACACACTCAGATGGATACAGAAATCTATCTTACCCTATAAGGAAGTAAAAAGGAACAGGGATAATAGAAGGGGAGAGGGGATGGATAAAAAGGGAAGGTAGATTGGGAAAGGTGGGGATCAGAAGTAAAACACTTGTGAGGAGGGAAAAGGTGGGGGATTAAGAGACAAAGGGAGGATAAACATGGGGAAAATATCATGGAGGGAAATACAGTCCTCCTAACTATAAATGTGAATGGGATGAACTCACCAAAGTGGACAGCAGAACGGATTAAAAACTAAAATCCTACAATGTGTTGTTTACAAGAAACACATTTGAAAAGACAGATACACACAGGATAAAGCTAAGGGGCTGGAGTAGAATTTATTAAGCTTCAGCTGAAGCATAAAAAGCAGGAGTAGCAATCATGATCTCAAAGGCAAAAGCAATAAAAATAGCAAAAGCAAAGCAAAAAAAAAATCTAATTAAAAGTAATAAGGAAGGAAACTGTATCTTGCTGAAGGGTACCATAGACAATGAAGTCATATCAATACTAAACATACATGCACCAAACGGAACAGCATTGAAATTTTTGAAGAAGAAGTTGAATGAGTTACAGGAGGAAATAGATAATAAAACTATATCAGTGAGGGACCTCAACTTTCCCTCTCAGAACTAGATGAATCTAACCCAAAAATATACAAGAAATTAAGGAGATGAATAAAATTCTGGAAAAGTTAGATTTGACAGATCTCTGGAGAAAATGGAATGGGAATAGAAAGGTATATACCTTTTACTCAGCAGTACATGGCACCTACACAAAAAGTGACCATATATTAGGACATAAAAACCTGACAACCTAATGCAGAAAAAGTAAATAAAGCCTTTTCAAACCACAATGCAATAAAAGTTACATTCAATAATGAACAATGGAAAGAGATTTAAAGTTAATTGGAAAGGAATCTAAATAAATAAATGGGTTAAAGAACAAATTATAGAAACAACTGATAATTTCAATAAAGAAAATGACGAGACAATCTACTAAAATTTAGAGGATGCAGCCAAAGTGATACTAAGGAGAAAATTTCAATTTCTAATTGCTCACATCAATACAACAGAGAAAAAGCAGATCAATAAATTGAGCATGCAACTAAAAAAAAACAAATTAAAAATCCCCAAACACCAAATTGGAAATCTTAAAAATCAAAAGAGAGGTCAATAGAACTGAAAGTAAGAAAAATGTTGTACTAATAAATAAAACTAGAGGCTGTTTTCGTGGCGAAAAAAAAAAAAACCCTAATAAAATAAACCATTGATAAATTTATTTTAAAAAGGAAATAAGAAAAACAAATTAGTAGTAACAAAAATGAAAGGGGTGAATTCTCCACCAATGAAGACGAAATTAAGACAATTGTTAGGAAGTATTTTGCCCAATTGTAGGCCAATAAATCTAACGATCTAAATAAAACGGACAAATATCTACAAAATTATAAATTGTCCAGATTAACAGAAGAAATCAAATACCTAAATTAGAAAAAAAATGAACAAGCCATCAAAGAACTTCCTAAGAAAAAATCCCCAGGACCAGATGGATTCACAAGTGAATTCTACCAAATATTTAAAGAATGAATAATCCCAATACTATATAAACTATTTGGAAAAATAGGTGAAGGAGTCCTACCAAACTCCTTTTATGACACAAATACGGTGCTGATACCTAAACCAGGAAGAGCCAAAACAGAGAAAGAAAATTATAGACCAATTTCCCTAGTATCAACGAAAAAAATTTTTAAAAGTACTAGCAAAGGGGCAGCTAGGTGGCGCAGTGAGTACAGCACCTGCCCTGGAGGCAGGAGGAATTGAGTTCAAATCCAACCTCAGATACCTGACACACTTACTAGCTGTGTGACTTTGGGCAAGTCACTTAACTCCAATTGTCCTGCCTTCCCCCCTGCAAAAAAAAAAAGTACTAGCAAAGAGATTACAGCAACATATCACAAGGATCATACACTATGACCAGGTGGTATTTATACCAAGAATGCGGAGCTAGTTTAATATTAGGAAAACTATCAGCATAATTGACCACGTCAGTAACAAAACCAACAGAAATCATATGATTATCTCAATAGTTGCAGAAAAAGCCTCTGACAAAATACTATCACTTTGCAGATATGATGTTATTACTTAGAAAACCCTACAAAACTACTTGAAATTATTAACAACTTTAGCAAAGTTGCAGGATACAAAATAAACCCACATAAATCATCAGTATTTCTATATAGTACCAACAAAGTCTAGTAGCAAGACAGAGAGGAATTCTATTTAAAATAACTGTAAACAATATAAAATACTTGGGAGTTTACCGACCAAGATAAACCCAGGAACTATATGAACACAACTATAACACTTTTCACACAAATAAAGTCAGATCTAAACAACTGGAAAAATATTAATTGCTCATGGGTAGGCTGAGCCGATATAATAAAAATGACAATTCTACCTAAATTAATTTACTTAGTGCCATACCAATTAAGCTATCAAAAATTACTTTATAGAGCTAGAAAAAAATTATAAAAATTCATCTAGGAGAATAAAAACTTAAAAATATCAACGGAATCAAGACTGTACCAGATCTCAAGCAGTAATTATCAAAACAATCTGGTACTGGCTAAGAAATGGAGTGGTGGATCAATAGAATAGATTATATACATGTTACAATACAGTAAATGACCACAGTAATCTGGTATATGATAAACCCAAAGTTCCAAGCTTCTGGAGCAAAAGCTCATTGTTCAACAAAAACTGCTGGAAAAATTGGAAAACAGCTTGGCAGAAACTGGCTATAGAGTAAGATCTCACACCATATACCAAGATAAGGCCGAAATGAGTACATGACTTACACATAAAGGGTGATACCATAAACTAATTACAAGAACATGAAATAGCTTATCTATTGGATTAGTGGATAATGGAAAAATCTAAGACCAAAGAAGATATAGAGAGCATTACAAAATGTAAAACTGGTCATTTTGATTATGTAAAATTCAAAAGTTTTACACAAACAAAACCAATGCAATCGAAATTATAAAGAAAGCAGAAAACTGGAGGGAAAATTTTGCAACAAGTATCTCTGATAAAGGCCTCATTTCTCAAATATACAGAGAACTAAGTCAAATTCATAAAAATACAAGTCATTCTCCTCAACGGATATGAACAGTTTTCATACAAAGAAATCAAAGCTATCTACAATCATTAAAAAATGCTCTAAATCACTACTGATTAGTAAAATGCAAAATTAAAATAACTCTGAGTTACCATACCACACCTATCAGAATGGCTAATATGAGAAAAAGGGAAAATGCTGGAGGGGATATGGGAAAACTGGAACACTAATGTACTGTTGGTGGAACTGTGAATTGATCCAACCATTCCGGAGAACAATATGGAACTGTGCCCAAAGAGCTATAAAACTCTGCGTACCCTTTAATCCAGCAATACTGTTGTTAGGTCTATATCCCAAAGACATCCAAAAGAAGGAAAAGAATCTCTTTGTGCAAAAATTATTTATAGCAGCTCTGTTTGTGGTGGCTAAAAACTGGAAATTAAAGGGATGCCTATCTAATAAGAAGTGGCTGAACAAGCAGTGTATATGATGGAATGTTACTGTGACAAACAGAAATGACAAACAGGATGATTTCAGAAAAACCTAGAAAGACTTACGTGAACTGATGCAGAGTGAAGTGAACAGAAGCAGGAAAACATCATACGCAGTAACAGCAATACTGTTCAATGAACAACTATGACTAACTTAGCTATTCTCAGCAATACGATGATCCTAGATAATCTCGAAGGACTAATGATGAAGCATATTATCCGCCTCTAGAGAAAGAACTGATATTGTTTGAATACAGATTAAAGCATACTATTTTTCACTTTTTTTCTTTCATTTTTTTCTTTTAATCAACTCCTCTTGTACAAAGTGACTAATACGGAAATGTTCTACATAATCGCACACATATAATATATCTGATTGCTTACTGTCTCAGGGAGGGGGAAGGGAAAAAAGGGAGGGAAGGAAGGAGAGAGATATAGAATTTGAAACTCAAAACTACAAAGGAAGTAAAGCTCAGGTGGTGTTCTAATTACAGTTATCTCTTCTACATATAGTTGTTAGGGTTGGGGGGGCCACCCCATCCCCCTCCGTGTGAACTGGAAAATCCCAAGTAAAACTTTTTTGGCCCTCCCTTTGTACCAGAAAAGAAGTCTCCATTATCATGGTATTAAAGAATAAAATATTGATATTATACAATACTATACATCTATTTTATACATTTCTGAGTCGGGGTAAGGCAGTGAAGAGATACAATTGTGACCTACTCAGATAAAGGAAACACAGGGATGAATCTTACTAGGTTAGAGGGCAGCTGACTCTGGGTCTACCAGAATAACCACGTCACTGAAAGATATTCAAGTCCCTGTCTTTGTTTGTAGCTGGTAAGCACCTAGAAACAGAGCAGACGCAGAGTGGTGGGGTGTTTGGGTGCTGGCTTCTCTTCTTCCTCATTAAAATGATGACATCAGCAATAAAGAACATTTATCCTAAAGATACAGGGTCCCACTCCATTACTCAAAGCTGCTGAAATAATCAGCCAGAGAAACAAGAACCTCCTTATGTGGGTCATTTTAAGATACAACAGGGCTGCCCTGCTGTGCTGCTTGTTGTAACAGAGCCTGGTGGGGCTAATAAGCACATCATAGAGACCCAAGTTAGACTGGATGAAATTAATCTAAGGTTCAGCAAGAGGAGGGAAAATTGGAGAGAATCTAAGAGTTTTGATGAAGCATTAGAACCATTAGAGAAAATGAAAAGAATTAAAATATAATGCCTATAAAAAAGTCAAAGAATAACAACTATTTTAAATACAGAGGTTATTATTATATGAAGGACAGTAGCAGTTTCTCACTATGGACAAAGAAACTAAGTGAAAGTGGAATAAAATTAAGGACTGACAAGAGTTGGAAACTGACACATTCATTCCCAAAGGTGCTTTTAAAATTTCCTTCCTTTGAGGTTAAAAATACACATGAAACAACAACTTGAATGAAGAAGAGATTTCAAGTATGGATGTGCCTGAAGTAAGGGAATGGACTGGATGATCTTTCACAATCCCGTTCATCCCTACATGAATCTGACAGTAATACTGAAAACTCTGGGATTCTTCCTCCAATGGTTCAGTCTACGCTTAAGAGGAAGCCTATAAAGTCTAATTTAGCTTGTTGTGTTTCAAGATGCATTTCCAACACTGGAGACGCACAAAAGGAAATGTGCCTGGAGTAAAGGTTTTCCAGGAGCCAGCTGATCCTCCCCTACGCTATCAAACAATCTCCAGTGGGGCTATCTTCTAATTTCTGGCATCAGAAAGAATCAGCGGTTACCTCTGTCTTCTGACAAAGATAAAAATCACCAGGAAACCATAAATGGAACAAACAAGTAAACACAGCTTACCATATACAACAGCTTAAAGGACACTGCTTTTAATTATGTGCAAGATATCTAATTTGTGAACAGATTTCATATTTGTAAAAAAAAGGATTTTCAACAGGACCTGAGGCCGACATAGGAAAAAAAAAAAAAACCTACCCAGAGCACTCTAGTGTGGTGGTGGCTGATGTACCCCACTGATAAAAGAAATAAAGATCTTCACTCGATGTCCTACTTTTATACCAGCCCACAGCAATCTTCTCTCATGCATCTATCATCCCTTCAAAAAGCCAAATACGGCACATAATAGGAGGACAACAAGCCACTAGAGAGGGGCTCCAGATCGGCTGTGTGCAGCTGCCTGTGGGCAGCTCAGGGTCTTCCCTGAGATTAGCATGTGCACCTAAGGAAGGGCGCTGGCAGAGTTGGTACAGAGCCTTCAAGAATAATTTACTTCACTGATGCACCACAGGGCACTTGGGAGCAGCACCACACTCCTTTGCTGGTTACGGCAGCTGGACATGCTCAGGAAAGGGGCTTGGCAGGACAGTTGGCACATGTACGCCAATCTGAGATCAACGGACATCTGACCGTGATCACCGAAGAAGACCCTGCTGTCACACTGTAATGAATAAGGTGGCAGAAAATGCTCTGCCCAGAAAAAAAAAAAAAAGCAAATAGGAAGGGAAAAGAAAATCACCCATGACCTCATGATAAGACTAAGGAAGGAAGAGACCAAGCCATGCTAAAAAGCAGACCCCAAAAGTGAGAGGGGGGAAAACATGGCAGGACAAAATTTATAACAGAAATACAAAAGAAAGTATGTTGGGCTGCTATAATCCCAGTTCCACAATTGAGTAAATCATGAGGACTCTACCCTCGATCCACTACTGGCTGCTCGGGAAGAGAACCCTATCACTCTGGTACTATTATAACAGATCCCAGATCAAGCACACACAAATAATTTAACTAATCCCTGGGCAGAGACTGTCCATTTGAGGACTATGTTGGGGTGAGGGGAGGTCTACCAGAGAATTGATGAACTGGGCAGCCAGAGGAAGCAGCTATAGGATGTAATCCGGGCAGAGAATCAGTTGCAGCAAGAGGTGCTGGACATAACTAAGGGGTCCAACTGGGGACGTGCCAAGGGTCTCTGGCTTATGTACATCTTGGATATTTCATCGTCCATACAGAGGATCAAAGCTCAAGAGTGGGAAGGGGCCTCAGAGGCCTTTGAATCCAAGCCCCTCCAAGCGGCTCGAGTCCTCTAACCCCCAAGTTCATTTCTCCTTGACCTTTCCCTTGATGCTGCTGCTAGGATTTCCCTGTTCTTCCCTTCCCTGGCTGGTGCTTGGACCTGTCCTCACTTCCGCCCAGGCCCTACTTCTCCCTGGCCAGTGTGCATGACAAGTGGCAGAGTTGGCCATGGCAAGGGGGGCAGGGGTGGAATCCCCACAGCTGTTCTCTAGGTCCCAGCACTAGTCTCCCTTGGCAGACCTCCATGTACAAAGACCTTCCATGAACACCAATGGGAATGGGTGACTCTGTCATTCCCTATGTGGTTTAAGGCACAGAGGAAAAATAAGACGACACAAAAATGTGTGTACTGCAATAGGGGTGGTCTAGCGTGGGGGGAGGGAAGGGGTGGAAGGGAAACCTGGTTTCTCCCTTGCTTATTAGAAAAAGAAAACTTAAAAAGGTCCTACATTCCTCAGAAACCCCCCAAAGAGCCAAAGACGCACTAATGAGAAACAACAGGTGGCTATGAAAAGGAAGGTGGGTGGGCCAACCCTGGGAGTTCCAGGGAACAAGAAAAACTGTCAGACTGAGAATGACCCCCCAGGAGGTAGCCCCAGGAAGGCCCAGGTCCACGGAGCTCCTTAACCCCATTTCCCTGGATTCCTGTCATGGCCCCGCTTCCGTCCTCCTCACCTAAAGCCCCCACCCTGCTGGAATGCCTGCCCCAGGAGTTACCACCAGTGGCTCTGAGCTAAGAGGGAGGGGAATATGGGGCAGAAAGGACACCCCCGATCCCACTGATGACAGCAGCTGAGGGCGGGTTCCCAGCACCTCAAGCTGGACCCTGGGATCCATTTTCCCAAGAAAGCATTACAAAGGGTGGTTGAGTTTTCTGATACTCAGTACATTACAGATTAAATAGTCTTTTTGTGGATAGGCCCAATAAACAAACCACAATAAAAAAAAAACAAAAAACCAACATGGTTTCTATGGGAAAATGAATTCCAAGTGTCAATCTATAAAACTCAATCTGTTCAACAAACTGGGACCTGCTAATATTTAATCACCCCACAAGTGATCTGAAAATTAAAATACATACCAGTTTAAACAGAATAACTAGCAAATGGGGTGCTCAGATTAATTGACTTTTTGGGGTAACAGTTATCATATCAGTGATTTTTAAAATAAACTGGAATGTAGTCTAATATGCTTTAACACTAAAACCATGCTCAACAGAATCTTTCTAGAGATATATGTACTGTCCCAAAGGTGCTTTAGGATCTTAAGGTGACACGGATGATGGTCTTCCTTATGAACGTGGATTATCCCTAGAGGAAGATACAAAGACAGGGGATTCGGGCTTTCTGACTGTTTGGATGCTAGATAAACAGAAGCTGACTGCAACTGTTTACACATTAAAGAAGTGACCACCAAGATGGCAATCTAGACACTGTGTCCTGTCCCCACTAACTTTTGGAAATTTCTGAAAAGAGAAATTAAGTGCCAAATGTGAACAGTAACAGTGGAATCTACAGGAGAAAAAAAGAGAGCCCCAACAAGGTGAGATCCTTGTCAATTAACTCTGAAGAAGGCTAATCCTTAAAGGGCTCATTCAGCAATCCATCCACCTCCATGCTCCCTTCTACCAGGGCAGAGTCCAACCTGGGAGCTGATGCCACGCCCACCAGGAGGTTCTCTTGCTGCAGATACTACAACAACAAAGAAGGAGAAGAATCAAAGCAGTCTCCCCCCTAGCTTAGAGATCCCCAAAGTTGCACAGCACAGACTTTGTCTGGAAAGCCTTCTCTGAGTTCTGCAGAAAGTCAGCTGATGCTAACATAGCTCAGCCAGAGAAGGCCAAGGGCCAAGAAGGAACAGAGATAAGGGATAAGCATGAGTGGCTGTACCAGATCTGAAACCCAGCTGGAGCTAGTTGTCTCCCACAGACTACTTAAGGCACAGACCAAGACTGTCAAAACCTAAATCCCCATTGTGGGAGGAGGCCAAGGCTGCTTTGCAGCTCAGTCCTGGGAGCGCATCCACCAGCAAAGCGGAGTCAGAAAGAGGGTAATGGGGGAATACCAGGGGAAAGAATAAAGACTTCAAGGAGAAGGAAACCCACTAAAAACACAGAGCACTAGCAGATAAATCAACCAAGAGGATCCCAAAACTAGAAGGAAAGATGAGTATTAAACCCTCACCAATACCATAAATACTAGAAGACAAAGGAAAGTGAACCAATGCCTGATGAAACAAAGAATTCTACGAGCACGTGGAGCAAGAAATTACAGAATGGTTCAAGGGAGAAATAAAATCTGTAAAAAATTAGGAATTAACATATTAGAAATTATAGTTCTCAGTGTTAATTAAAAAAAACTCAATTAGCAAACTAGAAAAAATGAATCCAAAGTGTATTTCTCCAAAGGAGCAAAAAAAAAGGGGGGCGGGGGGAATAATAGAAATGGAACACAAAAATGGTGAAGTGGAGGAAAATCTGGCAGAAGAAAAAGGTAATGGCAAAACCATGAAAAGAACACATGATCTCTAAACAAGCCAAAGCTATCTTGAAGAAAGAATATCAAGAGACAACTTAAGGATCACAGGTGTCCCAGAAGAATATAGCATATTAAAAAAATGGGTTGGAATCAAATGAAACTGCCCCAAACTTCTAAATGCAGAAAAAAATCTACAGACTGTCTCCAGAATGAAACCCTACATTTCAAACTCCAAGACACACAGTTTCTAAATTTAATAATTCCAACAAGAAGTTCTGGAAGTGGCCAGGATAAAGACCTTCAAATAAAGGAAATGAAATGAAAATAACTCTAAATTTGGAGGCTTTTTTTCCCCAGAAAGACAAAGAAAAAGACTGACCTGTGGGGTAAAACAAACAAAACAGAGATCTTCGGGAGTTTAAAAAATCATAAACACAGGTAAAGATGTAAGGAAAATTAAAAGAAAAAAAGACAAATGAAGGCAGAGGAGCAGAAGTGAAGGCTCAAGTTATAGAGTGGAGGGGGCATAGTTGGGGACAAAGGAGGGGAATGGGTGATTGACACTTATTAAGTCCTAATTTGGAACACAGGTTAATTTCTATCAGCCGGCAATGCTTCCATCCTATTACTTCCCTGAAGAATGGACTACTCTTAGAAGTCTAAGAGTAAGATACAATAGAAATCAGGAACAATGGGGAAAAATTTACAAAGGCAATAACAAAGATACTGGTTAGAAGGACTTTGGAAGTTTTAATGCCATAAAGAACACAAAGAAACTCAAAGAGCAATTAATAAGGATCTAGGACACAGTTGAGGGAATAAAATTTCAGAACAGAAAGGAAGAAACTTAGTGAAAACCAGCAAAAAAATGCTTCCTAGAAAAAGATGCACAAAACCATGTGAAATTTAACAAAACACATACTAATGCTGAACTCTTCACTGAAGTCTAGATTTCATGAGTGGATAAAGTGAACTAATTCTAGATTTTCTAAGTGCAGACAGCCACAAGAGGATGTCAAGTGCACAACGCCCCTACCTTGGTATGGACCCAGAGGGAGGGAGGATGGTTGGTATATTTCACTGCTAATTCCAAAACACTTTCTTGTTTTAACAGGCTCGGGCTTGAACAAATCGAGAATCCACCAGTCACGGGAACACCAGGAATAAAGAAATCAACCCTAAAGTAGAAAAGCAGATAAAATCTATGATTTCAGTTCTTAACAACAACAACAAAGCAACTATTTGGCAGTATTTGCTAAAACAAAGTACCGGCCATACATTCTTGAAATCTCATCTAGTTTCTCCTCCTGCAGCTCTTGTCACAACACTAAATTCTACACAATCTTTTCTCCTTCACATTTATCACAATGCTATAGTCTTGGATTCCTCACATTTCAAAACTAACATCATATTGAGCAGAAACTCTCAGAATATTCTGGCCAATTGAGACAAACCTTTTCAAAACACTAAGGAAAGAAAAAATGATTAGCACCGAAAACTGTCAAATCCTGATTGCCGATCTCGCAGGAGACAAGTCACCAAGATGCCCCTCCCACCAGGAAAAGAAAGCAGAACCTCCACATCATTCCTGTTTATTTACCAACGGCTGACATGTCCTAAGGCTAGTGGTCCATTTGGAGTGCTAATCTAACCTTAGACCCTGTTTCTCACTCCGTAAATGGTTCTCCTAATTTTGGGTAATGAAATGGTTGGTTAATTAGAGATAAGAGTCACCACTAATTAACAGCGTACATTGTCCATTCCCTGGTCAAATGGTGAGTCTAAGACTGTGCCGGGTTTATCGCTTGCCTTGCAGCGCCCTCTGCTGATGAGACGCTCCCAGAGGCTTCCCAGGCCAGGCTTCTGGGTGAGCACAAGTGCTTTCAAGAACAGGATCTCTGGGCTTTCTTGATGGCCTCCAAATGACAAAACAGCCTTTCTGGACCAGGACTCCTTCTTTGGGACTAGGATGAAAATGCACATTTGCAGAAAATGGGGATCAGAGGCCTCTATCAGATAATTCACTGTGTGCTCAGAAGAGCGTGACAAGTGGAAATGGAGGGGGCCAAAGAGGAACTTAACCCATCTGAATCCACCAAAAAGGAAGAAAATTCTTTATTTTTGCTTAAGTCTCCCAAGGGGTCCTGGGTTCTAGACCTCAGAACTCAGGCTAGTCTTATTAATGCTATATAGACAATAGTAGGCTTCTGAAGGGAGACCTGAGAACCAAACCAGCACAGAATACCCTAGGGAGAAATGCATACTGAATTCTAAGCAGTCAACCCATCAATGAATCTTGGGAAAATAATGCACTAAGAGATCAGGGGCTGCCTGCGATAGGTGCTCAATAACAGTAATATGATAAGCACCCCAAGGAGCTCAGCACGAAGGGTCAAGAAAGGCCACCCAGCCAAGGGGTTGGGTCTAGAAGAAGGGGTCCTTTCCTATTGTATTTCTCCTGCTTCCACATCTGAGGTGTCCTACCCATGTGACCTTGGGCCACTCATTCTACCCTTTGGTTTCCTACTCTGTAAAGAGCAGGTGGTCAGACCAGACTGGGCTGAGTGGGCTGGATGACCGTCCTAAGCTTTCTTCCTGTCCTAGAGCTGACTCAACCATCCTCGGGTACTGCCTTTCCCATTTAACTAACATTGGGCAAATGACTTCTGTAAGAGATCTGAGTTTCAGATGCCTCAAATGTAAAACACAAATGATACCTTCTTGGTGTAACTGAGGGGGCTGCTGGGAGGACCAAATATGATAAGAGGTGAAAGCATTATGTGAAGTGGGACTAGAGGGCTGCCCAATGCTATAGTAGTATTGTCAGGAATCCAGGGTATTCTCCCTACCTCCTGTAGGGTGTAACTGGAATATTAAAGGTAGAGAAGAGGAGTTAAAGAACATTTGCTGTTCTGAGTTCAGCTGCTCCATCCCACAAATTACAAATAAGTAATTACCTGAACATGGAGAGCGCTTAATCAATGGCTGCTGCTGCTAATAGAATGAGGACGACAAAGAAATGCCCACAATCACCAGGTAAATGATGCCCTTGCCCTCTGGGTTACTTCTAGCACCTGGATGCGCCCTCTGCAGGGGCCCTGATACTGCAAAGCCTCCGTTTCTGATTCTCTGCTGGATGTCCACAGGCACCTCAGAATGCACTTCCTGTTGACAACATGGCATCCTCGCAATGACCAGGGTTCAAAGCCTTAAGTGATTATTCGACACTGCTTTCTCCAGTGCCACACCTGATCAGCTGCTCGGACTTGTCAATTCTAGCATAGCCTCTTACTTGGTAGACCACACACAGCATCTCTCTCCAGCTCCTCCTTCACTCAGTGGCCAGAATTATCTTTGTACCCAGACCCGACTTTGTCACAGCCCTGCTAAACAGTCTTCAGTGGGTCCCCAATCCCCCGCTTTGCTCTCCTGCCCCTGTGCATCCCAAGGAGATTGCCTTCTCTATAAATCAGGAACGAGAGTTCGCATTTGGATGGCCTCTCCCCTTAGGTTTTCCACATCCTTTACATACATGGTGCAGGTTACGTGATTTAAAGAGCTAATAATAACCCGAACAAACCTCTTGGAAGCAAGCAGAAAGAGGATTTCAACGATTTTGTAGATGAGAAAAGTGTGGCTGAGGAAGGTTAAGTGACCTCTCTGTGATCACGTGTCTGAAGAAGGACCAGAACACGGGTCCTGGGTCTTGGCCCAGTCTCATTTCTACCACATGAGAAACCTCTTCTCACTGGCATCGTCCTCCTCCAAGGCTGAGCTGAGGCTGGGCCTCCCCTAGCCACCTTCTCCATAGCCCTCTCCCTCCTCCTCCTCCTCTGCTGCTAATATGTTTACCTTGGAGCGCAGGTGATGCACGCACTTTTCTTATTCCCCCAAATTAACACACACACTTCTGGAGGACTCGGTTTCTAGTGCTTATAAACACCCACCCAACTGGAACCCTGTACACTTGTGGGTTGATGCCTACGGCTGACCTCAGTCACCTCAGAGTGTCTGGGTGGGTCTTCTTAATGATTAAAGTCAGAAAACAACAGGGTCCGACTCTAAAGTGCCGTGAGAGGCAGCCTGCCATAGTGGACCGGGCACTTCCTAGGTACATGACTCTGGGTCCCTTACCCTGTGTGCCTCAGTTTCCCCATCTGTAAAATTGGAGTGGAGGGTGGACTCAATGGCCTCTGAGGTCCCTATGACCTGTTTTAACAAACATCCTAAAATATATAAATATATATATATTTATAGTTACATAAACGTTAGTGTGGCATGCCTCTGAGTAACCTGAGTCAGGCTGCTTGGTAGCCTGAGGGTTCTTGTCTAACTCTGGGTCTTATTCCCATCAAGGTCGGTGCCCTCTGGGAGCTCCTCTGCGGCAGCTGCCTTTCAAAGCTTATGAAGGTACGGCACATTTGTTCGAATGTCATTGGCGGCAGCAGATCTTCAGCCTCTTAACCAGACAGACAGCTGACGTTTGGAAGCAGTCACACTGATTCAAAATCACATGTGCTGAATAAGGTAAGTGGGCACCATAGTTTACAGTCCAAAAAGAGACAATGGCCACAATGTAACAAGAGCAAAGTAACGATTATGAAAAGTTTTCCAAATATTTTGACAATGGCAGGGATCACCATAAAAGGACTCCTAAGGTAATGCCTTTAAAAGGGATTGAAAAAAGCCAAAACAATCTCTTTACTTATAATCCTACCATAAATGGTGAATGGGAAAAAAAGGAATTAAAGAGTTCTTTGCTTCTAAAAAATACATGTATCATAAATGTTTACGGTTTGTGGAGATGGCCCAGAATGTCAACAAAATGGCCAGATTCGCTGCTGATTCCTGTTTCTCTCCCAGAAACTTACTTATACTCAAGTATGTGAGTATATCAAAGCCATATAATACATGGCAACACCATTACAAGTACCCCTAGCTAATTTTACTTTGATTGAGAATATAAATGGGATTTTATTTCTGTAAAGCAGTAATGAGATGGTAGACTTTTTTTTCCTGCTCAGATAAACAGACTCGGTAAATGTTTCTAATTCCAAAGACAAAGAGTTGACCACGACAGCACTGAAACCAACACATGTGCATTTTTTGCTTAGGAAAAGTGGTCTGGCTGGCAGAAAGTCTGAGTGAAGCTGCTGCCACGTCAAGCAGACTACAGGATCGAACAGTCCCATGGAAAGGAAAAATGCAAAGAGAGTCATTATAATTAAAGCTTCTACTTTTCACTGCGTAATAACTGTTGAACAATTCTTGAAGGGTAAATATACTTTCTACATCGCCTTCCCCCGCCCCAACAGCCACCAAGAATTTAATATGTATCGCTGAACATGTGCGAAGATTACAGTAAATTGCTTCAGAAACGCAAATTATTGCAATCAGCGTCTTGTTTTCTAGTTCTAAATTCAAAGGCAAACTATTTAACATGAGTGCTAACTCCTACTATTCTCATATAGTCCCAATTCTAACAAAACTTATTTTCAGATGGACCATGCCAAAATTAGCCAAGAGATGCCTGTGAAATCCAATCAAGGTTGACAAGCCCAAGTGCTTAAAAATCAACACAATTTTAAAAAAGTGGCCACCCCCACTGTAAAAATAGCCCACAGCTCATACATACCCTCAGGAGTCTATGAAAATCCAAAGCACTCTATTTCCAGATCAACCTGAATTTAAGCTCCCTGGGTAGGAAGGCCAGGAGGGTCCCGATTATCCTCAGGACATAAGAGTCCAATGGAGACACAATGATTTGCTTTGATCTAGATGAACTGGGAGGCACTGATAACATTAAGTATGCTCTTTAAATCCAACCCAGACAAAGTGAAAAGACCAGAGAGAGCAGAAACTGCTTGGAGGGTTTGTGCTATGCAATGAGAACAGTCTGCTGTATGCAGTTGCATGTAAGTCTGAATACAGACCCCTGCCCAGTGACAGCTTTCACCCAGATCAAATGACTGCCCTGAATTCTGCTGGCAGCTCTTTTTGGAGCTGATGCCTATGCAGAGAAAGCTGGTAGCTGCTTGCTTGCTGTAAGGGTCTTCAAAATGCTACTTTTGACTTGCATAAGGCAGAGAGGCACAGCGGCCAGGGATGGCCTGGGAGCCGGGAACACTACATATACTGGCTGGGTGACCCTGGGCAAGTCACAACCTCTCAGGAATGAAATCTCACAGAGAAGGTGCTGACCTGCCCAGATAGAGGCTATTTCCTTTTGCAAGTACTCCCAATGCCAGTGAAGCTGCAAGCCTAGCCCTGTCCCTCATCCTGCTTTTGCCATTTAGCCCTACCAGACCCACAGAGGACTCCCAGCAAAAGTACTATGGGCCCTGAAACCAGGCTGGGCAAGGACAAGAGGCTTGGGCCTGGGAGGGGCTTCCCGCATGACAAAAAATAACCCGAATCCACATTCTCTCTGTGGGATTAGCTATGGCATGGAAACGTCCCACAGGTGACCCATTAGCAGCCAGCCTAAAACGGAAGCCACACAACAGGGTCTCTAAGGGAACGGTGATAGGTGATGGACGTATGTTGAATTAAGAAAGGAGAGGGATTCGATGACTGACATAGATAGGAGGATGATGAAGAGTCCAGGTCACCAGATTCCTGGGGGTGAAATGGGGTCAGTGTACCCCAAACAAGTGCCTAATGGTACTTTGATTTAGAAGAAGGACCTGCTGATTCAATGAGCATTAACAGGCAAAGTGCCCCACGAGGCACAGATCCAATGTCTGGGTGGCAGGGATTTTTGTTATTTCTTCTCACAGATTACGAATCTGACATGGAATCCAGGATCTGGAGAGGGAAGGGTTCTCAGAGGACGTCTAGTCTACCCTCTTATTTACAGATAAGTAAACTGAGGCCCAAGGAGGCTGAACTGCCTAAGGTCATACAGGGAGCAAACTCCAATGGGAGGACCGGCACCCAAGTCCCCCGACTCCAGAGTGAGCAAGCACTCTTTCATCTGAATCAACATAATGGTTAACAAATCAGTCTCTTAATGTTAATCATAATTATTACTTGTAGAATGATAGCAGGTTTGCAAATAGCTCATTTCTTTATCCTCACATTAATTTCATTGGGATACAGCTGTTACTCCCATGTTACAGAGGAAACAGAGACTGGGCAAAAGCTAAGTGATCCCATAGCTTATAAGCATCAAAGGTAAAATTCAAATCCAGACCTCCTGACTAAGCCCAGCACCCTAGCTGGGCTTAGAATAACACTGACTTTCAGAGCCTCAAAAGCTGAGGATCAGAATTGGAAGTGGGCTGATCCCCACCAAGGCAAGACAACCATAAGCCCAGGCTTGGAATGGTGAGCAGTCCTTGTGCAGCTTTACTCCAGGGCTCATTCTGGGGCTAAAACTTCTCATCTGAAATGTGAACTGCACCAGATAACCAGAAGCAACAGTCTTCCTACAGAGCCCCAGGCTTTCTGATTTCCAGCCTGAATCTCATCTTTCAATCCTTGCACATTTTGTGACAATCAGTCCCCAGTGTGATCTTACAGAAATGCCAAGTTGCTCCTCTGAGGGAAGGCTTCATCGCCATACAGTGATCCAGCAGACGGCTTCCCAAGGGACAGGGCACAAGCGCTCCTATTCAAAGAAGGGTCTCAGGTGCTGTTCCCCAACCAGCAGCCCAAGACCCTTTGGAGAGTTTAAAGAAATGTGGTGTGTCCCCAGAGCCTAAAATTCTTCTTTCCACTACCTATTTTTTTTAACCAAATGGGTAAAAGTGGTGGTAACTACGATGGGGAAAGATGGCTACTGTTTGAATGTATTCATATTATATACACATAAAAAACTGTAAATGGTGGACAGGTCGAAGGGCATTAGTGGATGGCTAAATGAGTGGAGTGGGTGGTGAGAGGAATGTTGGTAGATGCCTGCCTCCTGTGCCCCAACTAATTTACAGGTAGAGATCAGACAGAGCTGGGAAAAGCTGGCTAGAGAAGTCAGAACAAGTAGTAACAAGACTGATTCCCTATACCATTGCAGCTCTATTTTGTGGTGGTGAAGAACGAGAACCTAAGGAGGAGGGGAACGGCTGAAGAAATCATGGTATACTCTCTACTACAAGAAATGAAGAAACCTGGAAAGACTTGTTATGAACTGAAGCAGAGCAAGGTGAGCAGAACCAAGGGAACCATTT
Source organism: Trichosurus vulpecula (assembly GCF_011100635.1). Lineage (NCBI taxonomy): Eukaryota > Metazoa > Chordata > Mammalia > Diprotodontia > Phalangeridae > Trichosurus > Trichosurus vulpecula. The sequence continues at coordinate 38,316,382 of NC_050577.1, forward strand.
ATGTTGTAACAACACTGTTAAAGCAAACAACTATGAAAGCCTTAAGAACTCTCTCTCACCGACATGCTGACCAACCTTGACTGCAGAAGACTGATGACAAAAACAACTACTTACCTCTTGATAGAGAAGTAGACAGATTACAAGCATTTTCCTTTTCCAGTGGGGTTCTAGGAGGAAGGGAGGGGGCAGCTAAATGATACCTAGAGCATAAAGTGCCAGGCATGAAGCCAAGAAGATTCATCTTTCCGAACTCAGACAACTTACTAGCTGTGTCACCCTGAGCAAATCACTTAACCTTGTTGGCCTCAGTTCCTCATCTATAACATGAGCTGGAAAAGGAAATCGCAAACCACCCTAGTATCTTTACCAAGAAAACCCCAAATGGGGTCACAAAGAGCTGAACATCAATGAAAGACTGAACAACAACGTGGGGAGAAAGGACTTGGGGTGGGGTGGGTAAGAAACGGGAGAAAAGAAATGCTTGTTCATTTTTAAAATTAATAATAATAATAATAGTAATAAAAGATAAACTCATTTACCCCCTTACAGCCTCAAATATAACTTGCAGAATTGTCTTACAGCCAACTATCCATAACTGCATGAGTTGGTAAGACTAATAATTTTTAATTGAAACTTAAAAAGGTAAATTCCCCACTAATTATTCTAAATCAGAAAAATGGACATCTTAAAAGTATTGATCCTCTGCATAAGTCATGAGGCTGTTACCACTGTATAAAATCAAGTGACTGTATGCTAGTAGGGTGGCTCCTGAGCAGGTCTGCCTCAGACAGGAAGATCTGGGCTCAGGTACCCCTATTTTGGACACATGCAGACTGAGTGACTGGACAAGGCCCTTCACCTTTCAGACTATACCACAGAGCAGCTGCCAACGTCCATGGATAGAAGAGAGCCTCCTCAGGAGGTGGTTCCCTACAGCAACAAAATCCAAGATCTGGATCTCCTCTCCCCACAAAAAAAGATTAAGTACAGGAGCAATGTGGGAATCTACCCCTCCGTGTACCATGGGAAGGACATAAAAAAAACTTACCACTGGCCAGCTTTGAAAGTAAAGTCTTTATTGGCGACCAGCAAACGGAGCCTTCGGACGGTTTCTGATTCATCGGCAAGCCCACACACTTTAGCAGAAGACACAATCTAAAACAGAAAAAATACGCTGTGATTTGGTTACATTTACAAACCACATACAAAAACTCCTAGGAACTCATGGGCAGAGCACCGCATGGCATGTCAGTTTAGAAAATCAGTGTGACTGACCCTCAAGATAATTCGACAGAAGCAAAACCAAAGAAAGATGATCACATAATTTGTCTACAAAGAAAATTCAGAAAGTCTTTCAGGAGGCAAACTATCAGACTAGTCCAATTTTGCCCTTCTAACACTCAATAACCACTAAACTTTCAAATTCTAACTAATACGTCTGATGCCTGGGGACGATGTTTTAAATCCCAGCACTCAGAGAGACCCTAAATGGTCTAATACGGTGCTAAGAGTCAAGGAGGCACTAATCATCTCGCTGGTGAGTGACTCAGCTTCCTGCCATCCATCTCTTTGTATCCTGGGCACTTAGCACAGTGCCTAGCATACAGCAGGTGCTTCATAAATGTTTACTGGACTGGACCGTCCTCTGTCCTCATTAACACTTCCAGCAAAGGTGGCCAGGAGATAAGGTTTAAATCATTTATTTTTGTCCCTAGAATGACACAGTTTATTAGAGATTTGCCATAATGGGTAGTCTTAAGAAATCTCACCATTTGTGACACTTGCCAAGCGAGCCAGATTTAATTTACTGAGTAGCTAGATTTGAATCTGAACACCTTCATGGAGGCGAGATGAGACTTATATACAGAAAGACTGTGGGAGAGATCTAGGGAGGTCCTGGGGTGATAGGAGTAGGGGTTTAGGGAAGGTCTTGAAGAGGAGTCTAAGGAGGAGGTGAGGTGAGGTGAGAATCCAGGAACCAAGAGAATGGGATTAAGAGTGAGAAGTAGCTGAAGGCTCCCTGGAGGTAACAGACAGGTAGGGCTAGAATAGTTTAAGGGTAACAAAGATTTGGGCCTAGTGATAATGCAAGGCTTATGCCTCAGGCAAAAGGCTCCTCAAGTGGAAAGATTTAAGGAGAATTCAAGGGGGCTCCCAGATTCTGTACTCCATCTATTTGGGTGAGGAAGGAGACCTATTTCCAAACTTCAGTGTCCAGATAGCTCCTTAGTCATCTCTCCAACCAGTACCTGGGCAGGAGTCACTTCTATGCTACTAATTAGTGGTGATACAGCCTCATCTAGAAAATCTCAAATGGGGGGGGGGTCTGATTGTTAGGAAACTGTGCTTCACTTGGAGCCCAAATGCTTCTCCGTAGTTTTCACTCATTATTTCTGCTCTGCCCACTGAGGCCTAATCCCTCTTTTACATGACAATCCTTGAAATATTTGAATGACCCCCAAAATGCTACCCCAAATGTTTATCTGTTCAAGCTTCCCTGGCCCAACTGCCCCTTCCCCTCTCATCATGTACACCTTGTTTGTTCTATGAAGAATTAACTGTTCACTTATTGGAGGGATATAAAATCATTCAGGCCACTAAAGTCCTTTTCTACAGTCAACCTAGACAAAAGGTACCCTCATGCAGGTAAGAGACAATTCTGAACTTACAGTGTTCCAAAATTTACTTTTAAATTGGTGCCACACAATTATCAATGGTGGCCCACAGAACCTCCATAACTCATAGAGCAGCTTTACCTTGGCCCAGCCCATAATCCCGCCCCACCCCCCCACCCCGCCCCGTATCTTCACCATGGAAATGGCTCTCTCCATCTTGACCTCTGAAGTTTTATACTGGGGGCTGACTACTCAAGACTTCTTGACACTCAGTCTCTCCTGGGCTAACAGGAGAAGGCACGTTCTAGGTTTTCCTCTGGTGCTTCCACCTGACCTCCAGTTCCAAATTCCCAGCTTCCCGCTGGCCTTTTCTACTCTGTGTGTGTCTGGAACTTGAAACTTAACACAACTTAAAACTCAGCCTGGTCACCCAGGCCCAAAGCAGTCTTTGATTCCCCTCCCCTTCACCCCTCCAAGCCAAGGCGTGGCAGAGACTAGCCAAGTCCTCCCTCAAAATGTCTCCTCCATTCTCCCTGTTCCCGCCCTAACTGGATCTGTTACTGAATCTTATCGTTATACAAAGTGCACACAGAGTGCACTGAGCTCATGGTCAGGTCAGGTCAGGAAGATCCAGCCTCAGACACTGCCTAGCTGGGTGACCCTGGGAAAATCCCCTAACCTCTTTAGGACTTCAGTTTCCTCATGCACCTCCCAGAACTGCTGTGAGGATCAAGTAAGAAGAAATCTGTAAAATACTTAGCCCTGTGCCTGGCGCACAAAAGGCGTTTAATACATGCTTATTAGGGGCCCCCCCCCCCCCCCCCCCGCCAACGTAGTAGATTACAAGTTCTCTGAGAAAGGGCTATATAGACTCTACCTATTGCTATGCTAACCAATATATCCAATACGGTGCTTTGGAGAAAAGGAAGTGATGGAGGTGCATATGTTGAATGAAAACTTCAGAATAATAACTTGAAAATTAGTTCTCAGAATAAGAGGAAGTCGTAGAAATGGAAGGCCTCCTTCATTTTTTTAAGATCATAAAGAAAATTGGGTTATTATGAATATTTGACAGCTCGGGGAACAGGAAGGGGGAGAAATACTTTGTCTCAGTTATTATTCTGAGGAACAGGAATTTTCTCTTATTTCCAGCATATTTGATTTTTTAAAATCCCAACACAAAGAGACCTAATGAAAAGCATCGCAGGAACTTCCATAATGTAATTCCTCTCCCCTGGAAGAAAATGCTTACTTTATTAATATCAATACTACTAATTTTCAGTAAGAGCAACCTTTAAAAAATATACCTGGAAGATGTATTGTTTCATTTTAAAATGCTTAACTTCCAACTGTCAACACTATTTCAAAATTTAAAGATAGGAAATCTAAGCCTACAAAGCGCAGGCACTTGGGTAGTAGGGAAAATGAAAGTATAGTCTCTCCACATACAAATAAAAATTAAGTGTGCAAATTCTCTACAACTCCTAAGAACCCTGTGAAATGAAACAGCATTTTGCTAATTTCCAAATATGTACTACAATGATTTTGTAGAAAAGGTTGTAAAGTATTGGCCAACTATCAACTCTTCATCTGATTGTAGGATCGAGGAATAACCCAAACATTCTCCATAGATCACATGACTTACTGTCACCTTTGGCCTAAAGTTGTAGGTTAGAACATGAGAGACAGGAAAGAGATAAGAAAAGCCCCTGATGGACCAGGCAGAGGCCTCCTCCTGAAGCTCAACCACATTTCTGATGTAACGAGAATCAAGGGCTGGGCCTGGTGACATAATTTGCCTGATCATGTTTCTTCTAATTATTAAGCAAGTAAATATGGAGAATTCTTTTCCAGTTTTTTTCTACAATGCTCTGTAATCTACAACCTTCTTATGTGCTATTGCTTCTCTGTTTTGTTTGGAAAAGCAAACACTTTTGATGACAGGAACAACTCCAATTCTGATGTCTGTGCTTCCTTTCATGCTTAATGATCAAAAGATTTAGAAACTGAGGCTTTAACCAGACATATTCTAACTTAAAACACATGGCAGCAAAGGAATTTCTCCATGAAATAACATTTAAACACTTCTACCGTCCAGTAAAACAATGTCTGTGCCAACCAACTTATATTAGTATACATACAAACACACATACATACCTGTAGATATATTTTTGAAGCTTTAAGTGTACCAGCATTAAAAAAAATACAATTCTACCAATTAAACAAGTTTTACACAGACGGTTTTGACTCTCTGACCAGGAAAAGGATCTTGGTACAGGAAATCTAATTTTCCCCCTCTCTCCCATTACTTCCCCAGCTTAAAACCATAGGCAAAAAAACCCAAACAGAAATACAAATAATTATTTAACGTAATGCTACTACAGGAAAATAAATCTAACAATGGGAATGGGATGATAAGAAAATTAAAATGATAAGATTTTTATACAAGTAATATAGTCACCTAGAAAAACATCTAATTGTCTCATGTGATGTAGAAACTCTCAGAATCACGACTTTGTATTTTTCAGGGGCACAGGCCTTTCACTGAGCAATGACTTAGAAGGCCATGAAAAGTACCTTGCCATTAGTGAATGTGGCCTGTTGAGAGGGTGCCAGAATTATTTTAGATTCTTCCTGAAAACATTTACGCATAAGCTGAAGTAGAGAAGAAACATGACTTTCAGATGATACACTTTTCTGACTTAGCCAAACCATCATTTGTTAAGACAGAGAGTTTTGGGTTTTGACAAACTTAATACACATTTATCACTAGAATAAAGGAGCTGATGATTCCTTAGAGAATCTAGTCCAGTGCCCTCACTGAAGAGATAAAGTGAGGCCCAGAGAAGTGAAGCACTATGCCAAGATCATGCTGGTAACCAAGCTCATGGTGACCAGAGATCATCACCTTTGGAGTGATCGGCTCCAATGCCTTACAGCACCTGGGTTATCCCACATAGCAGGCACTTAGATACACATTCATTGGTGTGGTTCATCCTTGTTTAGAATTCAATTCAACCAACATTCATTAAGTGCCTAACTACATGCTAGGCCCTGGGAGTGCAAAGTAAAAGTACCCCCAATGGTCACTGCCCTCCTAGAGCTTATATTCCATTGGGCAGATACAGAAAGATGTGAGAACTAAGGGGGCCCCGGAGGTTCTGCTGTAGGAGGCAGGCTCAGTGCAAGGCTTGGAGGGAAGACACAGACTGTAGGAGGCAGACATGTGAGGGCAGAGGAGGAGACCAGGCTTGCCTCAGGGTGAGATGAGAGCTGTGGAGGGCCTTCAGTGTCAAAAGAAGAACCTGAAGATTTGTGAGGGGAGGGTAATGGTCAGACACTAGAAACATCGTCCAGAAGCAGATGGGAGGGCAGGATGGAGAAGGGGCAGAGAGGACAGTCAGCATACCACTGGAGTAGTCCCAGGGACAGGTGTGTGAGCCTGGACTTTGGTAAAGGCTGTGTAAGAGAGGAGGAAGGCAGACAGGAGAGATGTTATGGAGCTAGATTTGACCAGGCCTAACAAACAGCCAAGTCCAGTAACAATAAGGTAGCATTTACACGGCATTTGGTTCGCAAAGCCCTCTACAAAATCTGTCTCATTTGATCCTCAAAAACCTAGAGATAAGCACTATTATCCCCATGTTACAGATGAGGAAACTGAGGGAGAAGTTAAGTTACTTGCCTAAGGTCACACAGCAGCATTTGAATTCGGGTCTTCCTGACTCCAGGTCTAGTGCTCTATCCACTGCACAACCCAGCTGTCTCATCTAACTCCAATACTGGTGGTTCATGCAACAAAAATTAATTAGTATGGAGGAGGGATGAGGGAAAATATGAATTCCATTCTGTACATGGTAACTTCAAGAAGTCAATGGGACATCAAGCAAGTAGCTTGTAATTCAGAGTTTAGAAGAGATATGATGATGGGTATTGAGATTTAGAAGTTTTCTCCCTAGAGAAACATGGGAACTCATGGAGAGTCCAGGACGGAGCCTTGGGGGACACCCACACTCAGTGGGTGGGAAGAGGAGGATAATTCACAAAAGGACACTGGGAAAGAGTTCGGGGCAGGGGGAGAAGAGAGAAGGGAGGAATTATGGGGAAAAGCTCTCAAGGAGTCAAGCAGAATGAGGCCTGAGAAAAGGCCATGGATCTGGCAGTTAAACAGGTCAACCTGAAGAAAGCAGTGAGGCTCTAAATCAGCCAAAGTCCTTTAGATGGGGTGGAGCTAAGATGACTGAGTAGAGGAAGCAGTACAGCGAAGCTCTCCCAAATTTCCCCTCCAAGCAACTTAAAAAAAAAAAAAACACCTCCAATCAAATTCTAGAGTGGTAGAGCCATCAAAAGGTCAGGGTGAGACACTTTTCCAGCCCAAGACAACTTAGGAGGTCGGCAGGTGGGGGCTAGCCCAGAGCACAGGCGGCAGCAGCAGCACCAACCATGGGCCCTGGAGGTGGCTGCAGCAGCAGCAGCACTTTAGGAGCTCTCAGCCCAGAGACAAGCGAGGGGGTCGAACTGGTCGGCAAGGGATTATGGGGACCCTGGGCGCTGTTAGGCAACTCCAAAGCCCATACCCACTTCCAGGTCCAAGGTCCAGGGTGGAGAGGAGCTCCTGTGGTCCCAAGGATACAGGGGACATGAAGAGCAGGACAGACTGCAATCCCAAGGAAGCAGAGGCCCTTCCTGGTTAAAGATCAGATTGCAGACCAGAAGAGCAGTAACTACACTTCTCCCCAGGTCACACTACCTTGGAAGCACCAAAAACTTGCCATTCCCCAGCACTAGCTTTGAAAACAGTAGCATGGAAAAGCTCGAAGTTTGGGACAGTGCCTCCCCATCCCTAGGTGAGCAGAGCCCAACTTTAACATAAAGGTCAAAGCTGAGAAATAAGCTGGAAAAATGAACAAACAAGAACTTGTCCCATAAAAAGCTACTACGGTGACAGGGATAATGGAGACACAATCTCAGAAGACAATAATGTCAAAACAATTATAAGCAAAGCCTCAAAGAAAAAAGTGAATTGAATATAAGCCCAATAAGAATTTCTGGAAGAGCTAAAAAATGATTTTAAATATCAAGTAAGAATGGTAGAGCAAAAGCTGGGAAAAGAAATGAAAATGATGCAAGAAAATTAAGAAGAGAGAATTAACAGCCTGGTAAAAGAGGCACAAAAAATACTGCAAGAAAATAACACCTAAAAAACCAGAATGGGTCAAATGAAAAAAGAAGACAAAAACTCACTGCAGAAAATAATTTCTTAAAAATCAGAACTGAACAACTGGAAGCTAATGACTCTAGTAGAGATCAAGAAACAACAAACCAAAATAAAAAGAATGAAAAAATAGAAGAAAATGTGAAATGTTTCATCAGAAAAACAATTGACCTGGAAAATAGATTGAGGAGAAATAATTTAAGAATTATTAGACTACCAAAAAGCTATGATCAAAGAAGCCTAGACATCATATTTCAAGAAACTGTAAAGAAAACTGCCCTGATATCCAAGAAGCAGAGAGTAAAACAGAAATTCAAAGAAACCATCTATCACCTCCTAAAAAATTCCAAAACAAAAACTCTCAGGAATATTATAGCTAAATTCCAGAGCTTGCAGGTCAAGGAGAAAATATTGCAGGCAGCCAGAAAGAAACAATTCAAATATCATAGAGCCACAGGATAATAACAAAAGATTAAGCAGCTTCCATGTTAAAGGAGTATAAGGCTTGGAATACGATATTCCAGAAGGCAAAAGAACTAGGATTACAACCAAGAATAACCTTCCCAGCAAAACAGTATAATTCTTCAGAGGAAAAAAGTGGACATTTAATGAAATAGAGGACTTTCAAGCATTCCTGATCAAAAGATCAGAGCTGAATAGAAAATCTGACATTGAAACACAAATTCCCTAAGCTTTTGTAGCCTAGGTTTTACAATGATTATTTTTTCAATCTTTGCTGTAAGATGAGATAACCACACTTAATAGTCTAATTGTCCAATCCCTAAACATCCAACCTGTCTTATGAATTAATGTTTCTTTGCATGTGACCTTCAAATAACTACAAGTGCCCTTGTGATTTGGGGCCAATCACTAACACGTTCTTGGAGCCTCTCCTGTTAAGTGATGGGCCTACGCTGGAAGATCTCGACTGTACCCTCCAGCTCCCACAAACCTCAAATTTCGTCAGGACAGAGAGTGCTCCCTCTGGCCCCTGTTCTGCTAAGAACCTTGCCTAATCTCCCAGTGAAATATTATTCTTGCTTAAATAATTTTTAATTCATAAGAATATTTCATTTCCTCCCTTTGATTCATTATCTCCTTGAGATATTTAAGGTTATCACAATCTCTAAGTTATTTGGACTATAAAAAATACTTGTAAGTTTGAAATCATAAGCAGGCAAACGTTAATTCCAAAGTTCTATTTTCCTATAAAAGCATATACTTCAGATACCCTGAACAAGTAACAGAATATAAATCAGTATCCAAAAATACACATTAAATATACATTTTTAAACCAATCTCAGAGCAAAGACCTTTTCTCTCCCTCATCTTGAAATGTTCTCATTGTGATGCAGCCCAGGGAGCTCTACCCTCGTAACCTTCACTCGACATCCCCAGCCTGACCTCTCCAGCATGTGTGGACACAGCCTTCCAGAGCTTATTATGGTCCACATTCAGGCAGACTAATAGATATTAATTAGCTTCAGAAATAAAGTGGCTCTGAAGACTTTCTGGCCCGACCCTTGGTCCTAACTAACTCTTTTGCTCCACCTCTGCTGTAAGGAGAGCCTAGCATATATTATTCTATTACAATCTAAGCTCCACGAGGATAGGGATTACGTTTTAGCTCAACTTTTCCACTGTCCTAGCACACTGTGTGCTCTGTACATAGTAGCCCTTTCTGGAATACCGGTGGAAGAGTATTGAAAGACTCAGCTTTCAGCCAGGCCAATTTTTCTTAAGATAGTCTTGGGGAAAGAGACTTATAATGTCCTGACTTCTGGATACTCTGATTCTCAAAACTTTTTGAAGTGTACTATTAAGAGTCTGCATTAACTTTCTTTAAGCTTGAAATATAGTTTAATTGCCACTCCCCCGCAAAAAAACTCCCAACCACCTAATTAACAGCACAGTCAAGGGGGCCTTTTTCAACTTTTAAAAGTATCCATTGAATATTCTAATTGTACCAGCTTTAAAAGAAAAAAGAATAACTCAAAGCATGTTAAAAAAAACTTCACGCCATCACATTAAACTAATTTCCTTCGTAATTGGCATGGTTGTCATCCTTCAAAGAGAGCTAACAAATCTCAGCTTTGCCTATTCGGCAATTTTGGGTTGAATGAGACAAAAACACTTTACAGATTTTTTTAAAAACGGATTTTAGAAGGTGTATGTTCCCATGTCATATGAACCTGGAGCAGCTGAGCTAATGTAATTCAAATTTCCCAAGAAAACTGGCTCAAGGCTAATCGAAAACACATAAAATTTTGGTCCCAAAGCAACTTTCTAAGAACAGAATTAGGTTGAAAAGTGATTCCTCTTCCAAAACGTCCTCTTTTCAGAAAGGAGCAGCAACAGGGACCCTGACACAGGGCATGGTACAGAGGGCCTTGCTTTATCCCTGGGTGATCTGGGGAGAGACTCCTTAGGGCCTGGGCCTCAGCTTTCTCATCTGAAAAGTGGGGATGAAGTATGTGGTAGAGGGCAGGTTTGAGAGAGGATTTCTACAACCCTTCCCCAGTCTATGTCACAAGAGTTTCCAGATCTCTTTCCATACTCCCTTCCACTGCATGATGGGGCCAGACCCATGGTTTCATCAGTGGAGGACCATAATGGTGAGCACACTCCCTCAACCACTGTAAATGGCATTTCAAATGTTGCCCCCCCCCCCCCGACTCCTTAGTATATGAGGGCAACAGGCAACAGAAACAGCACCAGACCTAGGGGCGGGAAGCAACACACATTCAGAGCACACGTGACTGAGAGTGAGCAGGGGGGGTCATGATGTCTTTCTTACTACCAAAGTCTATTGTTTTTTCTCCCCCAAGCATAGCCTCATTACACAGAATAACAAATTTTAGTGTATGATATTTGTAAGCCTTAAAAAAACTAATGAAAACTCTATTTAAAAATCTTAACACTGTCTAACAGTATGGATGGCAGAAAACCACAACCCATGAAAAACCATTAACCAGATCAAACATTCAATTTTAGATATTCAATGAAAATGGGGCTACTCACAGAGGGAAAGGGTGAGTGTCCTTCCCAAGCCGTGAAACCCCTTCATGGAGCAGAAAAGCTTTCTAGGGGTCTGTCTGAATATGGTGGAAAGTCTGCACTTGGGACAAGGAAAAAGATCTTCTGCTTTGCTTTCTCACATGTTGGAATGAGAAGTGGTTCTACAGCAGGAGGGAGAACAAGGATTATAAGGCAAAGGCTTGGAACAAGTCCTCTCACTTAAGATTCTAACTCTACGAGAGCTCATCCCTACCCCCCATGACAGTTCTGATGTGACGCGCTCCCCCCTGGAGGAGGGTCAACTTACCATACCAGCCTGACTCTAGGAGGAAGTGAGCATGTGTCTGTTGCCCGCACCCACAAGGACAATGAGCCCTGCCAGCAAGGTGTGCTAGGTGCGTAACTGGGCTGAGCTCCCAATGCTGCCTCCCTGGGCAACCTGGGCAAGTCTCTCATCCCCAAAATGTGGGAAGCTGGACTGCCAGCCTGGGCTCCGTCATGGCTCTGGGTCCATAGGCCCATGAACTGTCTCTGAGCCTCATTTTCATCTGTAAACCAAAGGCAATAATACTTGTTCTCCTCCACTTCTTGCGAAGTGCTCTTTAAATCAAAGAGCTACCTAAATGTGAGTTGTCATTACGCAGACTTATCCAGAAACGGCAACAGTCAGCATCATGCGGGATTTCCCCCTACTTCTCTGGAGAAGACAGAAAAGTCAAGGCACAACAAACGTACTGACCTTGTCCCGAAAGATTTCTGCTGTCCTCTCCAAGTGATTGCTTTTCTTCTGGGATTTCATTATGCTAATTTAATAAAAAATAAGATCAGAAGTTTACTACACCTGCCCTTTAGGGAAGCAATGAATCAAGTTAACATGCAGAGTAAGGCCATTCAGAATGATACCGGGGACAGGCAGAATCTTAAAAAATAACCATTAAACCAGCCTGAAGAGCAGTGTACGATCAGTCATCTTCAGCTCATCGTACCCAGTGGGCGACTGAAGCCTACTGTGCCAGCCTGTCAAACCAAATGAAGTCTCACCAGCCTCCAACGTCATGGAGCACACAGGACATACCAGCTCCCGGTGAAGTGACGCCAGCCTTTGGGCCTCCGTGGTGACACTGCAGCCTGAGGGCAGAATATTCCAGCAGAGCCTCTCAATAAGGGGAGGATGACAAAAGCACGAGCCATGGTACAGCTGGGCAGAGGCTAGAACACTCTGGGAAGCCTAAATTTTATAAAAAGATGAAAGGAGGTAGAGGAAGGTTATTCTGCTGGCAGTGGGCCCTGAATATTAATCACCATAGAATTGAGAACTTCTTTGACATTCATCCCTATGGGAAAAGGAGTCCTTAACGGGTTCCTGGACTCGGGTTGAGGAACTTAAAAAAAACCCCAAACATTCTGATAACTGTAACTGGATATAACTGGTTTCCTTTGGAATGCTACATGCTTTATTTTATGGATTTAAAAACAATATAAAGGGGTCCAGAGGCTCCACCAGACTGCAGAGGGAGGGGTCCAGGACACACCAAAAGGTTAAGAACCTCTGTTAGAAAGTTAATTAACAAGCATGTAGGAGTTCCCCACTACATGCCAGGGACTGTGCTTGACCCCGGAGAGTCAAAGACAAAAAACTCAAAACAATCACTGCTCTGGAGGAATTTAAATTCTTTTGGGAGACCCAACATATAACAAAAACAGCTAACATTTTTAGGATTTAAGGTTTGCAAAGTACTGTCCATGTATAATTTTGTTCTTACAACAATCCTGTAAGGTAGGTGCTAAACTCCTTTGAAAAGGAAACTCAGGCTGAAAAGGGATTAACCCAGGGTACCAAAGCTACCATTTGCCTGAGGAAAGATTTGAAGTCTGGTCTTCTTGACCCCAAATGAGACATTCCGTTCACTGTGACAGCTAGCAGCCTCATAGAGGAGGAAAAGGAAAGGCTTTCTGTGCAAAGTGATGCTTGAACTGCATTTCGAAATAAGCAAAGACTGGATGAAGTGGAGGTGAGGGGGGCACCAGAGGTATGAGAGATGGACAGGACAAATGTGCAGAGAAAGGAGGAGGGGAAACCTGTAACGAGGCTGGGGAGCTGGGGAGGGACCAAACTACCCAAATGATGGAGGACCTGAATTTATAGTCTGTCCTCGATGTAATAAGGAGCACTGGAACGTCAGAATGATTCCATCAGCCGTGTGGAGGATGGGCTAGAAGAGGAACTACTCGAGGTAGCGACCTCAATGGTTAAGACACAAGGTGCTGAGGGAGGTCCTGGATCAGGGAGGCCACAGTGTCAGAGAGAAGGGCGTATCTGAGAGATGCTGCAGAAGTGAAACCAAGGGGCCTTGGTAACAGTGTAGATGGTGGGGTGGGGCTGAGACAGTGATGACTCCCAGGGCATGAGCCTGAGGGACTGGGGGAGAGAGTGCCCTGAAGAATAATAGGAAAATTCAAAAGAGACTGGAGTTCCATTTCAGACAAAGTCTGAGGAGTCTGTGGGATATCCAGTTGGAGATGCCTACAAGGCAGCTGGAGAATAACCTTGGACCCATTCCATTCTCTGAATATGAGGATCCGTGATACACATGAACCTAGAGTCCTAGACCTCCAAAGGGAAGGGCCCTCAGGGGCCACCTAAGACTCCCAAAGTAAAGAGCCTTGCCCAAGGTCACAGACTCAGTGGCAGAGGGAGGATGTGAACCCAGGTGCTCTAATTCCAGAGTCAAAAACTTGCGGGAAAGTTTATTTTGGGATTTTTTTCTTCCAAGCCCTATCCTAATATTGTAAAAGGTGCACATTCCTTGGCATGAAAACATCAGGCAGCTTTTCTCAATCCCCAAATCTTTGACAAGCCTTCTTCTAAAAGCAGAGGACGCTCTAGTCTAGGAAGCACGGGGCACAGGGGATACAGGGCCTGCTGAGGAGGCCCAATCTCTCTCTGCCTAAGATTGCCTGGGAACCACCTGCCATCTTTGCCTCAGGCAACCCGAAGAATGAATGAAATGTCTTCTAAGTCCTCCAGAAAGTCTTTCAAAGCTTTTCAGAAAGCCAGTTTTAACTTTCTGGGAGAATATAAAATCAATGTATTGTGCTTACCATTAATAAAAACATGCATTTACATTCCTACTGCATATATTTTGCTTGTTCAGTTATAATCTTGTTAGAAAATAGTCATCTACATTGCAAATCTGTTTTTAGACACAAGAATCTTTCTTATGACTGATGTTAATATGTGAAATAATTAAGACATTCCCTTTTCTTTTAGTAAATTATGAAAATATAGAATTACTTTCCACCTTAGAAGTTGCTTAAACATTTTTAGAATTAAAAAGCCAAAAATAAAAAACCAGCATTTACATGAAAGAAATGGGTTCAAATTCATTTTTAAGTCTATGAGATTTTGTGCTTGAATTTCAACAAGGACCCATAAGATGAGGCTCCTACACTCAGAGGATCCGAGGTCAAACTGCTGCCATTTACTCCCTGTGTGACATTGGCTGAGGCAGGTAACAACCTCTTTCGGCCTCAGTTTCCCATCAGTAAAATGAGAGGACAGGATTAGATGAAATTTAAGTCCTTTTCCAACTATAAATTTATGATCCTGTAACCCTCTTCGAAAGAGACAGACCTAACAATCCGTACCTGGAAAAAAAAATCCATCAATCGATGGGCCATTGTTAAGCACACGAGGTCCTGAACACAGCAGAAAAAGCAAAAAGAGCCCTGCCCTCAAAGAGCTTCCATTTGATGAGGGAAGCCACATGTACACAAAAAGGCATACATAGGATACAAATGGGGAAGGCACTAGCTGCTGCAGGATGTAAGAAAGGCCTCTTATTTTAGTTAAAAAAGCTAAATGGATAGTAACACTCTTTTTAATGCCCTCACAATGGTGGAAGGGCTTATCCTCCCTGAAGGCACATAATGCAAATGTGACTTTTCCCCATTTCACCAACACGGAACGTCTAGGGTTCTCAGATGGGCCTACCTGTGCTCACTGCTCACGTCTGGAGTGAGATTTAAATCCAGGCTTCCAGTCTCCAAATTCTACCCACAGCAGGCTGATGAAAAATGCCTATCATCCATCCAAACTAGGGCCTTCAGTAGGGTGGGCAATTACTTAGTGCCTCAGTACATAGATGTAGGACAGGCCAATGGAACTAATGAGAAAATGACCCTAAAATAAACCCAGAACCGACTAGGAGGAAGAGCAGCATAATGCACGGTGAGAACAACTTCTAGTACTCTTAAGAGCAACACTGTTGACAGAAAGGTAGCTTTGGAACCAGAGGACTTGGGTTCAAGTACTGCCACTGAAACACACTGGCTGTGACTGTTAAGCTGAAAACACCGACCTTGACCAGTAGAGTTCCTACACCAGTAAAATCACATTCCCTCTCCCTATTTTATATGTGTGTGTGTGCGAACACGCGTGCGAATCAGTCCATCTATCTCTACAGTTATCTCTTCCACATCATAACTTTCCTCACTGCAGTTTTGATACACTGAGAGTCGGCATCAGAAATTAACTGGGAACTTTGGGGGAGTTTTGTAGAACCGCAGAGGACACATAAAGGCCATCAGAAAACACAGAAAAAGTTTAGAAACTCAGAAAGCATAAAATATATGTATAGCACTGTATAATATCAACCCAATTTTACAACAAAAATAAAAATCCCACAAAAGAAAAAGAAAAAATCCAAACTTCTTCTTGGGTATGAAGGGAAAGCCAAAAAAATTTTACGAGGATTTTCCAAATCACAGGACCGCCATGATACGGAAGGGGTAACTGCATCTTTCTCCATCCCAAGCTGTGTCCTTGTGGGGAAGAATACCCTATGTAAAAAAACCCAAACCAAATGTTCTGCACTAATACTGTGTCGTGCTAAATCTCATTATAATTTAATAGTTCACTGTAGTCCGCCTCTTCTAGTCGGCCCCTTCTCCCAGGCTTTTGCCTTGTTTCTCTCATTTTCTCGGCCCTCCAATCATTTCCTGGAGACAACGAGTCAGGCTAGCGGCGTTTCTGTTCCAATGGCCAAGATGAGAGAGAACTGCTACGAAATAGTTAAAAGTTAAAAAACTGTTCTACTCAATATTTTAACTGATTGGTACTGAAATTAATTATCTGTACAATGGAACATCACGGGCGATTAAGTTGTTGAATGTTCTACTCAACTGAATGGGAAACAAAGAAATGTTCGTTTTTTTTAAGCTGCTTTGCTTTTTTAAATCCTAAACCGTTGTTTTGTTACAACTCCTATTAACCACAGCGCCACCTACTGGAAAATCACACGGGTTGACCAAATTGCTTCTTTGGCAGTTACATGGCTTTTTTAGCTTAGTTTTCCAAAGCTTCTATTCAATTGTTTTGAACATGAAACTTTTATTAACACGAAGAATCTTTGGGCACAGGTATCACAGTTTTTATATGTTCACGCCAATGCTTAGTACACTGCAGATGTGCAATAAACCTCAATATTTCCCAAAATGTTAATGATCTTTTTATTCATTTAATAGGATGCTGGTTGCATATATCTGCTCTCATCAACCACCTTATAATTAATTTTAATTATTTAATTTAATATATTTATCCCAGCTGTTTACCAGCTATGTGGCCCTGGGCTGCATTTAACCCTGTCCCCTTCAGTACTACATCTTTAAAATGGGCATAATAAAACCAGCTGCCACTCAAGGTTGGTATGAAAATAAAATGAGGTAATATCTGTAAAACACTTTGTAAACCTATAGAAACATTATCATTAAAAGACAAAGGGTAAAACCAGATTCAGTGGCCAGAGTGGCTCTGGTGCTAGAGGATCTGGGTTCAAATTCTATCTCTTGACATTTACCTTCTGTGTGACCTGGAGCAAGACACACAACTCCCTTGGGCCTTGGTTTCCTCATAGGTAGAATAAGGAAGTTGGACTAGACCTTCTGGAGGCCACAGATAACACGTTAGTCACCTGAGCTGTTGTAATGGCTTCTTAACAGCCAGCTGGTTTCTAATCTCTCCCCTGGCTAGTCATCTTCCTAAGTCAGGTCTGCGCCAGGCTAGCAGGGAAGGCTGAGGGTCCCAGGTCCAAGCTCCCTTTCGATGGCTACTTCATGATACCCCTTTAGACAGGCTGTGTTCTGGCCAAAGGACTAGGGAGTTCCCTGAACCCAACAGCCCATCTTTGACCACAGAGTCTAATGGTTAAAAGGGCCCTTGGGTGCCCACTAGTCCAAATGCAGCCCTCTCCCATCCGACAAGGGGGCATCCAGCCTTTGTTGGGAGGCCTCTGGTAGATGGGAGAGAGTGCTGATTACTGGGGATCTTTTCCTCTTTCCAATTTCTACTCCTTGTTCCCAGCGCTAATTCTGAGCTTCTCTCTCTTCCACAAGACAACCCTACAACTACATGGAGACGGTGGGCATGTCTCATCCTCTCCAGCCCCTTCAATCAATTCTCAGATGGCAAGACCCTTTACCCTCCTGACTAAAATGTGGTACCCAAAACCCAATCTGGTGGATGTGGTCTGGGAAAGGGCAGAGGACAGTGAGATCAATATCTCTCTGCTCTAGATACCACGTGCCTTTCTTAACATGGCCTAAGGTCATGTTTGCTTCTTTGTTGGCTATGTTGTCCTCTTTGAGTTTGTTGTCCACTGAAGTCCCAGATCTTCTTCAAATGACCTGCTAAATATACAAACATGTCTCGCTCATCTTGTACTTCTGAAACTGATTTTTTAACCCAAGTGTAGAATGTATATTCATCTCTTAAACTTCACCTTAAGAACACAGATTTAGAGTTAGACAGGATCTTGGAGGTTATGGATGTGGGAGTCAGGAAGACTAGTCTCCAAAACCAGTCTCAGACACTAGCTGTGGGACCTTCAGCAAGCTCTGTGCCTCAGTTTCCTCAGATGTAAACAAAGGAGTTGGAATGATGTTCTAAATCTATGATCCAATGAGCTCCCCATTTCACAGAATCAAATTGAGGCTGACTGGCAAGGCAACCCCCTCAAGGACAACTCAAGTATTTAAATAGCAGACGTGGGGTTTGAAACAAGGTCCTCTGGCTCCAAACTCTATGTTCTTTCCATTACAGTAGACTTGGCCCAACGCTGAGACTGTCGAGACTTTGGTGGAGGCTTACTCTGTCATACAATTTATTAGCCACCCCTCTAAGGTTTGTCATCTGCAAATGTAAGCATGATATCTATACCTTTATCTCAGTCATGTATGAAAACAACAAAGGGCAGACCCACTGCTTGGGCTACTCCACCAGAGACTTTTGATCAACTCTTATAGTGTGGTTTTTCACCAAGCCTGAAGGCACCTACTGTCTGGCCTCTATATCTCCACCTTGTCCACAAGGCACGAGGAAGCAGATACTTTGGTAAAATCTAGGTAAACTGTATCCACAGCATTTCTCTCATGTAACAGATTAAGAAACCTTGTCCAAAACGTAGATTAGGTTAGTCTAGAAAGACCTGTTCATGTGTTTTAGAGTCTTGCCAAGACTTGCAATTGGCAGCAAGGGTGGAAGGGAATGAAAGTAAAAACTTGTTAGCTGAAAACTAATTTTAAAAAATTGTTTTCTGCCAGGAATAGAAGTTCATTGGCCTATTGAGTTCACAGACTGCTATCTCTTCCTTCTTTTGAAAAATGAAATAGCTGCCCTGTAATGTTATGGTACTATTTGCAAACTCCAGGATTTTTCTAAACAATCCTTATTTAAGAAATATACTGCCTTCCCAACTCTGACCATGTCTTCCTAAAAGGTTCCTTATTCACTCAAGATTGCTCTGTGGGAAGATTTCCACCCCCACACCCATACCCACTCCCCTGGGGGAAACCTTCCTCTCTTCCTCGGTTAGCTACGCCACAGCTTATCAGAACCCACCGGAGAGCTGCCTTACTATTCGTAAGACTTAGATGAGGTGGTAATCACTAAGTCTATTCTTTGGAATGAAATGGAAAGCCATATAGCTTCCACAGCTTCCTAAGGCTCTTCAGGCCTTACTAGCTATTCTGCCTCTCTATACTTTGAACCCTTTGGATTTCTGGACTTTGGCATGCACGCCGCAGCTGGGTCTTCCCCAATTAGTGTGAGCAGGAACTGGCTAGCACTTTCCATTTGAATCTCTAAGTGCTGCCACAGAGCAAACACAGTACTTGGTCATTCATTTATTCTCTGAATCACCTTGATCATTAGGGCTCATTACCTTCTCAAATTACTTTCTGTTTATCACCACACATATTGTGTCCTCTCATTACAACACAGGCTCCTTTAGAGCAGGGACGGTTTCATTTTTGTACCTCCAGCATCTGGGAAGTGTTTTATACACGTAAGGTGCTTTTCTTGAATGGAAATGACTGCAATCTACTATTACAGGAAAATGAGAGCAATATAAATAAGTGGAATTATGGTGGTGGGGGGGTGGGGATCTGGACCGAGGACTTAAAATTCTGAACACCAAATAAACATTTCTATATAAACGGGGGAACAAAAAAGATTGTACACATGCCTGTGAATCTATTATGCACAGCTTGTTTTTCCTTTTAAATATAAAATAAATTTAACATCTTTCAAAGCGGTCCTAGTCAGTGATTCCATCTGGCATTTCCTGGTGGGGGGGCTTCTGGGAACTTTAAGAAATGCTTCTACTAGTTGCACTTCTTTTTTGTTTTTTCTTCCTTGTGGTTTTCCCCTTTTGTTCTGATTCTTATTTCACAACACGACTAACATGGAAATATGATTAATATGATTGTACAATGTAGCATAACCTCTATCAGATCGCTTGCTGTCTTGGAGAGGGCGGAGGGAGAAAAATTTGGAACTCAAAAACTATCTTTACAGGTAAGTGGAAAAAAAAAACTATTAAGTGGGAAAAAATGCTTCAATTGCTCTCTTCTCTTCCTTTTTCCTGAAACACCATTCCTAATCCCCCTCTTCTTCACATCTACTCTTTTCCTCCCCATTGAGAAAATGAAAAAACAAAATCCTTATAATAAACATGCACGGTCAAGTAAAATGGATTCCCACACTGGCTGTGTCTGAAAATGTGTTGTCTTCTACATTTAAAGTTCACTGATTCTGTCAGGAAGCAGATAACATGGTCTGCCATGAGTCCTCTGGAATTGTATTGTGGTTCGATAGGCCAAGGGATTTGGTTTCATTCTTAATATGAAAACTCCTATCACTGATCTATATCTTGCCACTGGACCCGGACAGATCCAGAGGAGAGGATGAAGCTGGTGACTCTGCACAGTTCTCTCACTTAAATCCAATTTCCGTGCAAGTCGTGGGATCACCTTCCTGAGGTCAGGGTCCTCTTCAAGAACACTGATACATGGGAGCCACTACTCTGAAATGTAGTCTTAGAGTACTGGCTAATGATATTGAGAGATGAAGTTACTTACCCATGGTCTTACAGCTTATATGTCAGATGTAGGACTCCAACCCAGGTCTTCCTGACTTTAAGGCCAGCCCTCCATCCCCTATGCCATTGTTATAAAATTAACTACTGAGGTTTTAACATAGAGTATTCATGAATTGATCAAAAAGATGCTCATTTCCAAACAACAAAACTTATGTACCAGTGAGTTTTTAATACCAAGTGATGTCTGACATTAAAGCCACATAGGAATATTCTAAGTACATAATAAGTACTAATAAGTAAGTACATGCTGTGTCTACACTAGTGAACTAACCCTGGTGTTAATCAAAGTAACACCCAATCCCCACCAACAATCTGGAATTGTTTAGCACTATTTTACCGATTCCTGTAAATGCTTCAAAAATGGGACTGCAGAATTCAAGTTGCAAGGAATCTTAAGAGATCATCTTGCTCAGCCTCCTGGTTTTATGGATGTAAAAACTGAGATCCAAAGATGTTAAGTGATTTGCTCAATGTCACAAGACACGATGGAACAGGGGCTTGAACCCAGGTCTTCTGACTTCCAATCCAGGGCTTTTCCCACTAGACCTTGCTTTACAGCTCAGACAGCTCTCTACTCCCCCACCAAAAAACACATTTATGTTGCTCATAAGTAAATCATGGCTTACTTCTGCTAAAATATTTTTGTTTTATTACATTTTCCAGGTTATCAGAATGAAGAGCTGAAACTTTGCTCATGAACAGCTGTAGTGTTAAAATCCCTAGTTCAATATTTTAGCATTTTGCAACCAAAGAAAATGTTAAGATTTTCCACCAAATTTAAGGTACCTTTTGCTAACTGGAAAGGCTATCTATCTCAAAATCCGAAAATTAACTTTGTCTTATTGTAAATGGTTATTTTCCCTCTGAGGAATAAAACTCCTACTATTTCCCAGAACGGCTCTAAGATCTGAAGGCTTTGGGGTGGGATGGTAAACTTTGTGTCCGGTTTGACTACAGTTTTTTTTTTTTTTACTCCCCAAGGAGAATGCTGTGCAGCCCCAGAATAAGCGGGACCACTGCTGGCCACTGAAAGGGGGAGCCGGAAGCCAAGGCTGGGGAGATGAAGAAAGCTGCATGGGAAAACAGGGCTGCCCGTGGATCCTGCTCTCATTCACATGGCCAAAATTATATAAGAATTCTGAGTGCAAACAGGCCGGCAGGCTTGCGTCCAATATGCTATTTATTTTCTCTTTTTTTGTACTGACTTATTTATTTTTAGTTTTCAACATTCATCTCCACAAGATTGAGTTACAAATTTTCTCCCTATCTCTCCCCTCCCCCCCACCCCAAGATGGGATGCATTCTGATCAGCCCTTTCCCCAGTCTGCCCTCCCTTCTATCACCCCCTCACTTTCTCGTAGGGCAAGATAGATTTCTACACCCTACTGCCTAGATATCTTATTTCCCAGTTGAAATGCTCTATTTCTTAAGGACGGATGGAGTGGCTCACAGCAAGCTGGACGCCCCTTGAGACCATGTGATAACAGCCTGTGCTCAGTGTCTATACTCGGGTCTTTGGGTGGCACCGCCCGCAGCCGCCTGGGGCGCTGGAAGGACTAGATGATCACCGCAGGCCGGCAGATGTGGGTTAAAGGTCAGCCCTGGACTCCGGTACTCCAGAGCAGGAGGGCGGTTTGGTAACCACGAGGTCGTGCAGCCCCACAGTAACCTGCGGGTCCCCGCAGTCATTTGGGGGTCCCTACAGCATGCGGGAGCAGGTGCTCAATGTGAATGAAAAGCCCAGGTGTGTGCGCGCACACTAGACGCCCGGGGATGGACGTTCCAACCACGGGAAGGACACGGGGCGGGGGGGAGGCGCCCAGAGTCTGGAGCTCGTGCTCGCATCAGGGGCACAGAGAACAAGGAACCCCGAACCCAAGGTCATCGGCTCCGCCTCCGGGGTCGCCGGGGAACCGAAGGGGGGCGTTTTTGTCCCGCGAGGAGAGAGACGGCCCCCAGGCGGCTGGGGCGAGGTCGGGCGCCGCCAGGACCCGAGGCCGCCGGGGAGCCCGGGCTCTGCCTCTTGACTTACGTTTGGTGGAAGTTGAGGGAAAAGAGGAAGGATCGCAGACACATTCTTGCCCCAAGCCTGCTTCCGCCTCCGCGGAGCTCGGCGTGTAAAAGCCGGCGGAAGTTCTCCAGCACGTGAGCTGCGCAGGGCGTACGCTACAGACGCGGGAATCCTATTGGTTAGATCCCAAGGGCGGAGCGAATAGCTTGATTGCCCGGAATCAGGGCGGGACTTCCTACCTCGTGCTTCCTTCTCAATTCCCAAACAATCTCCATGGTGATCTCCGCCCGGATGCCTACACTCATTTCCGGGACTCTCGCCGCGCCCATTGGCCGTCGGTCGGAAGCGCATCTGCGCGTGCGCTCCAGGCTTCTTGCCGGGCCGGAGCGGCCGGAAATCAAGGTCGCTGGCTTGAGTTGCTGGAGGCTGGGCTGGCGGGTGGCCTGAGCCGGCTAGTTACTACCCTGAGGATGTCGGTGTTTCACGACGAGGTGGAGATCGAAGACTTCGAGTACGAGGAGGAAACGGAGACGTATTTCTACCCTTGTCCCTGTGGGGATAACTTCGTCATCACCAAGGTAACGCCGGCGCCCCGGGGCCTGGGTACAAATCCTACAAATCCTTAACCTTACTGTCTGCGTGTCTGTCGGACGCTGGGCCTCCCTCACTGTTAAATCAGGGGGCGGCAGACTGAATCTGCAAGTCTGAACTTTCTACACCTCCGAGAGCTAACGAGGGGAGGGGCTCCTCAGAAGTTCGAGGCTCTTCAGGGTCAGGAGGTACCACGTCACATTGAACTCGTCCAAGAAACCCCGGAGAGTCCTTCTTCCCAGAGTGTCTGTGCTTGTGCTGACCAGAGGATGACCACGAGCTGGTCTCCCTTCCCATTTGCCCCTCTGTCTAAACAAAACTTCAAGAAAGTGACCAGGTAGAAGTTTGCCGGATGCAAAGGCGGTGTTTTGTGTGGCTTTTAAAGAGGCGACATTGTGTGTTTAAAATCTCTTTTCAGCCAGAAAGACCTCCCTCTAAGACTTAGAGCCGCAACGATCTTTAGAGAACAGTTAGCCCAATCGGATGATTTTCTGGTCCTTCTCTAAGAAAGGGTGAACTTACTCCTCCTCCCCCTCTCCTGTCATCCCCCTCTTCTTCAGTTAGTATCAAGCTCTCCTAGAAGTTACAGTTTTGTGGCAGTTTTTCAAATTTTCTTTTTATCACGGGCGGGACAAATATGAGCAAAGCTGAACATTTCACATACTAAGGAAAGGAAAAGGGGGTTTTATATGAAACTATGAATCTCTCTTATTCAGAACTTGTTTTTCTTTTAAAAGTATGTATTACATTTAGCAAGTAGTACCCATACTGCCCAGCTTGTCTGTGTTTATTCTGAACTTCCCCCTTCCTCTCCTTTGTATTTTGTATCGTTGTATTTTGTAAGTGTTTCACGGACAGTGCTTTCCTTTTCTTTCGTATCTATCACTAACTACCCCTTTGCCTCATCTTTACCCTCCAGAATCCTTATTTCCTTATACTCCCCTCACGTTCTCTCTAATCCAGTCAGTTTGGTTTCCTAATTTCTTTGTGTCTGACTTGCAGTCTCCCACCTCCCTACCTCTTACACAGACTGGCCCTCATTCTTGAAATATTCTCCCTCTTCATCTCTGCGACTTAGAATCCTTAGCTCTCTGCAGAGCTTACCCGGCTGGCCCCAGATCCAAACAGGCTCATTAACTATAATCTTTTGCTGACACGCTGGACATATACTTCCTCCCCCTGTCTACCTCTGGGAACACCAATCAAACCAATTTTACCATTGCTTCTGGAAAGGGCAGGTCACTGAATTGATCTATTTGCTCACTCAGCATCCCTGGGACTTGTCAGAACTTAGCATTCTTAACACATTATCTTTCCCCAGTGTGGTTTGTCTTCTTATTTTAAGGTCAAGGGACTATTCTACTTTTGTATTTCAGTCAATCGTGCTTAGCACAGTGCCTGGCAATTAACAAATACTTGATACATGCTTTTTCCCTAATTCAACATAATCTGTCCCCCAAAAACCCCTCCCTGTAACAAATAAGTATACCAAAGTAAAACACACTTTTATTTTGGTCGTGTCTGGACAGGGAGGTCTCATTTTGCACCTATAGCCCATCAGCTCTGCCTAGAGGTAGAGGCATGTTAGGAGGCTTGTGGAATCTTGTCCAGTCAGCACATTGATCAGAGAGCTCTGAAATCTTTGAAAGGTGTTTTCCTATATGTATTGTAGTCTTTGTATAAATTGTTGTCTCTGTCATTCAACATCAGTTCCTTCAGTTCTTCCCAGGTTTCTTTGAATCTAGCCTTTCTGCCAGTTTTTACATCCCAATAAGAAAGTCTTTCACAACCAGCATCAACAAGCATTTATTAAGTGCTCATTGTGTATGAGGCACTGGGGATAAAGGGGATACAAAGAAGGAAGAACACAGTCCTTGCCCTGAAGGTGCTCATTTTCTGATGGGGGAGAGACATGGAACAATTGTGTACGTAGGCTTGCTAGAGAGTGTAGTGGATAAAGTGCTAGGACTGAATGCAAATCCTCCCTCAGTCACTTGCTAGCTGTGTGACACTGAGTTGCTTAACCTCTCAGCCTCAGTTTCCTCATCTGTAAAATTGATAATAAAAGTCAGGTTTGTTTTAAGGATCAAATGAGATAAAATTTGTAATGGGCCTTTTGCAAACCTTAAATTGCCACAAAAATGCTAGTTGTACATGGATGGGAGGGAATTTCCAAGGGAAAGTACTGGCTGTGGGACTTGGGGAAGCAAGAAAGGCAGTAGGAAGGATTTGAGCTGCGTGATGAGGGCAGCCCAGAGATGGAGGAAGGAGAGTATTTAGGTAAGGGAGACTGCCCATGGAAAGGTATTGAGATAATGTGTGGAGTGTGGTGTATCATGGGCAAGGAGCAGGTAGGCTAGGAAGCTGGATTGTAGATTTTGTAGAGTAGTTGTAGATGTAAGGAGTTGGGAACAGTAGAAAGGGGCCAAGTAGAAAGGCCTTTAAATGCCAAAGGGAGTATTTCATATTTTATCCTGGAGGTAATAAGGAGCACTTTATTGAGTGCATTGTGTGTGTTACAGGGGTGAGATGGGGGGGGTGGGGAATGTCAAATTTATACTACAGAAAAAATCACTTTGGCATCTGAATGGTGGATAGATTGGAATGGGAAGAGAGTTGAGACAGGAAGACCGCTGAGAAATGCAGGCAAGAGGTGGTGAGGTGGTGGCTGTGTGAGTGGAGAGAAGGGATAATATACAACAATTGTTGTGAAGGTGGAAACAGTGGAATCAGGCAATAGATTAGACATGTGGGTTAAGGGAGAATAAGGAATCAGGGTTACACTATGGTTACCAGCCTGGGTGTCTGGGAAGAAGGTGCTGTCCTCAGCAGTAATAAGGATGTTTGGGAGGGGAAGGTTTGGGGGTAAAGATGAGTTCTGTGTTGGGCATATCAAGTTGGATTTGCCTACTGGATGTCTGACAGGTAAACTTGGGCACAGCAGGAGCTGAGAGAGAGACCAGAGCCAGATCTATAGCATCATCTTCATGGAGATGGTAATTGAATTTATGGGAGCTGATGAGATTACCAAGTAAAAGAGGAGAGAGAAGGGCCTAGGACTGAGATGTGGGGGACAACCATGGTTAGCAGATGGGACCTGGAAGAGGATGTAGCAGAGGAGATTGAGAAGTGGTCTGACAGATAGGAGAATCAGGAGCGAGCAATGTCATGAAAAGAAAGGAGAGAAAAGAGTGTAATCAGAGGAAGGCTGCAGAGAGTTCAAGAAGGATGAGGACTGACAAAGGGCCATGAAATTGGGCGGTTAGCAGATAATTGGGAACCTTAGAGAGGGCAGTTTGGGTTGAATGATGAGCTTGGAAGCCGAGTTGCAGAAGAGAGTGAAGGAGAGGAAGTGGCACCACATGTAGATGGCTTTCTCCAGGAGAAAGGGAGGAGAGAAACACAGGACAAGAGCTAGGCAAGAATGGTAAGAACAAGTCAGGGTTTTTAAAGGATGAGAGAGATGTGGAAATATATAGGTGGTAAGGAAAAAACTAGAAGATAGGGAGAGATTAGATATGAGGGAGAGTGGGTATGATGGTGAGGGCGGTCTTCTGAAAAAAAAACCAGAACAGTGGGATTCCAAGTGTATGTATCAAGGGGGCTTGGCCTTGACAAGGAGAAGGCCTGTCTCTTCACCTGAGACTGGAGTGAAGGAGGAGATGTCTGAGCATCCTGAGATGAGAAGGGGCAACTTTTGGCAAATGTCCTCAAGTTTTTCTCCATATACTCAGCAGAGAAGGTACGGAGGAGGTGCCTTGAGAGACGCTAAGAAGGTCTGGAACAACTGCTGTGGAGAGTGGGATTATGAATGCCTTAGTGAGGAGTAGAATCGCTGCCCTGAGGAGCCATATAAGATGGGGGATCATAATTTGGAGTTGACCCAGTCAGCATGCTTTCATTATTTCCTCCAGTTCTGTTCAGCAGCATGGGAACAGAAGGAGATGGTGAGAGTGATCTAAGCTTGGGGTTTGGCCAAGCATGATCAGTAACAGGAGAAGGGGCCAAGGGACTTAAGAGTAGAGAGCAGCATAAAGTTGTTTCACCAAGGGTTTGAGGTAGGGAAAGGAAAGAGTCATCAGTGCAGGGGTGCTGGGTGGCCTGGAGGGAAAGGAAGACCAAGAGCAGGGCCAGACTTTGGAAGACAACAGGGAAAGATGAGATAATAAAAGATTATGATCAGATGAAAGAATTTCAGAGTTTGTGAACATGGAAATGGAAGTTTAGGTGATGGCTCGATCAAGGGAATGCCCATCTCTTTGTATGGCCAAGGGGGAGTAGAATGTAGGTCATGGGAATTAAGTAGATTTGAGGAGTTGGGAAGTTAGGGCAATAATATTTCATTGTATTGACATATCATAACTTGCTAAGCCATTCCCCAGTTGATAGATGCGCACTTTTTTTTTAGTTCTTTGCTACGATAAAACATGTTCCTAGAAATATTTTGGGGTGTATGAGTTCTTTCCCCCGTCAGGCAATGTTAGGTTAAAAGTTATTTACAGTATTGCCATATTATTCCAAGTTGTTTCCCACAATAGTTGTATCAGTTTACAGTTCTTCCAATAGTACATTACTGTACCTGCCTTCCCACAGCTTCCTTGTTCCTAATTTGCTTATAGTACGACTTTTTATGTCTAGGTTATATATCCACATGTCTAGGAGCTTATTGTGATATATGGTGTGAGGTGGTGGTGTAAACTGAATTTTTTTCAAGACAGACTGCTTTCCAGATTTCCCAGTTGTTTAATAGTGACTTGTAGAAAATAGTTGGTGACCTTGGCTTATTGAACACTATGCTACTATGTTCATTTGTTTCCAAATCTTGTAGACCTCTCTGTTCCACTATTGATTTTCATGGTTTTTGACCAGTACCAGATAGTTTTGATCATTATCACTTTGTAGTGTAGTTTGGGATCTAGTCCTGGTAGCCACCCTTCCTTCCCACTCTTTTACATGAGATTCTTGGGCTTTGGTTGCTCTGATAAATTTTCTTTCTACCTCTGTAAAGTAATACTTTAGAAGTTTAGTATGGCACTGAATATGCAAATTCATTTAGACAGTATTGTTTTTATTATGGTGGCCATGCACAGCCATGAGCAATTGACATCTATGATTTCTATCTTTGTTTCAAAAGAGTTTTTTAGTTATATTAACGTAATTCCTATTTGTCTTGTTCGTGGATGCCCAAATTTTTTGCATATTCTGAAGTTATTTTGAATGGAATTTCTCTTTCTCTTCTTACTGCACGTCAGTACTATGTAGAAAGTCTGGGTTTGTTTTAGATATCCTGTTACTTTGCTAGAAAATACCTTTTCAGTTTTTAGTTGAATCTCAACAGTGACATCATGTGCAAAAAGTGGTCATTTTATTTTTTCTTTGGGGTTCTGATTCCCTCATGAATTGAGAGTTTGGAAGGACTTTTGAGATCACCTACTCCAAATACTTTGGTTTACAAATTAGGTGACTGAGCTGTAGGAAGGCAAGTAGCTTGGTTCATGATCAAACTGTTACTGAAGTAAGACCGGATGCAGTCTTCCTCCCTCCAAGTGCAGCCTCATGCAGTGAAACTTCTGGTTCGACCTAGCTGCCACTGTTACTTGATTTCTAAGAATTAGTACATCAAACGATAGTGGTAATGTTGGACATACTTGCACTCCAGTCTTCCTGGAAATAACTTCTACCATTTCTACATTGTATATAATGTTGGCTCTTGGTTTTAGATAGATAGTATTTACCATGTTGAGGAAAGGTCCATTTACTCTTTTGTAAAAAAATTGGAAAATATATAAACACACACATACATATTATATATTTTTGTTACCAGAAATAGGTGTTTTGTCAAAATATTTTTCTAACTCAGTTGATATGTGATTTTTACTTTTAATATGATCTCTTAGGTTTGTAGTTTACTAATATTGAACTACTTAATCTATGTCTCTTTCTCTCTTTTTAAAATACTATTTGTTTTATGAGATTGCTCTCTGAGGTAGGGGAGGAGGGATACTAGGGAAAACTATGATAATGTAAAAACAAAAGATGTCATTAACTTTTTTTTAAGAATGAGAGGAAAGGAAATGAGATACCTGTTCTAGATGGCTTTCTTTTTTTTAAATGACATTTTTTTCCCAATTACATGTAAAGACAAGTTTTTAACATTCACTTAAAAAAAAATTGAGTTCCAAATTTTCTCCCTCCCTCACCTCCTCCTTCCCTGAGACAGTAAGCAGTGTTCACATGTGCAATCATGTGAAACATATTTCTATTTAGTCATATTGTAGAAGAAGACACAGATCAGGAGGAAAAAAAAACCATGAAAAATAGTATGTTTCAATCTGCATTCAGACTCCATCACTTCTTTCTCTGGATGTGGATAGCATTTTTCATCATAAGTCCTTTGGAATTGTCTTGGATCATTGTATTGCTGAGAAAAACTAGGACATTCACAGTTTATTATTGTAAGTATTGCTTTTACTGTGTACAGTGTTCTCCTGGTTCAGCTTACTTCACTTTGTATCAGTTCATGTAAGTCTTTCCAGGTTTTTCTGAGAGCATCCTGCTCATCTTTTCTTATAGCACATTAGTATTCCATTACAATCATATAATCACAATTAGTTCAGTCAGATGGGTATCCCCTCAATTTCCAATTCTTAACCACACAAAAAAAACTGCTATAAATGTGTGTGTATGTATATCTGTGTGTTTGTGGATCAAACGGTATGCACAATTTGATTGCCCTTTGGGCATAGTTCCAAATAACTCTCCAGAATGATTGGATCAGTTCACAACTTCACCAAAAGTGTGTTAGTGTCTCAATTTTCCCACATCCCCTCCAATGTTTATCATTTTCCTTTTCTGTCATATCAGCCAGTCAGAGAGGTGTGAGGTGGTACCTCAGAGTTGATTTAATTTGCATTTCTCTAATCAATAGTGATTTAGAGCATTTTTTCTTGTGACAATAGATGTCTTTAATTTCTTCCTCTAAAAACTGCCTATTCATAGCCTTTGACCATTTATCAATTGGGGAATGACTTATATTCCTATAAATTTGACTCAGTTCTCTATATATTTTAGAAATGAGGCCTTTATCAGAGATACTGGTTATAAAAATTCTTTCCCAGTTTTCTGCTTCCCTCTTAATCTTGGTTGTGTTGGTTTTGTTTGTGCAAAATTTTTTAATGCGGTATGATCAAAATTATCCATTTTATAACTTGTAATGTTCTCTCTAGCTTGTTTGATCATAAATTCTTCTCTTCCCCATCGATTTGACAGGTAAACTATTGTACCTGTTTTGACCTTATCTTGATATAGGGTGTAAGATATTGATCTTTTCCTAGTTTCTGCATACTGTTTTCCAGTTTTCCCAGCAGTTTTTGTCACAGTTCTTGTCCCAAAAGCTGGGGTCTTTGGATTTATCAAACACTAGACTACTATGATCATTTACTGCACTGTGTCTTGTGTACCTAATGTTTTTCGCTGATCAATCACTATTTCTTAGACAGTACTCAATAGTTTTGATGATTACCACTTTATAATACAGTGTGAGATCTGGTACAGTTAGGTTACTTTCCTTCACTTTTTTTTTCATTAATTCCCTTGATATTCTTCACCTTTTGTTCTTCCAGATGAATTTTGTTACTGTTTTTTATAGTTCTAGAAAATAATTTTTGGTAGTCTCATTGGTATGGCATGGAATAAGTAAATAAATTTAGGTAGAAGTGTCATTTTTATTATATTGTCTCAGCCTACCCATGAGCATTTGATATTTTTCCAGGTGTTTAGATCTGGCTTTATTTGTGTGAAAAGTGTTTTATAAGTATGTTCATATAGTTCCTGAGTTTGTCTTAGCAGGTAGACTCCCTAGTATTTTATATTGTCTACAGTCATTTTAAATGAAATTTCTCTTTCTATCTCTTGCTGCTGGACTTTGTTGGTAATACATAGAAATGCTGATGATTTATGTGGGTTTATTTTATATCCTGAAACTTTGCTGAAGTTGTTAATCATTTCAAGTAATTTTAGTTAATTCTCTAGAATTCTTTATGTATGCCATCATATCATCTGCAAAAAGTGATAGTTTTATTTCCTCATTGTCTATTCTGATTCCTTCAATTTCTTTTTCTTTTCTCATTGCTATAGCTAACATTTCTAGTACAATATTGAATAGTACTGGTGATAATTGGCATCCTTATTTCGCCTCTGATCTTATTGGGAAGATTCTAGCTTATCACCATTACAGATAATGCCTGCTGATGGTTTTAGATAGATACTGTTTATCATTTTAAGGAAAATCCCATTTAATCCTGTGCTCTCTAGTGTTTTTAATAGGAATGGGTGCTATATTTTGTCAAAAGCTTTTTTTGCATCTGTTGAGATAATCACATGATTCCTTTTGTTTTTGTTATTGATATGGTCAGTTATGCCAATAGTTTTCCTTATATTGAACCAGTTCTTTCTTGGTATAAATCCTACCTGGTCATAGTGTAAGATCCTTGTAACATATTGCTGTAATCTCCTTGCTGGTATTTTATTTAAAATTTTTGCATCAATATTCATAAGGAAAATTGGTGTATAATTTTCTTTCTCTGTTTTGCCTTTTCCTAGTTTAGGTATTAGCACCTTATTTGTGTCCTAAAAGGAATTTAGTAGGACTCCACCATTTTCCCCCCAAATTGTTTGTATAGTATTGGAATTAACGGAATAGTATATAGTATTGGAATTGTTTGGTAGAATTCACTTGTGAATCCATCTGGCCCTAGGTTGTTTGTTTGTTTGTTTGTTTTTTTTTCTTAGAGAGTTCATCGATAGCTTCAATTTCTTTTTGTAAGATGGGATTATTTAAGAATTCTATTTCCTCTTCTGCTAATCTGGGCAATTTATATTTTTGTAAATTTTCACCCATTTCACTTAGATTGCCAGGTTTATTGGCATGTAATTGGGAAAAATGGCTCTTGATAATTGATTTTATTTTGTCTTCGTTAGTGGTGAATTTACTTTTTCATTTTTGATATTGGTAATTTGATTTTCTTTTTTAAAATCAAATTAACCAGTAGCTTAATCTATTTTATTTTCATAAAGTCTGCTCCTAGTTTTATTAGTTCAATGGTTTTCTTGCTTTCGATTTTATATTAATCTGTCCTTTGGTTTTCAGGATTTCCAATTTGGTGTTTAATTGGGGATTTTTAATTTATTCTTTTTCTAAGTGTTTTTTTTTTTTTTGGTTGCATGCCCAATTTGTTGATTGCTCTTTGTCTGTTTTGTTGATGTAAGAATTTAGGGATATACATTTTCCCCTAAGGTACTGCTTTGGCTGGATCCCATAAATTGTGGTATACTGTCTCATTGTTGTCATTCTCTTTAATGAAATTATTTATTGGTTCTATAGTTTGTTCTTTGACCCACTTATTCTTTAAGATTAGGCTATTTAGTTTCCAATTAATTTTGCTCTTATCTTTCTATGACCCTTTATTGAATGTAGTTTTTATTGCATTATGATCTGAAAGGATCCATTTAATATTTCTGCCCTTCTGCATTTGACTGTGAGGTTTTTATGTTCTAATACATAGTCAGTTTTAACATAAGTCCCATGCACTGCCTTCTGTTCCCATTCAGTTTTCTCCAGAGGTCTGTCATATCTAACTTTTCTAAAATTCTATTCACTTTTTTAACTTCTTTCTTGTTTATTTTGTAGTTAGATTTGTATAGTTTTTCTGCTTCTTTCCTCCCATAACTCATTTAACTGCTTTAAAAATTTGGATGCTATACCATTTGGTGCATTTGTGTTTAGCATTGATATTACTTCATTATCTGTGCAACCATTTTTGCTTTTGCTTTGTCTGAGATCATGATTACTATTCCCATTTTTTTTTTTTACTTCAGCTGAAGCACAATAGATTCTGTTTTAACCCCTTACCTTTACTTTGTGTGTGTGTGTCTCTGCTTCAGTTGTTTCTTGTAAACAACATATTTTAGAAATCTGGTTTTTAATTGTTATGCTATCTGCTTTTGTTTTATGGGTGAGTTCATCACATTTACATTTGCAGTTGTGTTTACTGTGTACTTGCCTTGATCCTGTTTTTCCTCTCTCCCTCTCCCCCTTTCTCCCTCCCCCTCCCCTCCCCCTCTCCCCCTCTCCCTTCTTTTACCCTGTCTGTCTTCACCAGTCTTTTGCTTCTGCCACTGCCTCCCCCAATTTACTCTTCCTTCTATCAGTATCCCCTTTTCTTAGCCCCTTCTTTTCCTACTTCCTTATAGGGTAAGATACCTAACTGAATGTGTATGTTTTTTCCTCTCTGGGCCAATTCTGACGAGAGTAAGGTTCAAATGATTCTCTGTGACCCCCCCCCCATCTTTTTTTCCACTATAATAGGTCTTTCATGCCTTTTTATGTAAGATAATTTCCCCATTCTACCCCTGTCTTCTCTCCCTTCAGTGAAATCCTTTTTCTCATCCCTTTAATTTTGTTTTTTGCTTTTTGGCTATTATCCCATCAAACTCGATATACATTCTCACCCTCTATCAATGTATATTCTAAGTGCCCTAAGAAGGATATAGTTCTTAAAAGTTACAAGTATCATTTTCCCATATAGGGATGTAAATAGTTTAACCTTATTGCATCCCTTATGTTTTTTCTTTCCTGTTTACTTTTTTATGCTTCTCTTGAATCTTGTAATTTGAAAATCAAATTTTCTATTCAGCTTTAGTATTTTCATCCAGAATGCTTGAAAGTCTTCTATTTCTTTGAATATCCATTTTCCCCCTGAAGGATTATACTCAGTTTTGCTAGGTAGGTGATTCTTGGTTGTAATCCAGGCTCCTTTGCCTTCCAGAATACCATATTCCAAGCTCTTTGATCTTTTAATATAAAACCTGCTAAATCTTATATAATCCTGACTATGGTAACATGATATTTGAATTGTTTCTTTTCTGAGTACTTGTAGTATTTTCTCCTTGACCTGGGAGTTCTGGAACTTGGCTATAATATTCCTGGGAGTTTTTATTTTGGGATCTCTTCCAGGAGATGATTGGTGGATTATCAGGGCAGTTTTCCTTGATAATTTCTTGAAATATGATGTCCAGGCTGTCTTTTTGATTGTGACTTTGAGGTTGTCTAATAATTCTTAAATGATCTCTCCTGGATCTATTTTCTAGGTCAGTTTTTCCAGTGAGATATTTCACATTTTTTTTTCCATTCTTTTGATTTTGTTTGATTGAGTCTTGATGTCTCATGGAATCATTAGCTTCCATTTGCCCAATTCTTATTTTTAAGGAGTAAATTTCTTCAATTAATTTTTGTACCTCCTTTTCACTTTGGCCAATTCTGCTTTTTAAGGAGTTGTTTTCTTTAGTGTATTTTTGTACCTCCTTTCCAGATGACATTCTCAAGCAGTTTAACCACAGAAGGGAAGAGAAATGTGAGACAATAGCTAGTGGAGATGGATGGATCAAGGAATGGTTTTTTGAGGATGAGAAGAGACATAGGCATGTTTGTAGGCCATTGGGAAGCAGCCAGTAGACAGGGAGAGACTGAAAATACATGAAAGTGGGGGTGATAGAGAAAGGGAGGAGGGGGCAGTCTGGCGGAGAAGATAGGACAGAATGAGACCACTTATGCATGTAGAGGGGTTGGCCTTGGCAAGGAGAAGGGCCATCTCATTGTGACATGGTGAAGGGAGGAGATTGTGGCGGAAGGCATCTGGGTGATGAGAAGTAAGGAGGAGGGGAGAAGGAGCTCTCATCAAATGGCCTCAGTTTTTTCAGTAAAATACTGGGCAAAGTTCTTAATTGACAAGGTGCCTTGGGAGCCATGGAAGGCTTGAGGAGGTATGAAGAGCTTTGGGAGAGCCATTGTGGAGGGCGGAAGAAAGAGTTGATTAGGGAGGTGAAGAAGGATTGCCCAGCAATAGTCCAGTTGAGGTTGTGTAACATAAATTTGCCAGAGACCAGTCAGCCATGATTTTCTTCAGCTTCCATTAACAGCATATGGAGAGGAGTGAAAACAGGGGATTATGGGAGTGATCCAGAGCTGAGATTTGTCAGGGCAAGATCAGCAATGTGATAAAAGGACAGAGGCCTCCAGAAGAGAACAGTGAAGAGTTGAAAAAGTTCAACAAGTGGTCATGGTAGAGAAGGGAGGAGAAGTATAATTAGTGTAGTAGTTTCAGTTGTTTCTGACTCGGGTGTGGCCTTATTTGGGGTTTTCTTGGCAAAAATATTGGAGTGGTTTGATGTTTCCTTCTCCAGCTCATTTTGCAGATGAGGAAACTGAGGCCAACAGAGTTAAGTGACTTGCCCAGGGTCACATGGCTAGTAAAGTATCTGAGGCTGGATTTGAACTCAGGAAGATGAATCTTCCTGATTCCAAGCCCAGTGCTTTAACCACTGTTCCACCTAGCTGCCCCCTAGTTGCAGAGTAACGGCCTGACAAAGAACGAAGCAGGGGTCTAGAGACTGGAGGTCATAGTTTTGAAGAACCAGGTTTGAGGTTGCAAGGCAAAGGGAGAGGTGGAATGACAACAGATTATGATCATCAGATAAAGGAATTTCAGAGTTTGTAGATATGGAAGTGGTACATTTTCGAGTGATGGCGGAATCAAGTCTTATGACTTTTATGGGGCTGAGGTAAAATGGAGGAGCAGGTCACGGGAAATGAGCAAAGTGCAGAACTGTGAGGTTTGAATATTTTAGGAGGGAATATCAGTGTGTATGTTGAACTCTTCTAGTGTGAAAACAGGAGTTGAGTAGGAGAGAAAGACTGTGAGCCAGGCACTGAATTCATTGAGGGAAAAGAAGGAAGATGCCCTTTAGGGCTGTAGATAACAGCTACCAGAATTGTACTGTATTTCCCCATGTATAAGGCGCACCCTTTTCCAAAGAATTTGGAGTCTAAAAACTGGGTGCATCTTATACAGTGGTCGTAGATTTTTTTTTTACTTGCATTTCCCCTTTTTTTCAAGCTTGTTGTCTTTGCACTCATTGTTTCACATTTGTTACCAGTATATTAGGTTACCTTTTGCCATGTTCTGCCCAGAAATGGCTCAGAAAAGATTTTCATACAGTGCTGAATTCAAGTTAAAAGTAATCCAGTTTGCAAAAGTGAATGGAAATCGTGCTGCTGAACGTAAGTTTGGTCCTCCTCCAACTGAGAAAACAATCCAAGACTGGCTACAGGAGGAAGAAACCCTACTGAAAACACCGTGAGAGGCAAGTCAGCAAAATGGCTGGATTTAGAGGGGGAATTGAAGATACGGATTGAAGAACAAAGGGCAATTGGAATTCCTATGTCCACAAAGATGGTTCAGCATGAGGCAAAAAGAATTGCTGATGAAAAAGAAATTACTGATTTCAAAGGAGGACACAGCTGGTGCTTCAGGTTCATGAAATGCAATGGACTAAGCATGTATACACGCACCAGACTTGCCCAGAAGATGCCTGAAAGCTATGAGCAGATGAATAAAACTTGAGTTCAATAACTTTATGTAATACTTTTTTTTTTTGTTCAAATTTCAGGCCCCCAAATTAAGGTGCATCTTATACATGGGGAAATACGGTAATTGGATGGTAGAGATGAGTTTAGTGAACCTCAGTGGGAGAGGGAGGCTACAGATCTGGCACACTGGAATGGCATTTCTTACTTAAATTCTCTATTTGGTGTTCTGTGACTCTGGGTATTTTATATTTTTGCAAATATCATCTACTTATCAATTTTGTTGGCAGCTGAGAGATGCAGTGAATAAAGCCCTGGATCTAAGGTCAGGAAGACCTGAGTTCAAATTCTGCCTCAGGTACTTTACTGGCTGTGTGATCCTCACTTTGCCTCAGTTTCCTCTTCTCTAAAATGGGTATAAACATAGGCCCAACCTCCCAGGATTGTTGTGAAGATCAAATGAGATAATATTTGTAAAATACTATATGAGCGATAGCTGTTATTGTCACCTAGTTGAGCAAAATAGTTTCTAATTCTCTTCTTCATTTGTTGTGAATTTTCTTTTTTTCATTTTTTATGTTGGTAGTTTGATTTTCCTCTCCCTTTTTTGGATGGGGTTAGCTAATGGTTGGTCTTTCTTTTCAGCATTTCAAAAGAACCACCAAGTTTACTTATGTGTTATATGTTATATCCTCCAGGCACCCCTACTCATCCCCTCCCTAAAGACAACATTCAAAACCAAGTTTGAATTAAAGACAGAAGTATAAAATTAACAACCAAAAGTCAAGGAAAACAATTCCTGACTCCAACCTAGGGCTTGCTCTCTTGCTGTCCCCCCTCCACCCCATGCCACTCTTAGTGGCACCAGTTATATTAGGTCCCCTCGATGCTAAAATTGGAATGAGGGCTCCTGGAGTGAGAGGGGGAGTTCTTAGAAAGAGGAGACTCAGTCAGTTTGTCCAGCCTTTTAAAATTTCTTCATTTGCCATCACGTCACTCTCCAAATGAGTATGTAGAAGCCTTATGTCGATTCTCAGAAGGAAAAAGAGGATGCCTACACTTTAGACAGGTGTATTCTTATCAAAGGGTGCTCTTTACAGCTGGCTATAGACAGCAGATCTGTACTCTTCCAGATCTCCATATAAGGGGCTAGAATGAGATGATGAAATGACAGGTAGCCACATGGGGTTGGTGTGGCAACTGCAAAAATGGTTTCTCAGCTTTCCGTTTTTGTATAGATAAGAAAATTCCATCTTCTGTGGTGCTAAGCATGCTGCTTCCTTTGGGGGGTATTTTAGAATAGTGATTGGGGGGAGCGCCTGCTTCTAGGTCTACACTTTGGGATATTTAAGCATGGTAACTTGAGGGTTAGTGTGTGACAGGCGAATGTTTCCTGATTTACTCAAGGTGGGCTAATGATGAGATGAACCATCTGGGCCCTGATGGATGGACACTTTATCTGTAAAGTTTGTGGGTTAAAGGGGGCCCCATTGGAGCTGGACTTAGTGGTGGAAGCAAAAAGCAAGGGGCACTTAACACTTCTAGGATAGCTGCCACTTATCTGGAAAGTACCAGGAGAATGGCATTGGGTAGTCTCTCATGAGGATTCAGAGACCTTGTAGAGGTATTAATGGGTGACCCTCCCCAGGGACTAATTGTGAAATCTTAACTTAGGTTCCTTATGGCGGGAAGAATAAACTTCCAGTATACAGTGAACCTAACAAGGCCCTATTTATTAATATAGCTATGTGTAAATCTGTGTGCAGTTATACAGTATAGCAAACCATTGATTCATTTACACTCCTCTTAGGACGGAACTTGCTACAGAATCCTGAAAAGCAAAGTGATAACCTTCTATCCATACTAAGGTCGTAGAAACTTAAGAGACGAGATGTTATGGGGAGTATTGCAGAAGTTACAGGTTTGTTGGCTCTGCCACACAGCTGAGATTCTAAAGCCTTGGGCCTGAAGCAGATAAAACCCAACAGGGATAAAAAGCTGTTCTGTAGCACAGTGAAATGTAGTATGGTGCATCTTATACCAGTGCAATGGAGGAGTCATGATTAGATAGCAGTTTTTAAAAGGATCTGAGGATTTGAGTGTATTGCAAGCTCAAAATGAATCAGCAGTGTGATGTGGCAAACCCCCAAATCCTAATTTAATCAGAACCGCAGCCTGGTATAGTGGCTAGGGCACCGGATGTGGAGGCAGGAAGGCCTGAATTTAAATCTCGCATTAGACGCTCACCAGGTCTCTGCTTCAGTTTCCTCATTTGCAAAATGGGGATAGATGGAGTGGATTTAGTGACCTTGAAGGCCTCTAAATTTATTGTCTTGGCCTGGGTTTCTTTAAGTGAGACAGTTTTCAGGACTCAGGATTGGTGTAATATTTGCCTGTACTTTGCCTTCATCAGAACTCATCTGGAGTCCTAGGTTCAGTTGTAAACCTTTAGTTTGAAGGCTGATAAACTGGAGTGTGCCTAGAGGAGGGTCTCCGGGACAGCTGGGGGGAATGACTTGAATCCGTGTCATATGAAGATCTGTTGTGCAAAGAAGGCTCAGAGGAGACATGATAAGCAGGGTTTGCACAGCTGTCATGATGAGGAGAAATCCTCTTTTGTTTGTCCCTAGAGATCAAATCCAGGAGTAGTGTTGCTGGGGTGCCCTGTCTCCTAAGTAGTCTTGGAACAGAAGCTAGATGCCCATTGTTGGGAACATTATAATGGTCCCCAGGGTCCCTTCCCGGAACATGGATTCCTTGATGTGATTCACACACACACACACACACACACACACACACACACACATACACACACACACACCATTTACAAGTGTATACATATGTTTGGGACCAGGCCTTTCATTACAAGCTCAGTGTCATCCTGGACTCCTCACTTGCATTCACCTCCCGGTAGATTTACTGTGCAGTCTGTTAGCAGTCCTCTTGTTTCTGCCTTCACAGCATCTCTCATGCACGTAGCCACTGCCCTAGGTAAAGGCTTTACCACCTCTTGTCTGGACTGTTGCAGTAATCATCTCATTACTCCTTGCTTTGTGTCTCTCCACCCTCCACTCAGATGCCAGTGATTTTCTTAATGCATAGGTAGGTCTCTTCCCCCCAACACATACTCTGTAAACTCCATTGGGTCCCTTTTACCTCCAGAATCAAACAATAAAGACCTCAGACATTTCAAACCCTTCCCAATCTGGCTCTTTCCTACCTCCCTAGTCTTTTTCCTGCCTTCCACATACTAGACACATGACCCTCCTATCTCTTGTCTCCCTATCTTTGCACTGCTCTCCCATACCTGGAATGCCTTTTCCCTTCATTTCCACCTCCTGTCTTCAGCCTGGTTCAGACTCAGCTCCAGTCCCACCTCTGCTGGGTGCTCACTGCTCTCTTCCCTCTTCCCTTCACTGTATAAATCTTGCACTTTTTGGGGGGGGCATATTATCTCCTCTTTTGGCACGTGAGTCTCTCGTGGGCAGAGGGACTGTCTTTTTGTCTTTCTTTGTATCCTCAGCTCATTATAATTCCTGGCACATGGTAATTGCTTAGTAAATGGTTATTGACTGATTGCCTGTATCGGTGCAGAAAGTCTAAGTAGGATCTTGGACCCCTGTGGCAAGTGTCTGGTGAAGTTGATGGCCCCCTTCTCAGAACGCCTTTTAAGTGTATAAAGTGAAAAACATAGGATTGCAACGGAAGCCAATTATATTGAAATACAATTTTTAAAAAAGTTCACGGATCCCAGGGCTAGAGAGTCCATGCAGACACTGAGGGGTTAAACGACTGGCCCAGGCCCCGAGTAGGTTCCGGGAGTCTGGTGGAGATTGAGGCAGGAGGAGAGGCCTGGGGCAGCCGGGGCAGAGGTGCTGATGCCGAGCCAGAGTGGTGCTGATGCAGATCCTTCTCCCGCCCGGCGGGTGCCATGGCAACCGCCCTGGCGGCGGCGGCTCGGCGGCAGACAGGCATGCGCAGACGCGCTCTCCGGGGCAGGCTTGGGCAGGCTGGGGAAGCTTTGACGCAGTGCGGAGGTGGGCGGTTTGGCGCCAGGCTGCTCTCGCTTCTGCTCCGCCGTACTGAGCTCTACTCTACGCGGGAGTAGGGAAGTTACTATTATTTGGTTTTGTCATAGGAAGATTTGGAGAACGGGGAAGAGGTGGCCACCTGTCCCAGCTGCTCCCTCGTAATCAAGGTGATCTATGACCGAGTAAGTGCTTCTCCCTCCTGGGGGTGGGTGGGGGCAGGGGTAGCAGGGAGGGAGTGAGGAAAAAAGCCCCTTTTCAGGGAGGTCCCGGCGTCTGCAAACTTGGGCTCTGTCCTGGTGTTTGTAGTAGAATCTTGTGCGCTCAGAAGCTTGTCGCACTTAGCTGGGGAGGGGGGCGGGGAGCAAAGCAGAGAACTTGATCTCCATCCTTTGGAGACCCTGGTCAGCGCTCACTGGGCAGAGTCCGATGAAGGGCTGGCAGCTGTTTGTTCCCTTGTCTCTTAGCCTGTAATCAGGACTGTTCAGAATTCATCCATTTTTTTAGGAAGGAAAAACAGAATTCTGTGCAATTCCTTGCCCAATTTGGTACCGAAAACCCAGCTGTAGATAAACCACTTTTTCATTGGTAATGCTTACATACGCATGATTAATGGAAACGCATAAGTGGTAAAGGTCATTTGTTGAGCTGTCAGAATAAAATATGAACCAGCCAGAGCTGTTAACAGTTAACAAAAAATTGATTATTCTAATTTTCTTTTCTTGCCTTTTAAAAATTTGTTCAATTTCTGACAGAAAAAAAATTTTGGTGTGTAATTAATATTTTTTATCATTAAAAACATTATCAGGAAAGAGGCAGGGGGGAAAAAGCTAGGGGCTAGGGTTTGAAGCAAAATGGATAGCTACAAATTGCAGAATCAGAATGTGACGTTTAGATTCTGCCATAGCTAGCCTAACAACAGGCTGGATTGACGTAATGGAATATTGAACTAATGGGGCTTTACTATAAATAAAATTAAATTTAAGCCATTTTTAACTAAAATTCAAAAAATTTGAAGGGTAGTTGCCCATATTTTAATTCTGTAGATATCTTAAATGGCTATCCATAATTTACACCTTTTATTGTAAAAATATATGCAAAAAGTAAGTAAAGGAACCTTTTAAATTCGTTTCAACAATCATTAGTGTCTCCTGTGTGCCAAGCGAGGCATTGATGGTACAAAGACAAAAACCTAAGTCTCTGGGCTCAGGGAGCTTACATTCTATTGCATGACGTATGCGTATATCTAAGGAGTGGTGGTTTGGAAATAAAAGATGCAGATGATTAGTTTTTCTTTTTTTTTTTTTTTAACAAATTAGAGAGCTTTTAGAAACAATTATTGAAGTCTGGGAACTGATGACTTCTTGAAAATGGATTTAAATTTTAATGCTGCTACAGTGTGATTAATGATAGAAAACATTGTTAAAACCTAAGCTGATAGTATGGAAAAATGTAACTTTAATATTATTGAACAAAAAGTGCTTTGAATACTTATTGGTTAATGCTATTGTCTCTCTTTCTTAGGATCAATTTATGTGTGGGGAAACAGTCTCTGTACCTTCGACCAGCAAAGAGTTAGTTAAATGCTGAAGAAAGCTTTGAAAACCTAATTTATACCAAATAACCAGAGGATGTGCCCAGGTGGATATTAAATGTGAAACTGAAAACTTCTGAATAACAAGAGGGGCTTTTTGGATTTTTGTTTTTGCATGCTTGCAGTGTGTTGCAAAGCATAGCTTCTTTACATCAATTGCCACATTAATCTTGAAAATAAAGAACAGAAGGGACAAATGTAGATTTTTATAATTGAACTTGAGTCTTAGTTTCAGTCAAAATTTTTCATTTTCCAGAATTCGAAAGAAGAATTCCGTCAGTTTATGATCTTATAGTTTAATCATTTATATCATAAAAATTGTTAACTTTGATATTTGTTCTTTGCAAAGTATCATCTACCTCCATAATCAGTAGTAGCCACTGATGCTCATTTAATTGGCATCAACAGCAGAAACCTTGTCAGTAGCTGAATCATAATAGTGCTAGGTACGTGAGTTGTCCTCTTGTTTTCTGTCATATCCTAACTTCATTAAGTAAAAGCAATGGATATGAAGAGGAAAATAAGTGACCTCTATCCTCAGAGGATAAAAGTCTTCTGTGTCTTAGATACTAGAAACAAGACTCAATGCGAAATTGCAAGAGACCTTGGAATTCTCATGTCATGCTTTCTCAAAACTAAGAGGAGCATAAAAAGGCAGGCATTAGGGCTGGATGATAAGAATAAAGTGGTGACCAAAGGGAAAAAAATGAAAGGTGCAAGCCCCGTTGAGTCAGGAAGTGAACCAGTTGATTATTCCAAACCAGAGCCGATGGTGTCCCTTTGTCTGATCATTTTCTAAAAGTAAAAGCTAGTGTAATTGCACCAAGGAAGGTGGCTTTGTGTATTTTGGTACCATTACAACATTGTGTCCACTGCATGTAAAAAAAGGTGAAGCATCTCCATTAACCATACCCATTGCTGAAGATCATCTTTAAAATGTGAGTGAGGCCCAGATGACAACACTAGTAAGGACGCATTTGAAGCAGGTGTCATTTATGTGATTTACAACCAAGTCAGATCTTAGCAGCCCTGAAAGAGGAAGCTTCTGTGGAGGGAGGGAAAAAAAGGCATG
This sequence comes from Trichosurus vulpecula, assembly GCF_011100635.1. Classification (NCBI taxonomy): domain Eukaryota; kingdom Metazoa; phylum Chordata; class Mammalia; order Diprotodontia; family Phalangeridae; genus Trichosurus; species Trichosurus vulpecula. Next base: position 38,359,386 of record NC_050577.1, read on the forward strand.
TGGACAGTTTTTGCTGTTGTGATGGTAGTAGGGAGAAATTAGAGCCATTTGTGGGGAAATTGGAAAATGCCCAGCTCATGAAAGGCGTGAATCATCTTCCCTGTGAACACTGAGTTAGCAAACATGCATTGATGACTAAAAAGTTATTTTGGTATTGACTTGTGCAATTAGAAAAAGTGGCTTGCCAAAGTAGATATTTTGTTGCTGTTAAATGTGCTGTGCATACCCATATTTAAATGAAAACATGTGCACGTTCCTTTTCTGCCTGTCAGCCCCACAAGGCGTACCCAAACTTAATAGGCCAAGGGATGATGAACTAAAAGTTGAATATCTGAAGCACTTGGTTACATGGAGTGCAAAGGAATGTAGCTGTTCTAGCAACATAGAAATGATATTTGATTCAATGAGGAGCCCCCTTGCTGCATGGGACACGGTCTCATACAAAAGCAAAGCCGACCTCGAACACCAGTGATGGCTTGGACAAAAGGAGCGTCCACACTGGCTCAGACTAGAATGAGCTACAAAGACAAATGGATTGTCCGATCAGTGTTGATGTTTTTGCAAATGTTGGCTACCTCTGCTGTTATTGTATCGACGACAGGCACCTTTAATGTGAAATTTGTATACAGGAAGAAAAGAAAGAAGCTTCTTGAGTCCGTGAATCCTGCAAGAAGAGAAGCTAGGACAATATGAACAGTGATTGAATTTGTGATAAATTAGAGTGCTATCAGTGACTCTGTCCACAGCTGCTGAGTTTGTGTTTCTGACCTGTGACCGGTTTCCAGTCACCTCAAAATGAGCAATTCTTTCCCATTCATTTCGTCTTTGACTTCCTTCTAGTAGCCTTCTTGTTCGTTGCATTTGCAGCTCTTGAGCATTAGCCAAGCTGCTGCCAGCCCAAGCTCTGCTTCCTGGTGCTGGCCTGCCATGGCTACTCATGGCTGCAGTTGGATGAGGGTCCATTGTGGGACTTGGAGAAATTCTGAAGTGAGGAGTGTGCAGATGAGATGTATGGAAGCTAGCTGGGGTCTGACCAGGGCTAGGGACAAGGTGAGGCTTCTGCAGTCAGGCAGTTCTGTGTCCAGATTGGCATGAGGGCATGGAAGTTCCAAAAATGGCTTTCCAGCTTTGCCTTTTTTTGTATGGAAAAATGTCCCATCTCTGGCATGAGATGAGGATCCTTCCTCCTTCCTGTGATTTCCAGGATGGTTATGGGGGGATGGGAGGGGGAGGAAGATGATATCCTTTGCCTCTGATGCTTATCTGGGATGAGGGATGAGGATCATGGGATTGGAATGGCCTCCCCCTAACAAAGGGGATGTGGTGGATCTTACCTATGATTCCAGATGCTATGGGGTCATTTAGGCTGAGGTGGACATTTCTCGCTATGTTATAATTGGAGAGACCTTTTTGACTGGTTTTAGAGGTTAAAAGAAAAAGTGAAAAACAATTACAAGGTACCTACAAAGTAGTAAACAATATGGACTTGTGTCTTTCTCTGGGAGACCTGCCCCAGAATTGCCTGGCAGTTACTAGAAGGACAACTTTGGGCAGTGAGGATCAAAGGCCCTGTGATGGATGTACCGGAAACCTCAGGTTTACACAAGGGAAATCTGCGCTATTATGTATTCTGTAGGGGAGGGAAAAAGTGATTCCTAATACACAAAGACCCTAACAAGGGGAAAGGCCTAAATTATGGAGTTATCAATGTATGTTATAAATGTCTATGCATATATATATATATATTTTATAGCAGGTAATATCAGTTCATCTACATTCCCCAGAGGAAGGGTGGCACTTGGCAGTTACAAAATTTTTAAACATCTTTATAATATAAGAAAGGTCACAAAAACCACAAACTTAATGCCATGAAATACAGCAGTCATGGTTTAATAGGCTCTACAACATAGGCCCTGGGGTAGGCACAGCAGAGGCTGCAGTGTCTGAATTATGGAGAGGCCCATTGTCATTTCTGAGGGGTTGTTGGGTGTCACCTTGGTCTGACAGTTAAGCCAGAACAGTACAGTGAAAGTTGAGTGACACGAACTTTGGGATTTATTTCGCAGGCACTGTAATAACAATAATAACTCACATTGTGTAACACTTGATAGTTTGCAAAGGACTTTCCTCACGACATTTTCTTAATAGTGTCACTGATGTGTTTCATTCTTCTGTACCTGTGTCCATATGAGCATCTTTGTAAAGCTAAATGTAAGTAGACTTAGAAATTTTGAGTCTCCAAAACAAGTTCAGGGTACTTCGCCCTTTCTAATCTTTTGTATCCTAATGAGTGGGTATTTCTAAAGGAGGATTTGGGGAAGCAGGGTGGTATGGTACACTGTCCAACTAAGGGACCTGGATTTGAGTTCTAGCTTTGTTACTAATTCGCCGTGTGACATTGGGTAATTCTTAGAACCCATCTAAGCTTCAGATTCCTCATCTCTAAAAGGAGCTGGTTAGTTTAGATAGGTTCCCAACTCCCATCCAGCTCGTAACAATCCATGATTCTGTGTCAACAAATTTAGGATGAATGCCATTCATTTGCTGCCCTGAACCAAATTGAACTCAAATATTCATGTTCTCTTTCATGGCAAATTAAGCTTATTTTTTGAAAGTAGTTTAATTTGAGAAATTAAATTTTTAAAGTTCCTTAAGTAATTTCAGTTAACACAATTGCGTTTAATTGAAAGTACTAGATGAACATGAGGGTACCAGTCCCAGTGCCCATGGAGGTATCATCAGTGTGAGAATGAAGAGCATATTCAGTGAAAAGATTTACTCCTTAGTCTGATTTCTTTGATCACCATATAAACTCATGGGTTTTTGTTATCCTCCTGTCCTCTTTGCCCCTGCCCAGAAGAGTAGTCTTCATGACACTTCAGGAAATAATACTTTTGCAACTGAACTTAGTGTTCTATATTGTTTTTTAAAAGTTGGATTGGATTGGTAGTCTCAATAATAATAACTGGCATTTATGTAGCACTCAAAGGTATGGTATAGTGGACAAAAAGCTGGCTTTAGAGATGGGCAATCTGGGTTCAGATCTCTGACATTGATTGTGTGGCTTTGGGCAGTGCCCAAGCCAACTCTAGTTTGTAAAATAGTGGGAAATTTTCACTGGGAGTAAGTTTGGACTTGAGTTCTGTTTGTGCCACTTGAATTTGAGTCACAGCTATTCAAATGGAATGTAATTGAGTGTCAGAATGTTCTTTTGAATGGAACAAAAGTGCTTAATATGTCTTATATATCATCTTTCTTTTTAGAGTTGAACCTTTTCATCAACACTCAAGATAATCAGAGCGAATTTAAAATGTTGTGTATAGTAAGACCCACCAATGACTGTCTCCCTTTAATAGCCTCCATTAGGCCATTGATCTGTCGGGTCCCTAGTGTATGTGGTTACATGGTGCCAGTGCTTTGCTCACTATGACTTAATGTGTAAAGCAGTTGTTATCGCTGTCTCAACTCCAATATTATACCAAGACCGTATTGTGCAATAAAAGTGTGCGTGTCTAAATGCAAAACAGCTTGATTGTTTTCATTGACTTTAAAAGCAAGCTTTATGGATGCCTTTTTAGAACATGCCTTTTCCTGCCCCTCTGTGGAACATCTCTCACAAAAAAGAAAAAGAGTGAAGCAAAAATCAGCAACATGGGAACCTTGTCTGATAAAGCAGACAGCCTTCTTTCTTCCTGGGGAGGTCTGCTGCTGCTCAGAGGAAGATAGAAAACTATCTGTTTGCAAGAGGCAGGCATTGTAGGTACTAGGGAATCTTTCCACTTCCATTGTTTTGAACATATCCAAATTCCTATTTACCTTATCACATCATTCGCTGTCTTCCAATGTCTCTCTGAATTCCGCATAATCACTTTGACATGGTCAGAGTTGGGAGAGCTGGTTCATCAGATATGAAAGAATTCGCTTAGACCTTCTCTGTAGCCATTGGGAGCTTTATTGATGCAAAAGCAGCAGACTAGCCCTGGAAGAAGGACTAGCCAGGATTAACAGTTTACAGAGGGAGAGAGGCTTGTTGTTAGAAGGAATAGGTTAAGGGAGACAGGGAAATTTTATGACCCAGGGTGGGGGTAAGAAAAGGAATTCCGTGGTCCAGGATAAGGGGAAGTTTGGTGGTATTTCAAGATAAGGGGAGGAAATTTTAGGGCACCAGGGAAAGAGCGACTCAACCCTTCGGGCACCTTTGTACCCACATCAATTCCTTGCCGTATAATATTTATTTATATTTTATCACAACCGTTATTCAATTAACAGGCACCAATTTCACTGGTTTTTTCAGGAGTGTTTTAAATCAAATGAAAGGGCCTCAATTCAGGTCCCAGCACTGCATTGTGATGGGACCTTGTCTCTTAATCTCTCTGGGCCTAGATTTCCTTATCTTTCAAGTGAGAGGATGGAACCAAATGGCCTCTCAGGTCCCTTCCAAGCTCTGAATGTATGATGAAATGCTTGTTTCATCAAATAAATTGTTCTAGTGACTGTATGGTAATTGTCTACAGTGATTTTTCTTTGATTACTGAGCCTTTTCTTCTTGCTGCCAAGGGCAAACCCGTCTGAGATGTCAGACAGGAATTTACAATTATTATTGCCTGTCCCAAACTAAAGAGAAATTTGAGCCCCATGTTTTTAACGGAACCGTCTGCTTGGTATGCGTGTGCTCCCACACCTGAACCATCAGAGAATACGGATGGGTCAGTAATGGCACATGGAAGAAAAACTCCCACCTGGGCCTGGTTTGGGATGTGGTCTCTAAGCAGGTAGTTGAATTTTCCAGTTTATCCAGGCTGCCGGTTTTATACCTCACACTGAGTGACAGCATCTGCAGGTGTGAGTAATTAGAGGATTTTTTTTGTTTTTGTTTTTTTCTAACTGAAAATTCATCACTATTTCCCACAAAGTAAATTACTCATAATTACATATTTGACTAGGAAATAATTTTGAAAATCATTTCTTGGTAAAAGTATATAAAAAGGGACTTTTAAAAAGAAAATCGGTTTAAAATGTTCCCAATCCATGCAAAATGTTTTAAATCTCCATTTTGTTTGCAAAATTTAAGTCAATATTTGTTGAACACCGGAGCATAGCACGATTGTTACCATAGAGAACACTGGAGAAATTCTTAGCAGAACAGCAGCACAAAAGTCAATTTTGGGAAAGCAAATCAATTTTGTCTTGAGACCACAGAGTCTGGAACTGCTGGTCAAGGCAGTTAACATTTTTGTTACATGCTTGCTTTTTCCAATGTAGAAAATCAGGCAGGATTTCTTGAATTATTGTAAATCCAGTTTAGGAGATTGCAAAGTTTTAGGGCTTGATTCAGTGAGCGTGATGTCATCTGGAAGCAGGAGCACCTGGAAGACTTCATCTATAAGAAAACCCTTTTTCATTTGGACTGAGTGCTAGGCATCCTCTGGGAAGGTGGTGAACACCCGTGGTGACCATATGACCCCTTGCTCTTTGCTTTGATGATGTTAAATGATCAGAAAACAGGGTAAACAAATACAAAAATGGAAAATAGGATGCAGCCCCAACAATTAGTACTCTGCAGAGGATCTGCTTTAAAACTGGAAGGACCTTAAGACACCCACAAGTACACTAATGTAGGCCAGTAAGGAAATGCCATAAAATAAGGGATGTAAAGCAGGTAAGATTGTGCACCTGGGTTAGAGAAATCCTTTTGGCATCTTCATAGTTATGCCTTACGCATTTACTAGTCACTCTAGCTATTCCAGTGAATGTGTTTTCCTCAGCTCCCTTCCTGGGGAGAAGGGCCTAGCAGACCAACTTCAATAACTTTGCAAACATTTTTAATTGAAATACACATTTCCTGTGTTTGTTCCCCAGGTAGGCTATGTATAGTCTTTTCTGGGGCCAGAACATGGCTTCTCTTCCTTTGTGACATTCCACTCCCTCAAAACAGGCCTGGGCAGGGCACTTCACACAACAAGCCCTCCATAAATGTTGACAGACTGCTGGGAACCCCATAGCGTCACTCCCCACAAATTTAGGAATAGAAACAATACTGAATCCAGTAACAACTGCAGGGGAATTACCAGGGGGGTGGACAGATGGTTAATGACTAGTTTGGAGCGTTAACAATTACCAAATTTAGATTGTCAAGCCTTCTTTATAGAAAACAAATCAGATTCATGCTTGTGTGGGCAAATAACTACCACAAAGAAGCCATGCGCCATGTGGGAAAACTGCAATCAGTGCTCAGACTGCTCAGGCCAAGAGCACCAGGCTTTCTACACACCCATTATTGGGTATGGACCACAGCATCCTCCCCAGCCTTCTGAGTTATAATCCCCACTTCAGCACACTTTATATTATGTGTACCTGTGTCTATGTCGTATCCCTCCTGGCACCTGAAGACAAGGACTGCATTTATGAGATCTTCATTGTCTCACCTAGCGCATAGCCTTTCTGTGTCTCTCCCCAGTCCCCCGCTTTATGCCTGTTCGTCCTTGTTACTGAGACATATCGGTCCTAGAACAGACACTGGGCTACCTTTCCAAATTGCCACTGGGTATTGCCAATAAGCAGACAACCTTTCCATAATACTGAGCAGTCTTCTGTATCTCATGAGAATTTTTTATCTTGCAGGTCCCTTGAATTAGCCAGTGTGACTTTCCAGGATAGTCTTGTACTTCCCTATCACCACTCACCACCCCACCTGAAAATCTTCCATGGCTGCCTATTGCCTCCGGGATAAAAATCCTAATTGGCAGTCAAGCCCCTCCCAAACCTATCTCCAACCAGCCTTTCTGGTCTAATTTCACATTGGTCCCCTTCACATACTCTCATGTCTCAGACAAGCTGGAATGCTGTCATTTACCTCTCTGCTCTTCCAAAGGCCCTTTCCTCAGGGTCCTCACATTCCACTTAAGGGCGTAAAGTAGTTTAAGAGTTTGGTAGTTCTTGGTTAGAGAAACAGTCAAGAGAACAGAGACCCATTTTATTAGATGGACGTGGATACTTGAGGAAGGAAGCATCTTGCATTGGTCTGTTCACTCTTGGGCTCCTTCCCTCATTGTGTTTGCTAAGAGACAATAGGGCCTTCTCCCCTTTGAGGTCACGTGGCCTAGAGTAACAGGCCTCACTGTCATAAGTGAGTTTTGAAAGGTCAGGAGGGCACCTTAGCATCCTGGTGTTTCAGATTCCATCCAGGTTTGCAGCCAGTACAGCGTTGATGTCCCAGGGAGGAAAGATTGACCAAGACCCAGGTCAGCTGTGGCTGAGACAGATTCTTCCAGCTGTTATGATGCAACCAGATATAAACTTAGTGAGACCCAGTGTTATATAAGAATTGTGCTAAGTTTTGAGCCTGCTGTCCCCCAGTGATCACTGTGGTATAGGGGAGAGTATTAGAGGTACTGAGGGCAGATGCTCGTATTTTTTTTCCCTTGATATATCTTTGAAGTAAATAACCTCATAAAAGCTAGAAAAAAAGGAAAAGAAAAAGCAGGTTTGAGAAACTAGTCTTCTTAGTGAAGGAGATGCTAAGGTCATCTGCTCGGAGGGAAGGATGTAGGAGGTCCAAGCTGGGTATTTAAGGAAAGAGGAGAAGGTTTATAGCAATTTCTGCAGAAAGTATAATAGATAGAGGTAGAAGGAATTAAATAGAAGAATTTCTCCATAGTACTGAGGGTCCAGTTGAAGTTAGACATCATGAACATGTGACATGAAAGTGACTTTTTCAATGGCACCTTGAAAGTGGAGCTATCTTGGGATTGCAACAAGAGCAGAGAGGACCAAGGTTTATGGCAGTGAGAGGAAGGTCCTGTTACTGGGTAAAGAGCAAAATATTAATCAGTCTGGAGTGTAAGGCTTGGAAGAGGAAGAGGAAGAGGAAGATACTGACAGACTTTCCAAGAACATTCGGGTTTGATGGATGAGCATCATTGCTGTGAAATCAGAAGCACGACCCTAAGCATTGGCCTTGGATCCTTTGTTGGTTGTACCGCTTGCTTATGATCGCTGGGTCCCCAGCCCCTAGATGTCTCTCCCTTCCTTGCTGCTTGTCTCTCTCTCCTCTCCTAATCTTTTCCCATGTTCACCAGCATTTGTCTCTCTTCATCAACATCATCATCTTTCTCTTGTGTGCCCTCAATACTTGCTCTTCATCTTTACAGTAAAATTTTGCATAAAACTAGGTAGTTGTATGAAAACTAAAGCAGGTCCAAATAAATCACATAAAGGACCACTTAAATATGTGACTTGGATTGTGATTGACATTTGTAGAAATGTCACAATTGAAATTTGTCTGACCCCCTTTTCTTGAGTTTGGAGACCAGCCGACAGACTTTCTCGAGGCCTTCTGAGTGATAGAGGGAGCTCAGCAAAGAAAAGACTGATTTATTGCCAGAGAGGAACCTGTGTCAAAGCTGATAGCGGCAACGAACCAGAAAACCCTCTAGAATAGAGCAAAAGTTTGGGTTTTTTAAAAGATGCTATAAGCACCCATCATGTTCTGAATTGAAGACCACTTCTCTTTAAAAATAATGTCAAAGGATTAGTTAAACAGAATGGACCAAGAAGCACTCCATTCTTTACCAAATAAACCACTGGTATCCTCTTTTTAACTACCAATAACCACAAAAGAGGCAATTGAAATAAACTTTTTATTTCAGTATATTAATTTAACCCAGTAATTTGTGGTCCGAACACATAAAATACCAATAGTAAAAATTCATGTAAGAATTAGAAATCTTTTTCTTTCATTCTTCACTCTTTACCTTTGGCTATCCTCTACATTGTAGTTGTGACGGAATTTTTTGTGCCATCTTTCAAAAGTCAGTTTTGGAGATGTTGCTGAGAATATCAGGATTCCTTTTAAACCAAGATAAACCTAAAGCCAAGAAAAGGCATTCGTTGTGCAATGATTTTTCTTTTGAAGATAAAGTAAGGCCATCTGGAGCATAATATAAGGAAGAAGAAATGAATTGAATATTTACCATGTATTGGAAAAGTGAAGTGCCCACGTGACAGAAGCTGAGAGTAATGCATCCTTTCAAGCCCATAACATCTATTTGGTTTTACTCGTCTGAAATACATTAAATTCATTCACTTCTTGCAGAAGAGGGACATCTTTGGAGTGAAGTTTCCAAACTCAGATATTTGTGCTCTGGGGATGGGGGTGGTGCTTCATTTTAGGGAGAGAGGGATCATTTCATTCAAGTTAAGTATAATGCTTTTGAAAAAGTGGGATAATCTAGCAGTGTATTTAAGCAAAACTTGTGCATTGTCATGTGGAGGAGAGATTTCCCAATGATGTCAACAAGCATTTATTAGACATTTTCTATTTACCAACCACTTTGTAGTGCAGTGGTTCCCAAGACCTCATGCTAAATACGGCCAACCTCCTGCCTGTATCAGTTTCTGCTCCCCCTTGATAGAATAACCTCCCTCCCACTCCTCTGTAACCCAAATCATCCTCATGAGTCCCTTCTTGTTAAGGAGACTGAATCAGTGCTTGACCATCAGCAGCTTTCCTCTCTATATGTATTCATTGTACCCAAAAGAACAGGGGTTAGAACTTTGTAGTCAACTATACTTCCGTGTGTGTGTTGGGGAGGGGGGGAATTCAGACATAATTTCGCTGAAATAGGGAACTCCTGGTGAGAAAACTCCCTCTACAAATACAGATCAACATCCGTTCAGACACTTGCAGCCGTAGAAGTGTCTCTTGGAGGTGCTGACAGGTTAGATAACTCGTCGGAGTCACATAGCTACTGTGTGCTAGCTTTAACTCAGGCCTTCCAGCTTTTAAGGACAGCCTTTTATCCACTATACCTGGCTGCCAGCATCCATATATACACACACAGACATGCCATTATATGTGTCTGTGTACTAGTCTTGGGGAGAGAGTTGTGTGGGGCCCTGAGGGGTTAAGGGATTTGCATATGTGTCAAAAGCAGGACTTGAACCCCGTTCTTGGCTGTCCTATGACTACACATATACATGTGTGTGTGTGTATATATGTGTGTGTATATATACATACGTATGTATATATAAACACATGTGTATCTGTATGTACGTGTGTATATATAAAAGATTCATTACTCTTGATAATCTATAGAACCATACATATAACAATATTAGAAACAATGTCGTTTCTAGGTTTGCCTTGGCTGCCCAGCTCTGCTTTCTACTTTCAGTCATAAGGGTTAAAAGTGGAATGATAGATGACATCTGATTCATTCACACAGGCCAGGGCAAGGCAGAGAGATGGAAACCTAGGCATGGGGGGAGAGAGAGGAGACAGACGGTCTGAAGAGGCCACAGAGTTTGGCAGAGTTGACATTGGACCGGGAGTCAAAGACATCACCGTGGGACCTTGATAAGTAGTTCCTGCAGTCTCTGCCTGTACAGAGAAAAAACCAGTACGTTCCCTGCCTGCTTCACAAGGTGGTAGTGATCATGCTGGGAGACGGTGAATGGGAAAGCACTAGAAATGTACCAGCTATCATCAATTTTGTGAAAGGAGGTTTCATTGATTCGAATGAGCATTGTCCTAGATCCATCTCATGATTCCCTTGAGATGTGATTACTCAGCCAAGCCAGATACCTACTTTGAAGCTTTGCTGATTCCTGCCTACCTCCTCTCACACCCATTCCCCAGCTCCTCTTCCCTCTGAGCATGAACCCCTGAGTATTTCTTCCAAGGACTTAGGCAGAGTATCCTAAGTTTGCAAACCTAGAGCTAGAAGGAATCTCAGAGGTCTTAAGTCCAGCCCCCTCATTTTACAGTAATCCAAGACGAAAAGAGGTAAAGGGATTTACTCGGGGTCACACAGGTGGCCATAGTTGGCCAGGAAGGGGATTCACTGTACAAAACACGTTTTCTCTTTCACTTCATTTCATGATTGTTGTTGTTTGTCCTTCATTCTCAAAAAGGACCGTGACATCAGGAAGGTGATGCCATGACTTGGATTTAAGTGAGGCAGGGCTGTGCAGAGTCACCAGCCTCACTTTCTCCCCCAGAGCCATCTGGGTCCAGTGGCCAGATACAGATCAGGACGCCTGGAAGTGGCCCCGGATGCAGTGGGAGGCCTTGGCCTTTTCAAGCTAAGGTCTGTGTAAACATGGCCAGAGATACTCAGGTTCCTTTCTTGTGTCAGATGTGAAGAATGTGGTTTTAAGACAGGACAGTCTTTTCATCCTGACAGTTGAAGTACCTGTCCATACATTCGTTTCTCACAGTAGTGAAGCGTATTGATCCTCTCATACAGCTAGAGCTGACGTCGGATTAACAACCAGAGATTTTGGACATTTCCGGGATGTCTCATAGCTTTATAGGATTGTGGACTTAGCTCTGGAAGGGACCTCAGATGCTATACTCTCCAACCCTCTCATGTTACAGATAAGGAGACTGAGGCCCAAAGAAGGAAGTATCATAGTCAGGGTCCCATGGGCAGGAAATGACAGCTGGGATGTAAACCTAGGTCTTTGACTCTGAGCTCTTGTCACTGTGTCTTGCTGTGGCTTGTTGCAAGCCACCAAAGAGCTCAAGCAAAGGTACTTTTTCCTCTAAAGTTTTGGGCTGTTTTGAGGCCTTCGGAGATCTTCCGTGAGAACAAGCTACTGTCTGGTGTTTCTGGTGCTCATCGTTGATCCACAGCATGGATGTGGTCAAACTTCCATACCTGGTTGGCTTTCCCATCACACAGTTGCAAGGACAAAGTTTTCTCATGGCCACTCTCTACAGCCTCTATGCATTTCCCAGAGAGGATGTGGATAATCATTCCATTCTGGAAAAAAAAGAAATTATTCCCACCTCATTTATCCATTCAATAAGCATGTATTAAGAATCTGCTATGCGCTAGGCACCAGGGCTCCAAAGACCAAAACTTAGCCCCTGTCTCCCAAAATGTTCTATTATCAATTATCTATTAACGTCTATTCTCTGTTTAGTCAGTCAGTAAACATGGAACACATACTATATGCCAGGCACTGTGTTAAACACTGGGGAAAAAAAGGCATGTTAACTGAAAGGGAACCATCTATGCCGATAAGTAAATATAAAAAACTGTAAAGCACGTAGCTTGCTTTTTCCTCTCCGGATTTTTTTTTAACCATTCAGTGTGATTTCATTTGTCACATTGTCAAATTATCATCACAGTTTCAGAGCTAGACCTTAGAGGTCCTTGTGTTCAACTTCCTTACTTTATAGATAAGGAAACTGAGGCAGGTAGAGGTTACGTGACTTGCATAGCTATTAAGTATCTGAGGCAAGATTTGAACCCAAGTATTCTGATTCCAAGCCTGGGACTCCACCCACTATGCTATACTGCCTCATGATCAAAGGGAAAAAACATATTCTCAACAATTATGCTAACCATGAACAAAATAATAAATACAATGAACTCTGATTTGGCCTCGTCAGTGTTGGGGTTAATAGAAGATTCTGGTCTCACAAACAAGACACTCCCATCTCTAGACTGGGCGTTTTCTCTGCCTGTTCACCATGTCTGGAACACTCTCCCTCATCAACCCTGCCTACTGGCTTCCCTGGGTTCTCCCTATACCCTTCAGGAACCTAGGGTCTTCCACTTTTGCAGAGGACGAGTGTTACTGAACCTAACTGAATCCTCCTCTCGTGGCTCAGAAAGCTCTTCAGGATTAGAGAGGGCTCCGTATGGATACTGTCATGATTGTACAGTACTAGTTAATGGAGATTTCCAGTTAATTAGAGATTCAGACAAGAGGTTCGCTCTTACCACAGCCAAAATACTCTTTCTGCTCATTGTGACGTTTGCATCATTCCTTTCATTTAGCTGATTCAGCCTCCAAAAGGGGTTTATTCATTTCTCGGAAAGCTGAATCAACAATAGGTTGTTTGCCTGAGATTCCTGTGATAAACTGATGCAGACTCACAAGATTACCACTTGAATTTCCCACTTATTAAAAAAAATCAGAAAATTCCTCATTAAACCTTTTGTTTTCCCTTGTCTCTGCCTTGTGGCTCCCTGGCTTCCTTCAGGTCCCAGCTAAAATGTGACCTTTTATGAGAAGCCTTTCCCTGTCTGTCCCCTCCAGTTTACCCTGTACGTGTCTTGTATGTACGTAATTGCTTTCGCGTGTCCCCAGTATAGGATCTGGCCACTTTGTGTGAACAGGCCCGTTGATTTGTTCTTATTAAATCAGGGGAGGACATTGCTTGCCTTCTTAATGGGTGGGGGAGGACCTGGAGGGAGGGAGAGAATTTGGAACTCAAAATTTCTTTTAAATGTTAAAAATGATTTTTTTTTTAGGAAAAGGAAAAAGATTGGAGGAAGAAAAATAGAACTCACTTCAATAATAATGGGCTAGTCTCTGTCGTGTAGCTTTGTAGAAGTCGTGATTGCTTTCAGGGAACAACTGAGACAGTAACAATAGGGAGCATTTATATAGCCCCCACTATGTTTCAGGCTGTGCTGAACACTTTACAAATATTGCCTTATTTGATCCTCACAACACCCCTAGGAGGTGAGTGCTGGTATTATCTCCGTTTCATGGTTGGGGAAACTGAGGCAAATAGGTTAAGTGACTTGATGAAGGCCATTCAGGTAGAAGGTGGCAAAGGCCATCGTTCGAACCCAAGTCCAAACTCTGTGTTCATTCATACATTATAGCACCCTGGCTCTTGATTTAAGGTGACCTAGCATTTGAGAAGGGCATTATGGCCAAAAGGGTAGTTTTTCATGTATCATAAGAAAGCATTTTGGAAATAGTGCCTGCAATTCATCTGTGTCTTGGCCTAACTAAACAGTAAGTGAAATTTGTCATGGAGGCGCTCACCCCTTTGCTTCCCTTGGTCACTCTAGTCCAGATCTGTTATAACCTAAGCCCCATCATCCTTCGGCCCCCTCCCTAGTGAGGACTGATCTCAAGGAGAGATCTGGAACTCAGTGTAAATGACTGGTAACAGCAGAAAGTGTTCCCTTTTCATAAGTACCTCTCTTTGATCGATGATCAGAGCCTTAGACTAAAAGAATGAACTTCTCAGATTTTAGATGTGAAGGAGCAGGTGGGCTCTCTGGCAGTTGGAGGCTTGCACTGAGGGTCAGCGGGAAGGCTGACATGCAGAGTGCCGGAGGAGGAGAAATGGCCAGTGAGGCCAGAGGGGGAGGTTGGGGGCAGGCTGTGAAGGACTTTCAGAGCCAAACAGAGGAGTTTGCATTTGATGCCGGGGGCATTAGGAAGCCCCTGGAGTTTATTTATAGACTAGGGAGGGAAGTGGGCAGGTGGGCATCGTGGAGGATGGACTGGGGCTGGGGGGAACCTTAAAGCGGGATGACTGATTATGAAGGTATAGCAATAGTGAAGGCAAAGGGGAAGGAGGGCTGAACTAAGGTGGCTGTGTGACTGCAGAGGAGGGGGTGAAGGGGACATGTGGGTAGAGGGAGAAGCAGCAACATGAGCAGCCGACTGGAGATGTGGCATGAGGAAGAGTACCCCCTGTGCTGAGTGCTCTTAAGTGCAAAGTGCTTACAGGGGCCCTGCCTTCGATGGGTTTACATTCTAATGGGGGGGGGTGTGTTATTGTCCCTATTTTATAGCCGAAGACACTGAGACGAGCAGAGGTTAAGTGACTGGCTCAGGATCATACAGCTAGGAAGTGTCTGAAGCTAGATTTGAACTCAGGTCTTCCCAATGGCAAGCCCAGCACTCTATCCATTATACCACCTAGCTGGGCCTGGGTGTCCCACAGGGGACACCCACAGTTAGGTATGACACAGATGAAGAACCAGCAGGGGGACTGAGGAGCGGTCAGACAGATAAGAAGAACTAAATAACATAAGGTAATTGCTGCTGTCAGATGTGCCCAAGGGGTCAAGGAGGTTGAGGCCTGGGCTAAGAGCATCAGACTTGACAGTTGAGAGCTCACTGGCAGCATTGGAGAGAATCACTGTCGGTAGCGTTGGTCACCACCTTGTTAAACGGAGAGAGCAGAAGCCGGGTTGCATCATGGGGGTGGGGTGGGGGGCGGGTAGGTGACCTTGCCTATGCCCCTAAATTCCCACTCCATAAT
This sequence comes from Trichosurus vulpecula, assembly GCF_011100635.1. NCBI lineage: Eukaryota > Metazoa > Chordata > Mammalia > Diprotodontia > Phalangeridae > Trichosurus > Trichosurus vulpecula. The sequence goes on from NC_050577.1 coordinate 38,374,417, forward strand.
TCAGTTCCACTCCCCTCCACCACTCACTCTCAGTATCAGAGCTTTCTTAAGTATCCTGAGATTCCAAGGAGCTAGTGCCTTTCTTCAACAAAGTCCAGGTTATTTGGATTCACCAAGGACATTCACTTTACCTTTTGGCTGTGGGTAACTACCTCAACCTGGTGAACAAAAAGAGAACTCAGAGACGAGATTCTACATCCTAAAAGCCCAAAGTCTGCAGAGCCCCCAAGCCAGCCCTTAGCTGCATCTCTGCAGCCTCTCCCCAGGGTGGCTCCGTACCTCCTGGACATCCCAGTGCTGCTTCTGGAAGGAGAGGGTCTCATCTGTGCAGTTCTGAAGTACCACCTGCCCTTCTTGGTTCACATCAAAGCAGAGTATGGGGTCCTTTCCACAGCTGATTTGCTTCTTGCTACTGTATTCCAGGTGCTGCAAGGTATAGCATGTTCATTAGCAAGGCTGCCCAGATGGAGGCATTCAGTAGTTTTGCTACACCGCTTTTTTTTCCTCTTCTTTTTTATCCTTTCTTATATTGGGCCTGGAGTCAGGAAGACCTGAGTTCAAATCCAGCCTCAGACACTTAATAACTGTATGACCCTGAACAAGTCACCTAACCCTGTTTGCCTCAGTTTCCTCATCTGCAAAATGAGCTGGAGAAGGAAATGGCAAACCCCTCTAGTGTCTTTGCCAAGAAAACCCCAAATAAGGTCACAAAGAGTCAGACACAATTGAAAATGACTGAACAACAACTTCTGGGTTGGGGAAAAGGGAGGGAAATTTTCAGGAATAAAAGTGATGTTGAAACAGAGGATATCTGCATCTGTCTATCTCTAGATCTTTATCTTTCTGTCTGTCTATCTCTAGATCTCTATCAATAGATCTCTGTCTCTCTATTTATCTATGTTTAAAAGCACAGCTGCTTCGTCTTCCAAGGTGGACTGGCCAGGGTTTCATAAAATGCAACTCAGTGTGACTGAAAGAGAAATCCTACTCACACCCATAGCTTTAGAGCTGGACAGGACCCCAGGGGTCATTTACTACAATTTTCTCATTTTGCAGATGAAGAAACTGAGGCCCAGAAGAGGGGAGTGAATTGCCAGCCATGATTCAGACACTACTTTGTGTGTGGCTGTTCAATCTTTCTGAGCCTCAGTTTTCTCACCTGTAATAGTGACCTGCCAGGTGAGGCCAGTGAGGGTCTGCTGTGATAAGCTTGTGAAATGCATTGAACTCTGGAATAGAGTTGTCAGGTTTTCTAATCTTATCACACACACACCCCCTGCCCCGCCCCCTTTGTTGACTTGCCTGTCCTTCGGGAAGGAGCCCAATGACCTAAGACTAAGTGAATAAAACCTGGATTAAGAGTCTGGAGACCTGGATCCAAGTGATAGACTAGCTCACGGTTCAGAACTGAAAGGGACTTCGGAGCCCATCTGGAACCTCCTCATTTTACAGGGGCCCAAAGAAGTTCAGTAACTCACTCGAGTTCATGATCGGTGATGAGAAACAGGTAGGCTTTGAACCAGGTCCTCTGACTCCAAGCCGCAGGTTCATTTCCCCTCTACCCACTGTATCTACTGCAAGTCTGCCATTTAAAGGATGTTTTGGGGTGAGTTACTTCACTTCTTAATTCAGTCTTAATTTACCCATCTGTAAAATGGGGATAATCATGTATTCCTGACCTCTGTGAGTGGGATGGGCCGGGGGGGGGGTGGGGAGCAGTCGAGTGGGCTGTGAGGATTAAACAAGACAGTGTATGTGAAGGGGCTCTGTAGCTCACGAGATCAATTCACATGAAAGATGTCATTGTTATTACTGGCGCTGGAGCCCTGACGTGGGAAGAAGGTCAGGCCATGGGGCACTGCTGAGGGGGGACAAGTCACGTGGGGCATTATAGTGCAGGGTGCCAGATATTCAGTCTGCATTGAAGCACAGGGACTCTGAATGTGTGCATAGGTGGAAGTGAGGACATGTCAAAAGAGAAAGCCCACAGGCTGTAGTGGGAGAGAAAATGAACCCAGTAGTCAGAAGACATCAGCTGGAATCCCTGCCCTGCTACCTCCTGTTGGACCAGGGACACATTCCTACCCTCTCTGAGCCTCCATCTCATCTCTAAAATGAGGGCATTGGGCTGCACGGTCTCTATGTTCTGCGGTAAATGATGGGGCACCAAAGACAAGGTTCAGCCTCTTGACCATTTGGCCTTGGGTCAGCTTCCATGACCCCCCTCACCTGTTGCTGCCAGCTGTCACTGCAGGGAGAGAGTGTCACCAGGCTTCCTAGAAGTGCCCCTCCAAGAACACAGTCTGCACAGGAGCCAACTCCAGAATTGTAGAGCTGAAAATAGTCATGGAGAAGGAAATGACACCCAAGCCAATAGTGACCCAGAAACTCCCTTGGTCAAATATGTAGACTCTGGGCTACAAAATCCAGTTCGCAAACACGGGAGGGTCAAGCCAAAGACCTAGGGTCCAGGAGCAGAGAGAAGCAGATTGCATGGACTCTCGGATCATAGATAGGGCTCATCTGCATGATTAAAGTGAACACCCAGCCACTGTGTCTGAATGTGGTGGTTCTTTGTTGGCCACCCTGAGGCCAAACTGAAAAGAGATTCCATATCAATGGCATGGCTTTCTAAAGACTCCTATTTGCATATGACATTGTTTTAATTGTGTCATGCCCCAGAATGCTACAAAGTAAAAAAATAGAACCCCCAATAAAATGAAAGAGATTGGTCTAACCATCCATATCCCAAAACAAAGTGGATGAAAAATGCACATTGCCCAGATTATGATGTGTAGCTGAAAAGGCAAGCCATAAATTTAGTCTGCTTATTTCTCTAGATGTTCATCTAATCTTAGACAATCATCACGGATAGGAAATGAGCTGAGCCCACAGTTAAGGAAGGAGTGATTGTGTTGCACTGTGCTGTGTTTTGGAATTGCACAGTCTCTCAAACATTCTAGGTTGCTTGCTCACTGGGTCAAAATCCTCTTAACATTAATATTCTCCTGGTGATTCAAATGGTCTCAGATCAATTAAGAAGAATATTTATTAAGCACCTACTTTTTGCCAGGCACTGGGAACCCAAAGACAAAATAAAATGTACAAATCACAGAACACCAGTATCTCAGGAGAATACAAATTATAAGTAATGAAAAGCAATAGAAAGAAACATGGTGAGTGTAAATTGGCTACAGCATGTTGCTAATATATACTTGCATGCTAGTAATTATGTAAAGACACTGTGAAGTCTGTGGATGGCTAGAAAGAGGCACACCTTTCAGGTAGTGAGTATGAGAGGCAACTGATGTTCACCCTGGTACTGTAATACTCCTCAGGTACCAAAAGCAAAACAAAACAAAGGAAAGTCTCCCGAATCTTGAGGGACTCCTCTAGGATGGATGGATTCATGGAAAGATAGATATAGAAAGAACCCTATAGAGTGAAAAGGCTTGGAAAGGCTTCCTTCTGAATTTGTTGTGGAGCCCCTGCTCTGACTAAAACACTGAGCCCCCAGAGTAGCCAAGGCTGGAGACAGAGCTCTGTGAAAACTCACACCAGGGTCTCTAGTGTAGTCCTAAAAGGAATTGGGAGAATGCACTACACAGCCTCTGAGATTCCTTCTAGCCCCTTGGCCCAGAATCGTATGACTGCAGACCAAAAGAAACAGGGCAGTCCTATTGTACATCAGGTTTTGCCTCTGTAAGCTTGCCTGGAATGCTCTCCCTCCCCTTAGCTCTCTACAAGACTCTGCTCAAAGATTCCCTCTTTTAAGAGGACTTTCCTTATTCCCAGTTGTTAGCCAACTCTCCTTCCCATAGCATGTATTGTTTTCTGTACGCATCCTGTATTTTATTTATCCATAAACATATCTCCCCCAGGAGATTGTAAAGACCTTGAAAGTATAGATTGCTTCATTCTTTGATTCTGTACCCCCACCACCTAGGATAGTGCCAGGCGCATAGCAGCTGCTTAATAAGTGATGGGTGGATGGATGGATTGATTGCGTTTTCCACTGTTTCTGTCCTTCCTCTTTCCCTGGGGTCAACTCTTACCTTTCCAGAGAATCCTGGCTTGTGTTCAGAGGGGTACAACTCCGGGGAGAGATTGGACAGAAACCAGTGGAAAGTCCTGCAACCCAATCTTTTTCGCAGCTGAAGTCGTTCACTGCAGTCTTGTTTCTCAGCCTGGAGGGGAAAACATAGGAAGCAAAGTTAATGCCAGACGAATAGCACAACTGTGGAAAGGCAGAGACCTTGTTTTTACTGTTCTCTGTATCCCTGGCGCTTAGCACAATGCCTGACACACAGCAGGTGCTTAATAACTGTTGGCTTGCAGAATCATTGATTAGTTCAAGGCCTCTTTCAGGGCAGCCTGCTATATACCCTTAGACTAGATTTTTAAAAGGGAGAGTGAGCCAGAGATAGAAATAAGACCTGAGACAAACAGAGATGCCAGTGAAAAATAAGCAGACCCCAGTTATTTAGAGGGAACCATGGGAATCAGTTAGCAAGTTGTGTGGCCTTAGGACAGCTAAGTCCTGGACCACTAGGCAGGAGCTAGCGTCAAGAACCCCAGACCCTGCCTTTTACTGATACTTCATGGACTGTGGTTGTCCAGGGGAAGGAGATGAACTCTGAACCCTGAATTCTTGCCCCTTTTGGGGAATTTCAAACTAGGGTACTATTATAAGTACTGTGGAGGTCCATGGATTGGTGGTTCTCACTAGAGGGAGAGAGGTTGACTTTCTATGAGCCAAGAGCAGCTTCCTCCTGGGGGCAGGGGATGGCCTCAACCCAAGGACAATACTACAAGTTTATAGGACTGGATAGGGCTATATTGATAGGAGTTAGAAGCAGGGGTTAGACATGGAGCAGGGTTAAGGTTAGCTATGGAATTAGGTACAAGCCCCTGGGAAAGATGGAGGCGTACCAGAAGGCGAGGATGTTACTTTTGGGGTCATGTTTCATCCTATATTTGATGGCCGTTAGCCAAAATGCTTGCATGGGAGCTGAGGGCCTTTTCCCTTTTGCCATTGATTTCTAAACACAAAGTAAATTCTGAGGTTCTTAGGGGACATCCCGAGTGGGGGAATGATCCAAAAAGAGCATGATTGTTGATAGGCCCCCAAGACTGAATCCAGTCTGTGTAAATAAATCCAGAGTTGTAGGACTGGGCCGTGGGTACTACTGCTGCTGCTAATACTACTGGTGAAGGTAATGATGATAAATATACACCATATAGCACTTTACTGAAAGCAAAAGCTAGAATAAAATTAAGACAAACACGATCAAGGTGTGTGAAAAATGCCCAACAAAAAAGCCTGGCTGGATTTATTTGGGGATGCATTCTCCCTACTGGCCAGTAGGTGGCTCCCTTCACCTTATGAATGAATGAGTGACATTCCAGAAACTAGAAATTAACCCCGGAGGGAGATGTTAGGCTTCCCTTAGGTAAAATAGAAAGGTGTACCTTATAATAAATGGGCAATCCAAGAAAAAGCGGTTAGGAAATAATAACACCCTGCATTTGTATAAGGCTTTAGAGCTTTTCAAGAACTCCCCATATACATTGTCTAAGCGCCTCCTCTAAAGCACCCTGCAAGGACACATTATTATCCCGTGTTTGTATATGAGGCAGTTGATGCTCAGATGGCTTAAGGGGGTTGTGTGGTGCGGGGGGTCCCCCAGTCAGAGGGCCTGGGTTGAGATTCTGCCACTGACCCAAGCTTTGTGCTTGGACATCAGTCTCCTCGTTTGCGAAGGGGTTGGCTTAGACCACTTCCAAGGTCCCTTCTAGCTCTGAATCTACAATCTTATGACTTACTCAAGGCTACGTAACTGGGAAATTGTGCAGCTTGAGCTAGGCTAGAAGGTAAGTAACATTGAGGGGTACAAAAAACCTGGGTTGGTTCATTTTCGGGGGGGGGTGAGGTTGGTTTTAGGATTTCATTATTCTGGAGAACTCCTAATGTCAGACCTCTGTCTCCCAATGCACTTGACATCTTAGAGAGCTGCGTGGGGCCACTGAGAGGGTAAGTGGCTTTGCCTGGGGGGGCACTTGAACCTAGGACTTTCTGACTCTCAGGCCCAGGACTCCCTCTCTACTACACCATGATGATGCCATGATATCTCACTAGAATCTGGGTAGTCCTCAGTTTCCTCATGTGTACTATGGGCTCTGTGTAGATGACCTATGAAATCTCTCCTAGCTGCAGCATGCTGCCCTTCATCTGTCCAGGTAGTCAGAGGGCAGAGGAGCAGCCTTGTGGGGCCGCACAGAAACAAACAATAATACCCTTTGACCAAGCAGCCTCCTGAGAGATGGGCAGTAGATTTCCTAAAGCAGGTCAGACTGGCTGTAAGGACTTGTGACCACCTCCCAGCCTAGATTTCCGTTCGGGAGCCAGGGATGGCAATCGCCAGGGCACACCTTCCTACCGGAAGGCCAGGGGAAGAGTGGGCATGTGAACTTTTGTAAATAATTTAAATGATAATGCATTTCAAGTCAATGCCAACCTCATGCGTTTGCCAAGTGTATGTCATTTCAGCATGTCCTAGCTCAATAGTAACACTTGGGTGCCTAAAGAAAAAGCTCCCAAACCCAGAAGAAAAGTCTGAGCCAAAAGCCTATCCACAAGCTGGCAAGCGAGCCTGGTCATGCCTTCTGACACCCAAGAGCAAACGTTTTCTTATCCTGAGCTGTGAAAAAAAAAAAGCAATGTTATTAATCAGTAGCTTGGGAATTGAGAATCAGTGTGGTAGAGTCGAAACAGCACTGGGGCTGGAGTTTAGAGACGTGCGTTGGAATCCTACTGTCACAGAGAGCCATAACTAGGGTGGGGCAACTGGTGCTTTATCCCAGAGCACAGAATTTTGAAGGCTCTGAAAACACTTGCCGTCCTTCAGAAACAGAATAGAGACAACAGAATTTAGCATCTACTCTGTTTTATTTTGGTTCAGACCTGTAATTTAATGGATGCAGGGAGCTTCCTTATTCTACTAATTCAGATCAGTAGCAAATGTGCAACTTGGAGTCTTAGAGTTACCTAAGGGCAGTGAGAGGTTAAGTGACTAAAGGTCACACAGCCAACATAGGTCAGAGGCAGGACCTGAGCACCCAAAGTCAACCTGACTCACAGGCCAGCTCTATCCACTATACCATACTGCCCCTCAGAATCTGCGTGGCAGTAATAACTGGATATGATATTAAGCCACCAGAGGGCCTGCACCCTCTCCTTCACAGCGGGACCCCAGGTGAGCTTCTCTTGTCTTCTCCTATCCCTGGCCTCCCTGGGGTCTTTCAGGTTTCTGAACCTTACCCCCTCAGCAGAATTAGAGGCACCATTTGGGTGGGCTTGTTTAGGTTTCCAAAACTGCCAGTCACAGCCATGCTGTCACCCTGTGCGCCTGGCACATAGTAGGTGCTTAATAAATGCCTATTGATGGATGCTTACTGGCTTTATGGCCACCAGCAAGCCACAAAGACTCAGTGATATTCAGTCTCCTTGTCTGTAATGTGGGGATATAAGTATCTGTCCTACTTACCACTCAGGGTTGTTAGGAAAGGATGCTATAAATCTTAATGGCCACATAAATGTGAATTATTGTCATGGCCAGCATTGTAAATATCCAAGCAAAGATAGTAGAGTCCCTTGACTGTTTCACTTTGGTTATTTTTTTTAAATCCCTGGCACATAGTAAGTGTTTTTAGTAAATGCTTGCTGGTTGATTGACAGGATCACTCCCAGTCCAGCTGTGTGCATGGGAATTCTCTCCTTGGGTGGGAAATTGACCTGGTGAACCTTTAAGGGTTGGTGGCTGTAAGGTTATCCATTCTTATTGGAATGTCCATGTGTCACAAGCAAGAGGATGAGAAACAGTGTGCTCATAGAAGGAGCCAGAAAGCCTCATCTCTGCCCCCTACTACCTGTGTGACTTTGGGCCAGTTATTTAACCTCATCCCCCGGTCAATCTGTAGGACAGTGTGTTGGTAGCCTTTGAGGTCCCTTCCTTCTCAGGATCTGTGATCCCATGACATCCCAAATGAAGGCAGGTGGGGATCTGTGGGCACTCTTCCCCACTTCTCTGGACTCCCCTGCTTCCTTCCTTGCCCCTTTCTCCAGTCTGAGGAATCATAGAGACAGGAGAAGCAGATGAATGGATCTAGGAGCAGGAGCGACTCCTTACCTGGCTCAGAGAGAAAGCTTTGGGACTGTGCTGGTAGAAGGTGTCCTTGAAGGAACCCAGCCAAGTCTCCACAGTTCGGATCTTGTTCTTGAGGGCCGCTTCTTGGTCAGGGGTGGCATTGGGAGGCTGGTTGCGGTAGACATGCCCCACCCGGGAGCAGGGGAGGATTTCTACAGAGCCGCCACAGAGCCAAACCTGCCGTCAAGGTAAAAAGAAGAAAAGATCCTCATGTTCCTTCTTTAAGGTTCTAATGAATCCTAAACAGTCCCAGAACAGAGGGCATGGTAAATTAGAATCTTCAGGCTGGGGCTGAATTTCCCACACTGGGGGTTGTGGCAGGGCCAGGCTGTGCTAGGGGAGCAGGGTTGCCCCAATGGGCTGAGGGGAGAGGAAGCAGTCAGCTCTCTAAGGGAGTCCTGGTAGCAGTGACGGAGAGGGGGGTGGTTGTCGGGAGGTCCTCTGCAGAAAGGGCATGGTGGGGTCTTCTGATGCCCACAGTGTTCTATCCCTGGACCAACTGTATTTCAGGACCCTCCTGCCCCGAGATTTTTCTAATGTATTTTCAATGAAAACACAGAAATGTGCTTCTGCAATCCAGGTTCTTCAGCTCTTACCCTTATGGAAAGTTCCAGGTTTTCACTCCCCCAAGTGGACATGAGGGAATCATACGCTCCAGTGTTTTGAAAGTAATGCCGGTCGATTGCCACCACTCCCCCAGGCACTACGGGGCTCCTGGTTGCAGAGGAAGGAGAGAGGGGCGCGTTATTTCAGAAGACGAGCTCAGCTAGCTTCTTTTGAGAGTATTGGAAAGGCTTGTCCCCCCATGGCAGGACATTCATTCAACAAGTGTTTTTTAGGTGCTGATCAAATGCAAGATGCTGCTTGGTGCCAGGGAGATAAAGAGAAACTAAACAGGGCTTGTCCCCAAGGGACCCAGGATCACATAGTTTGCTGTGACAGATCTGGGGTCCTTTGCTTTTAAGTACAGTGTTCTTTTCTTGGGTCTAGATGAAACTGGGGAGGAACTGATTTTGTTCCCAGCGTTGGTCACTCCCAGAGGCTCAATGTTGGGAGGGAGCAGGGTCCAAGGGGCACCTACTTCATGCCTGACCCCAAAGCACCCAGCATAAAACTTGGCAATGAGCAGGCTATAAGACATATTTAGTTGGCTGCCATCAGGCACCATTATCTAGCAGGGGGCTCCAGTGTATTTGCTCAAGGATATTTGCCCTTGAGATAAAAAAAGGGCAGCCACATCCCTTTGGGTACGTTCCTATTCACACTGGGTACTCCTAGGAGTTGCTGATGCTGCAAAGACAAGAGTGGGGCATGCTGGGAAATGGCCTCGTACCTGATGGGGCTGATGGGAGACTGGCGTGCCTTCCTCTCATGCTCTGGCAAAGGTTTCCAGTGGAAATTCAATTCCCAGTCAAATACCCCTCGTTGCAAATCCATGGAATGATAATACTGAAAATTCTTCCAGTCTATCACATCGATGACAGGAGACACCACGCGGCTCCTAAAGAGAATTGTTCGATGGGGTAAAATGATCATGAACAGTGAAAACCTCACGGATGATGTGCCCATGACTGAGTGTAGACAGAACTGCCTGATCATGAGTTGGCAGGGACCTCCAGGGTCACCTTGTCCCACCTGCCCCGATTAGTAATTACATCTGCAGCAACTGGAAAAGGGGCCAGCCATCCCTTCTTCCAGCTGGCGATGGGGAACTCTCTACTTCCCCAAAGAGCTATGGATGGATCTGATGGTTGGGAAAATTTTCCTGACATCGAATGGAAATCTGCCTCCCGTGCAACTTCTCCCTGCTCCCAGCTTTGCCATCTGGATCTGAGAAAAACAATCATGAGGTTGGACTACAGACCTCTAAGGATGCTGCGAGTTCTAAATCTGTGGATCTCGACATGCACATGAGGCTTTCTAAATCAAGTGCTTCCTGGCCACTTCCTTCAAATGACATTCCTCCTTCCGTTCCAGGTCAGCTCCTTATTTACACACACACACACACACACACACACACACACACGCACGCACGCACGCACGCACGTATGTGTTTCCTGTCCCAAGAGAATGTAAACATCTTGAGGGCAAGAACTATTTCACTTTTGCCTTTCTGTCCCCAATGCCTAGCAGAATAACAAGTGTAGTAGTATTGCTCATTGGTTATCATGTAGGTATTCTCTCCATTTCACAGATCGAGAAACTGAGCCTGAGCTGGAGTGATTTAACAGACAAGCTGGTGCCGCAGGTCCCTAACAGAGGTGGTCCTGGAAGCCCCATCGTTCCTGATATCACCTAAGCGCCTTTTTAGTCCTCTGGGATCTCACATCTGCTCCTACTGTATCATGTGACATTGTTCCACTTTTCTGAGACAAAAGGCATAAGTTAAATCGGTGTATAAAGAGGGACAAAGTTATGGAGGGGAGTAGAAGAAGCCAATGACTTTATAAATGCCAAGTATAGCAAAGGCTAGAGGGAGTTGGAGCCCCCCACCATGTCCACCTTGTCCACCATACTGCTGGCTCTCACGTGATCGGCTCTCACACTCACATCTCACAGCAGTATCAGTATGCTGGGATGCCATCATGAATCATGATGATTATAACAACTAGCACTTATACCTTACAAACGTCTCATTGATCCTCACAACAACTCTGGGAGGCAGGAGGTGTTAATATCCCCATCTTACAGGTGAGCAAGCTTAGAGCCAGGCTATGATGATCTTTAAACGCCCTTCACAAATGGAATTCTCAAGGAGAACAAGAGATCAATACCTGGAGATTGGTCAGTGTGATTTCTGCTTCTACCATCTGACCTTATTCTATCCCAGTGGTTCTGCAAATCTCAGTCACATAACTACACAGAGTAGGCACTGTTGGAAATCTGTGGGGCAAGGACCTCACCTCCTCGCAGGACTGGCAGCCGAGCCAGGTATCCCGGGAGCCTTTCCCTCCCACTCACCATCCCAATCTCATTTTGCAGACCTCATCCGGTCCTAACTGCTCCAGCCCGCTCCTCAGACCTGCAGGTAATTAAGGCCTGAAGCCAGGAGCCAAGAGCCAGGGTCAGCTGAATGGTAGCGCTTGAAATGAAGCCAAGGTCCTAGAACGTGGGAAGGCAGCCCATTCTATGTTTACAGTGAGATTGATCTCCATTTCCCCACCATCCATCTCTGGAGACAGGCGAGGTTGAAGCAGACCCAGATGGTCATACTGAGAGGGTCAGTGGGGGTCTTCAGGATGTGATTCTCTGCATGCAGCGATGAGCCAGGAAGTTGGGCATTGGGTGGGGAAGTGGTGGTGGTGATGGCATCTGTATTTAAAGGCAGGGCCTTCAGGGACTCTTTTCCCCCTTCTCCCTAGCACTGTTTCCCTATGGGAAGCAAGTGGAACAGGGTTCCTTTGGTTTACTGTTTTTCTTGGGTCATCTTGGGGGGAACCTTAAAACGTGGAGGAACAAAAAGCTGGAAAGGACAGTGTGCCTCCACTTTCTCTCGTTTCTGCTTTGACTCAGTTGCCACATCCTGTGGATCCATTCTCAAGTGAAGTTGACCCCTCCTCCCTTCTCCTTTCTCTTCCCGCTACCATCACCCAAATTTAGGCTTTTTTTCACCTGGACAATTCTGTAGCTTCCTAAATGTCCTCCCTGACTCCCGTCTTTAACAGGCTCCTAGCTTTGTTTGGTTTATTGTAGAGCTGGAAGGTACCTTAGAGTTTAACCCAACCCCTTTATTTACATATGGGGAAACTGAGCCCCAAAGAAGTTAAGTGACTTAACCAATGTCACAGCATTTAAGCAGCAGAATAAGAATTCGACCCCAGCCCTTCTGACTTCAAACCCGGTTCCTTCAATCTGTTTCTCCTTTCTAGTCCTGTTTTCAGAGCCCTCCTCCTAACACACAGGTCCTACTGAGTGCTCAACAGTCCTCTGTGGCTCCTTATTATTACTCACTAAATAAAATACACATGGCTTAGCTTGACACTCAGTGACCCTTGTGGTTCTAACCTACATTTCCAGGCTCATAGCTCAAACTGGGTAACTAACCATTTCTTAATGTTGTCTCCTTCACTCCTACATATGTGGATTCCCCAATTCAACAGGCATTTATTAAGCACCTATTGTATGCCAGCCATTGTGTGAGGCAATGGAGATATAAAAACAAAATGAAAAAATGAAATTGTTCCTGCTGTCAAGGAGCTTACATTCTACTGGGGAAAATAGCAGGTAAATAAAAACAAAATGAAGAGTTTGGGGGTGGGGAAGAGGAGTGTAACACCTAAGAAATCAGGAAAGGCCTTTTGTAGGTATGGTGTTCGAGTGTTCTGAAGGGAGGAGCAGAAGGGAGGGGAGGTGTCCTTCCAGGCAGGGGGCACAGCCTGAGCAAATGCATAGAGAGGGGAGATGGATCCTGGGCCATAGCCCACTTCTCTAGGAGGCAGCCTCCAGGTTCTCTTGTTCTTCTGGTTTCTCATTCAGCCTTTCTGATGTACACTCACTCCTTCCCCTTTCTTGAGGCCAGCAGCAGGTAATCGCATGTTGGGAGCCGCTGCTATGGTTCCCCTCCTAGGGGAAGGTTCAGAACTGGCAGCTCTTGTCCAACAGCTCTTGAGTTGGAACCCTGGGCCTATGGGCCAAGGCTGATGAGAAAAACACCAGGAAACCTGGGCCAGAGCTGGCCACTCACGGCCTGAGTCATCGGGCTTTGGGCACATGAGACAGGTCATATTTCTGGCACATCAAGCACCCCTCAGGTGCCTTTCTCATCCCTTCTTCATTCCTCTCCTGGGGCTCTTTGGCTGGTGGCTCAAGTCCCAGGGGGCTGCTCTGGAGAAGGCCAGAGGTCGCTGGGTCTAATACTCTTTATGTGATGAGGGTCTTCAGGCACTCTTTTCCCAACCTCTGAGCCTGGCCACCCTCTGCTGGGAGTCAGCAGAAAGTGTGTGCTCTCTCTGAGCACATCTGTCTGGGCCAGTGGCTTCTGGGACATGCAGACTGTGAGAGCCATTTCTTTCTGGGCATCCCAGAGGCCAGAAACCTCCTAGTGGTGAAAGCCATGGATTTGGAATTAGGAAGAGTTGGGTTGAACCTCATATATAAATATTCATATTTACACAATAAATGTATGTATTAAATAAAAATATTTATATAGTAAAGATATATAACAAATATTTATATAATAACTATATAGTAATGTGTTTATATAAGTGTATACAATATAAACATGTCTATATATAATAAATTACTATAATAAATATGAGTATTTCTATTTCTCCAATAAATTTATATAATAAACATTTATGTTTCTATAATAAATTTATATAGTAAACATTTATATTTCTATAATAAATGTATATAATATAAACATGTATATTTATGTGATATCTCATAAATATCACATAAATATACACATTTATGTTTATCAATAACTTATATTTAACATTTCTATAATATTTATTTATATGTAAATTATGGGTAATTTTCTATTTATAGAGTGAATGTGTTCCATAAATATTGATATTTATGTAATAAATCTAAATTGCTGTATGCCTGTGAATTTAGGGAGGCTCTCTGAGCGTCCTCGCTGGTAAAATGAGGCATCAGAAGAGACAGCCTCAGAAGTCTCCTCTGGCGCTAACATTCCCTGACATTCTGTGCTTCTGAGTCACCAGGGGAAACTAAGCAAACTTTGAAATATTATCCTCTTCACACTCACTCTATGTTTATACTAGTCTATGAGCCCAGAAGCTTAGGTTGTTTCTCAGGGGAGTCTGTCTACCAAGGCCTGAAAACAAGCCCAGGTCAGAGACTAAAGGAAGCTTCAAACACAAGAGTGTTTGAATGAAGCAGAGGGTGATGAAAAGGGGAAAAAAATCGCTGGCAGAAGGAAGAATGAAATGAGGAGCTTGTGGGGGTGAGGAGAACCAGGAGCGGGGGGTACTGGGAACAGAGCAAAATTTGAATTTCATAGCCTTGTAGAGTCAGAAGTATTTAATCCATCCCCTCCATTGATACAGGTTTAGTGGCAGAACTTTTGCCCATTATAGGATTCTTTATTTTCTGCTGAATCTCAAACACCCCTTTCCCACCTCCAGACTTTTGCTCAGGCTGCGTCCTTTAGGTCTGGAATATGGATTATGTTTACATTGGAGGAAGAAGACCTAAGTTCAGATTATGCCTCCCACGCTTTGCTTGCTGTGTGACACTGGTCCAGTTACTGACTCTGTCTCAGCCTCAGTTTCCTCATCAGTAAAACAGGGATAGTAAAAGCACCTTCCTCGCTGTTGTTCTGAGTTCTGAGAATCAAACAAGGTAATGCATGTAAAGCCCCTCCTCCAGGAAGCCTTCCCTGATTCCCTTGTGTCCACCCTCCCCCTCACTTAGCTCTTTACCCAGAGCCCTTTACACTGTATCCTGTTACAAATGACATCATTAGAGTTCAGAAGCCAGATGCAAAAAATGATTAGATGCCAGCAGATCAGCCCTGTGGGGCTTGTTTTGGGGTCCATAAAGAGAAGACAGTTCTATTGAGGACTGGTATTAATTAGATAATTCATTTTAATGGAGAAAGCCCCTAAAACACCTTTCTAGCAATCTACATCTCTGACGGAATGACTCCTTACCTCATCCTCCCCATCCCAAGGGACCAGAGAGGGGCTTTTGTGAACTAGTCGGTCAAAGGGTGGTGCTGATGAGAACACAGTCACGGCAGCCCTCCCACCTTCTTTGCCATGGTCCACGAGTCCCTTCACGGGTCTTCTCTCCTCTACAATCTTCAGTGGTTCCCTATTGCCCCCCGCCAAGTTATGTTCAAACTCCTCCATGAGGCCCACCACAGCCTGATGCCAGACCTCCTCACTTTCTAGCTGAGCTCATTCCATCCCACTCTATGCCGCAGTCAGACCGGCTGGGTCTCTGCCCCTCAAAAACCCTGTACTCTCCAGCTGCCAAGACTTTTTTCACCCAGGAGGCATTTTGTACTCAGTAATGACAGGAGCCCCTCCCTTCTGACTTCATTTAGCACAAGGGTATTGAAGTGTGTCACCTTAATATACTTATCAGATAGTATTGTACAGAGAGTACAGCTCTCTGTCCCCTCCAAGGCCCTCCTGTGGACTGGGGGGTCTGAAAGACCACAAGCTCCGAGTGAAAGGCAATGGACTGGGTCTGCTGGCAAAGGACAAGCCCAGCTTGGTCATCAGAGATAGGCTGGCCATTAGGGGATGAAGTATCTGACCTGGGGCACCCCAGCCACTGCTTCCAAGTGACCAGGGCCCGGTTAGCACTGTGGGTAGGTCCTTAATAAAAGTTTATTGACTGACTGATGGAAAAGGAGACAGAAAATGCTAGGAATTGCACTGTTTTCTGACCATCTGAAAACCTCAACTTAATTCTAAGCATTCTAATTATATCTTTCTCCAATGACCACCATGTTACAGTTGGCATGATGCTGGTTGTGTTGAGCTGTAAACCATTAAAAAAAATCCACGATTCCTCAAAAGAGACCTCCCCAACAATCCACATAGGGAAAACTAAAGGGATGAAAAACTCATTTCCCTCCCCCCCCCAGATTATAATCTCCATTTCCCCCAGTGAAACGATCCCTGGCTTGGAGGTAGAGCATGTGGGTTCACATTCTGCCTCTGTCATATGCTAACTGGGAGACCATGGGCAAGTCACATGGCTTCTTGCCCTCAATTTCCTCCTCTTTTAAAAAAAATAAGAAGAGTTTGAACTCTATGGCCTCTAAGGTCTATGTTATAGAGCCTACGACTCCATGTGGAGTTGGATCGCCTGTCACTAATGGACTTGGTCCATATAAATATATATAATATATGCATATATATACACTACATATGTGTGTACATATATATATAGTATGTGCGTGTACATATAATATATATAGTGTGTGTGTGTGCGCTATAGACGGTGCAGATTGATAGTGAGGGCATGTCTAGTATAGGCTAGAAAGAAGACAGCAGGCTAGATCCATTTAGGGAACTGCAAAGTTTTTAATTATCCCAAACTAGTCCCCAGTGCAAAACCTTATCTTTTTAGTAAAAATGTCTTCTTGAAGAGGCTGTGTTATTGCATATCTTGGTATACCCCAGTGTCTAGTCCAAAATATCAAAGTTGTGACTGACCCAAAGGACAAAGGAGAGACACCTCCTGGGTGGAAGTTGGCTACAGGACATTCCAATGATGGCTTATAGGGTGTCTTCCGTGATGTGTTAGAACTGGTTTGTACCAACTCTGCAGGTGGTTAAATTTTCAGTGTGAGCATTTATCTATACTTAGGAAATCAACGAACACTATAAATCAGGGCTTGATTTATTGTTTTGTTGATTATCTAGACTGGAGGTTTCAAACTCCCAGCAGGTTATCCATTGCAGCCTGAATTAGATTAAAATGTAACTGGGAAATGTTTGGTTTTTTTTTTTAATATAGTGCAACATAGGTAATGTTAATTTGAAGTTTTCTAAGTTAGTGTATGGCCTGTAGGGATCCATTTTGAGTTTGACACCACTGGTCTAGATATAAGAAAGTGTTGGAGAAAAATGTTATTAATGCAGATTAAACTTTAAAGTGTGTCATGTACATTTTCCCCCCAGATAGCTGGTTGTTAAACATTTACCAGCATATCTTTGGATATCATCAAGATGAGGAAAGGAGGGAGCTTAGCTGGGAATTCAGAGGATTAACAGGATAGCCAGGACAGGTGGAATGCTGTCGTGGTGTCAACAGAATGGAAAATGATGCTCTGCGGAGGAGGTATGGGAGAATACTACTACCCACAAGAATAAAGATAATATAAAAATATATAATTAAATCAATAATAAAACTGACATGTTCATAACACTTTGAAATTTGCAGAACACTTTCCCTATATCAGGATACGTACCCATACTGAGAATGATAGAGGGGTGTGTGTATGTGTATGTGTGTGTGTGTGTGTGTGTGTGTGTGTGTGTGTGTGTGTTTTGGAGGGGATATCATCATCTATGATCTTCATTTTCTCTGAAGGAAATTTTCAGAACTTAAAGTGGTGTATAGAAGTCGGTTACTGTTATAACTGTGGTTATTAGGTATCATGGAATCATAGATTTAGATCTGGGAGAAAACTTGGAAATCAGACTCATATCTGGAGTGAGTCCTAGCCTCTCACTTTACAAACTCAGAAATGTTAAGCGACTTGCCCAGGGTAACACTACCAGTAAGTATCTGAAGCAGGATTCAAACCCAGGTTCCCATCTCCAAGTCTGGCATTCTATCCACTATACCATGCTTTGAACCCCTCATTTCACAGAAGAGAAAACCAAGGCCCAATTCTTAATAATTTAACAATCTACCTAAATACAAAACAGAAATAAAAATCATTAAATATTATTTCAGTGTCATTGTTTGTGGTGAAGAGAAAAAATGTCAGAATAATTGTTTATAGTAAGCCTCTCTGAGGTCCCTGCTTGCTTGAGTATCTACGAAATTTAGGGTTCTCTGACCTCCAAGGTCCCTCCCAAATCTAAATCCATGATTCTAGGATCTCTAGGGTCTCTCTCATCTATGGCATCCCCCACCTCTGACCCATCTGCTTCTCTCCAGCCGTATTTGCCAAGCTTGCCTTACTGAATGCCAAGTTCCACCAAGTTCCTGGTTCACTGGCAGGTCAGAGAGAAAGATGGGTCGTGGTGAGGTGGCCTTCAGGTGGTACCTTGAGTGGCGCACATTTCCCTTTTATGTGCCTGAGATTTTCAGGAAAACAACTCTTCTCTTTGTTCCACATTGATAAGCAGAGTTTTTTTCCACATTGAAGCCATCCACTTTAGGTCCTTCTGACAGAAGAATTGCTTTCCCCTCACCTTGGGGGTTCGATTCCTCCTGGCTCTATCTCAGGTTAGCTTTTCACTTCCATTGAGCTGGCCTGCAGTCCTGGGAACCCACAGAGCCTGGTGCCTTCTGGCTGAGGAGGGGATTCCTAGCTCACATTCATAGAGGGCCTGCGGGTTTCCAAAGTTTGTCCCTCACAACAGGTGGGAGCACAAAGTTTATCATCTCCACATTCCAGGTAAGGAAAGTTGAGTGTTCAGTGATCTCCCTGTGGTCTCACAGCTGGTAAGGGTCAGTGCCCCTTCTGCAAACAGCAGAAAGCCAACAGCTGAGCCCCTTTGTTTAAGGACCTCTTTGGCACAGAGAAATAGAGTCAGGTCGTTCATCTCAGGAAGTTGGGACCTCCAGCTCTCAGTTTTCATTCATCAGTTCTAAGGACCCAGAAGATCTGGCAATTCTCATTCTTTTTTTCTCTACCCTGGGCTTGATCCAGCTCGCTCAGAGCTTGGTCTTTACCCCTTTTAAAGGGCGGCGCAGTGAGTCGAGTGCTAAACTTAGGAAGACCTTAGTTCAGATCCTGCTTCCAGCCCATTAGCTGTGTGACCTCGGGCAAGTCACTTTACTCTGCCTGCCACAGTCTCTCTATCTCTAAAATGAAGGCAGTAAGACCACCTGCCTCCCAGGGCTGTGAGAATAAAATGTGATAATATGTGTAAAGAGCTTTGCAAGCCTTGAAGTGCTGTTATTATTATCAGCTTAGATCTGAAGTTTGCTTCCTTTGGTTTCAGTCCCAAAGAAGCAACTCTCTGCTGGTAGAATTCCAGCAGCCCCCTTTAAGTCACCCCCACCCCGTCCACTGGCTTGATGGCTGGGTGGCTGGGTCCACCTCACTGCCCAGTGCAGCACCCGCCCCTTCCGGCCCGAGCGAGGTCCCCTCCAGGACCATCTTACCTGTCACCGGCTATTCTGCTGAGGAGGGGCTCGAGCCAGCCCTTGTGGCACTCGCAGTGGGAGTCCATGAAGACCAGCACGTCCCCGGCCGCCCGGGCGGCCCCCAGCATGCGGCCCTTGATGACTCCCACCCTCTTGTTGCTCCTGAGCAGCTTCACACCGTCCAGCTGGGCCACGTGGTCACTGAGCGCGGACTTGAGGTGTCCTGGAACGAATGGAACCATCGTCAGCGGATCCCGCGGAGACTCTGAGAAAGCCCAGCTCACTGGGAGCTGGGAGGGGCAGAGCGTGAAGCCCTGGGCTCCCTTCCCTGCCTCGGTGTCCCCATCCATAAAGTGGGGATGACGCTAGCACCTACCTCACGGAGTATATGACACACTTCACAAGTCTATTGTTACTAGTATTCTTACTAGTACTGTACTAGTTACTAGTATATAGTACTAGTTACTAGTATGTAGTACTAGAAAACTCTGCTTCTCAATACTGGTACTGCTAGTTACTAGTATTCTTACTAGTATTGTACTAGTATATAGTACTAGAAAACTGCTTATCAATACTGGTACTAGTATGACTAGTACTACTAGTTACTAGTATTGTACTAGTACTCTATAATATACTAGTAGTATTAGCGATTACTGGTAGTAATAGTGATAACCTGTGATTAATTAATAATAGTGATAAGTTAACAATTTCTTTTTTGGGGGGGAAGGCAGGGCAATTGGGGTTAAGTGACTTGCCCAAGGTCACACAGCTGGTAAGCACGTCAAGTGTCTGAGGCCGGATTTGAACTCAGGTCCTCCTGACTCCAGGGCCGGTGCTCTACTCACTGTGCCACCTAGCTGCCCCAACAATTTTTTTCTTAATAGTGATAATAAAGGTTGATTGATTAACTGTTTCTGTTATGAAGAATTTAAGAAATTGGGCTAACTCACTGGGAACAATTTTGGCCCTGAGGTCAAGAACATTATCATATTCTGGCTTCAAGGATCCATCGTTTCATGGTGTCCTCAGTCATAATTAGCAGTTTTAACACCCAGGGCAAGCAGCATGGAGTAACATCAAAGGTTGGCAGGACCCTACCCTTAAATCAACTTTGTAATTTGTGGTATAGAAATAGTACTAGAAGGAATTAGGACAATTCCAGTTGGGTTGGAAGGAAAATTAATGGCTATTGTAATATGAAGAGGATGAAGGCATCTATCTGTCTGCCTGCTGCATTTCTGCGTCCTCTAGATTTTGGTTCTGGGGAACTTAGCCCAGCTTACCCCACTCAAGTGAGGGCTCTGGGAGCTCCCTCCACTAAGAGGGGCCTATGGAATGTGCTGACAACCTTCCTTCCTCTAAGGCTTTTTTTCATTTTGTGAATATTTTTATACCTAAAAATTCGTATCTGCAGTACCAAGGGAATGACTCTATAATGGTGGAAATGTAGGCCCCTTGATCAGGGATGAGGAACCTTTATAATATACCTTCCTACCTAGCGCCTTCAGAAATTGCTGTGGCTGAAAAAAATCATCACCTGGTGATGAGGCTGTGGTGAGGTGGAGGCACCTGCTTTGGATGGTTTGTGCAAATTCTGCCTAGAAACAGAGCACTTCTGCGCATGTGTTTGATGCTCTTAGGGATAAAGCATTTACAGCTATCATTGCCCTGGAGTCTCCTAACAGTCCTGTGAGATGAGGAAGCTGAGGCTCCGAGGAGGTGACTGGCCAAAAGTCCTGTAGCTGGTGAGTGGTAGGGTTAGGGCTTGAGTTGTGCCCTCTGACAAGCATTGAATGCTTTTGTTTTTTTCCCACTGTGCTTGTGTGTTCCCTTATGCCATGGACTTGTTATCCTTGCCTGTGAACAGGGTGACCCCCGTTGACCTCTGTCATTGAGGGACAGGATATTGGCAGTGATTGGGCAGTCATGAAAACGCTGGTCCTTTGGGACAGCACCCCCATTGCTGGCTAGAGGAGGAGGGAACACAAAGATGATGCATCCCCAAATGACATGAGAAGAGGGAGGCCGGCAAAGAGTTGCCTGTACCCTCTTGACCAAAGGCTGTCCCTAGGTCAAGTGACCAAGGAGATCTGAAGGGAAGGGTGTTTGTTGTCGGGAGTTTGGGGCGAGGGCAGAGCCGGACCAAGGAAAGAGGTTGACCATGTTTCTCCTTCCTGCTGAGGAGGTAGGGTCTTGTTAATCAGACAACTGAGTCCAGCTGCTTCTGACCGCGCCCCTCCCTCTCTCTCCCTCCCCCTCCCTCTCCCTTCTTTCTCTGTCCCTCCCCTCTTTCTCTCTCCCCCTCCCCTCTTTCTCTCTCCCTCCCCGTCCATCCCCCTTTCCTCTCTCTCTCCCCCTTCTTCTCCCTGCCCCCCCCCTTTTGAAGGTTCTTCGGGCCAGGAGGGACCTTGGGAGATGCAAAGCAGTCCAGCCTGCTAATGAGGGCTGCGAAGGGGAATGACTGGGGTCTTGTCCAGCTGTCCTTTGATTGGCATGATTCGTACCCAGGAGGTTTGTTTGGTTCTGTGCTTAAAGAATATACTAGAGACGGGCTGGGCTGCGCTGATGGGAGGGGGAGGTCCGCACAGAGTAGCCTCTCCAAATCACGGAATCTGCGGTGGGGATGAGTGCCCCTGGGGGCGCTCCCAGGTGGGCACCTTTCCTGGAGCCTGGGATTCCAAGAGCCGCTTGGCGTTGGGATCGGCCAATCGCCGGCCGGACGCCTGACTGGGAGTCATTAGACAGACCACTCTACCACGCGGGGTGATTTGCCTTAATGATCCTCTTCTGTTCACAGAACCCAGGGTGAGTGTTCAGATGACCTCCTGAGGCGGCCCGGGAAATATCCAAGACCCTCGGGCCGTGAGGCAGAGAAAATGAGGACCCCCACCATCTATTGCAGTCCTCATTTCACCCCTTGGAAGAGCACAGGTAACCCCCCTGCCCTTTGGGTACAAGGCAAATGCCATCTGGAGGGAAGGAGGAAGGAAGGGAGGGGAGAAAGGAAGGAAAGAAGAAAGAAGGGAAGAAAGAAGGAAGGAAGAAGAAAGGAGGGAGGAAGGAGGGAGGAAGGAAGGAAGGAAGGAAGGAGTGAGTATTTAGTGTGCTCCTGTTCTTTGGTCTGATCTTGATCCTAGATCTGGCAAGTTACTTGAGAAGTCCCCTGTCCCTATGGAACATAAGCACTGGGCCAGAGAGCTCCCCTTTGGGAACCCAATTATTCCTTCTTACCTTTGGGAACTACAAAGTAGAGGCCTGTGTCACCTGTTAGTCCCCCAATTATTGTAGGATCATCATCTCTCCCTGCTGATCATCTGGTCCAACTCCCCCATTTTACAGAAGAGAAAACAGTCCCAGAGAGGTTCCCAAATTCACACACATCGCATCAGTACCAGCGCTGGTATTTGAGCCCAGGTCAGAGGACTCCAGATTCAGTGTCTTTCCTCTAAACCACCCTGCCGCTTGTCCTGTGCAGCAATATAGGTTTTATCTACTTTTTAGTCGACTGCCCTCCTCCAGTTTTTCTCTGTTATTGTGTATGTCTTTGACAAGGCCTGCCCTCACTGGCTGCTAGGAAGTCAGAAACTAGGGAAACAAGCTTATTATGAAAGCCTGTGAAAACTGAGCCAGTAATGACCCACCTGAGGAGCTAAACACTAAAGTGCCCGAGTTTTGTGACAGCTATTTCAGAGGTGATGGATGTCCCCGCAGGGTGTACTGATAGATGTTTAACAACTGGCTCTCCAAAAAGGCACAACACATTTTGAAGTTTAAACTCAATTATTAACATTTTCTCTATGGCTTTCATAAATATAGACTATCAACAAAATAAGAAATTAAACCTGGATTTGTAGCTTTCACTGATTTCCAAGGTATAAATGCTTGCAGTGAACATTTAACAATCAGCTTCCCTGAGCCTGTGCATTGGGCTGACTCCAGCATACCCCTGGCTCTCCCGCACCAGAGGCCTTCAAGCAAAGGCTGGCTGACCCCTTGTGGGATATGTTGTGGAGGGACTTTTGTCCAAGGATGGATTGGACCAGATGGCCTCTGGAGTCCTTCAATATTCAGATCATGCCAAAGCCACAACCTCACTACTCCACTCTTCTTGTCCAGCCTAGGCTTGCATACCTCCAGCCTCAGGGAGCTCACTTTTCTTTTCTTTTGGAGGCAATCAGGGCTAAGTGACTTGCCCAGGGTCACACAGCTAGTAGGTGTCTGAGGCCACATTTGAACTCGGGTCCTCCTGACTCCAGGCATGGCACTCTATCCCCTGCACTGCCTAGCTGCCTGGGCTCACTGCTTTTCCACAGCATCCCATTCCATTTTTGGAGTAACTGCTAGGAGGTTCCTCCATCTGTTGACCCTAAATCCTTCACCCTGTGAATTCTACTGGCAGGTCACTTCACCTCCGTTTTCCTGTTTCCTCATCTGTAAAAGTGGGGGGTGATGATAATAGTACCTGCCTTCCCGGGCTGATGTGAAGATCACAGAGATGGCGTTTATGAAGCACTTGGCACAGTGCCCGGTACCCAGTAAGTGCCACATAAATGTTAGATCATTATCATTATTTTTTTTCTGGCTGCATCTTCTACAGGGCAGCCCTCCCGATGCTCGAAGACAATGATCGCGTCCTCCACTGAGGCAAACACTGCCCATTCCTTCGGCCTTGGCTGTGGGTGGAAGGGGGTAAGCTGGGGGGAGGAGGGAGAGTTCCGTGTTGTGGAATGGTTAAATTGTCAGATGATGATCTCCGGCTAAGCAGGGGTAGGACTGTGTTTTGTGTTTGCATAGCGTTTTAACTTCTGTTCTCTCTCCTGCTCTACTGAAGAACCTTGTGAGACAGGCCTGCAGTAGTATGCATAGTACTACAGCCTTTGAGTTGGTAAAGCGCCTCACAACAGCCCTGAGACGTGGGAGAGCTCTGGGGTCACTGCCTCAGAGCTGGGGGGGAACTTTACACTTGGGTAAACTGAGGCTCTGATTTCATTGGCCAAGCACTAGCAACAAGTGAGCAGACAGGGCAATAGAGAGCTAGGTCTGGGCTGTGGAAGACCCACGTCGACTATATTGCTGGCTGTTGTAGCTACATTAGGTAAGGCACCACCTGATTATGTTCTTTTAAAAAATGGGGGAAATGCTAATACTACCTGTCTCCCTAGTTTGTTAGGAAGAAAATACTAAAGGAATGGGAACCAGCATTATCCTAAGGTTTCTTCAAGGTCCTGGGCTCAGAGCTATAGAGTGCTAGAGGCTCCTCAGGCCACGTAGTCTAACTCCCTTACTTTATTGATTAGGGAACTGAGTTCCACTCTCCATGACCCCCCTCCTACCTGGGGCAAAGATACTCCAGTGGTTTGCCATTTCCTTGTCCAGCTCATTTGACAGATGAGGAAACTGAGGCAAACGGGGTTAAGTGACTTGCCCAGGGCAACATAGGCAAATGACTTAACCTCACAAAGCCCAAGCCTCTCTATATAAAAGACTGTAAGGAGACCATGACTCATATGAGGCCACAGAGGAGCAGCGGATCTGCGTTGACACAGGGAGTTTGTAATTAAGTCACTTTGGTAGGGATCTCCTCCAGAAAAAAAAAATGCTGAGGCCTAAAGTGGTTATGTGACTTCAAGGTCACACAAATAGGAAGTGAGAGAGCCAGGATCAAACCCAGGTCCTCTTCCTGCAAATCTGTCCTTCTCTTTCACTGTACCATGCTGTCCCTGCCCTCAGAGTGCACTTTTTACAGGGAGGGGAAACTGAGGCACAAAGCAATTATGTACCTTGCTTGAGGTCACAGAGTTAATGGTAGAACTAGAACCCAGGTGTCCTGAGTCTTGGCAAAGCAGCCTTTCAGCTAGGCTACCATTACTAGTTTGCCCATGTTCACAAATAATTAATATGCTGCACTTCTGTACCCACTACCCTCCCTGGGACCCAAAGCCTCGGACTTTAAGAGAGGTGGGGGAGCCCCTACCTTGTTGGCTGAAGTCATCAACAAGGATGATCTCCTTGAGGAAGGGTCTGGGAGTCGTGTCCAAGACACTGTGCACAGTTCTAAGGAGGGTGGACCAGGCCTCATCGTGGAAGCAGATGATGACGCTGGCTGTGGGCAGATTGTCACCATAGTCCTGCTGCAGGCACCTAGGGGTTGGAGGATGACAGGGGAAGAAAAGCAGAACCAAGAGTGAGAGGCCTGAGAATGACCTTCCAGGGAGAATGGGCACGTCCTCCTGGTTCATGATGGGGCTCCCCTAGACTATGTCTTTGCCTTCTTTTGGTACAGCAGGGGTTCTTAAAAAGATAGATAGATAGATAATGGCACTTCAATATAATTGATTTACTTGATAATCTTATGTATTTTATTTTATGCATTTGAGAACATTATTCTGAGAAGGAGTTCATAGGCTTCACCAGCCTGACAAAAAGGAGTCCACGGCACAAATATGGTTAAGAGTTCTTGCTCTGGTATCACCTTCACAGGGTTGCTATAGGGAGTCAAAGAGATAATGCATGTATAATCCTTGTTACTTCTCTGAAGGTTGAGCTGGAATTCTTTGGTTTGTTCCATAAACAAACAAACAAAAAATTGGGAAGGGGGATGCATTTGAAGTGGACAAGCTGCCCCAACCTGGGAGTGACTGAGAGGCCCTGAGACTGAACTTCATGGATTCTGGGACTTATCGTCTTGGGCAGATGGCATTGTTTTCTGTTTCAAATCCCAAAGAGGGGTGTCAGATGGAATGCACTGGTGAAATGTCTAATTGCGCTCCCTTCCCCTCCCCCACCCCACATTTATAGTGCAGGCATTTTACTACAAGATTTTCCTGTTCCTTAAATTGTTTCTAATTTGTGATTTTTCATAGTACTTTAGAAGCTATTTGCCCTTTGATATTAAATTATGACTGGTCATCATTGGTGACCAACTTGGCTTCAGTGGAACTAGTGAATGGTTGGGATGGGTATCCAAAGGAAGAGAGGCCTAATTCCTTTGTCTAAAATAGCTAGAGTCTCTTTCTTTCTTTTTAAATCCTAGCTTGGGGGGCTCTGAACTATAATAGAGAATTCTGTGATTTTGATTATTAATAATTTTTTGTAAACTCCCCCAAAGCAGAATTCAAACTGGATCTGAGGTTTGTTTTCTGCCCTTTGTAACTCTCCCTAGAAGGAGGGCGGGAATCTGAGAAGAGTGGTCACATCCCGACTTCCAAAGGTGGGAACAAGAGGAAAGAGGAACACCTCTTCCTTACCATCTTAACCCTTCAGACCCTGCCAACAGCTCCACCAAGTGGTTACATATGTATAGCACTTTGCCAACCTTCAGGTGTTAGGTGGGTATATATGAATATCAGCAAGTATTACTGTGCTTGGCTTTTCATTAGATTTTTCATATGTGGGAGCATGCTTTCAGCAAAGAGATGCTCTTTGTCCCGGGAGAGGGAAAACACTGCGATTGAGATCATGAGGTTATATTCCAGAACTGGGTCATTTAGGCTAACCCCTTGATTTGATAGGAAACTGAGTCCTAGGAATTTCCTATTTAAATTAAGCTTCCTAGCTTAACTAATTGGTCTAATTTTGCCTAGGTAGTAAGCACAGAGGCAAGATTTGAACCCGGGTCCTCTGGCTCCAGAGTTCACACTCCTCTCACTATACAATAGTGAGGATGTCAGTGGGGCTTGGCACAGCGGGCTGCCTAGAGCTATTGTTGGCCTGCTGGAGCTTTGAAAACTGTTGGCAAGCCTTCTCCAAGACGGGGGCTTCTCCAGCCAGTGCACAACAGAGTGATCCCTGGCTAGAACCAGACAGCTTCATTTTCGAGGGTGGTGAGTCTGGCTCCTTTCCATGAGACTAGAGAATCATTAGCAGGAGGGAGAGGAAGGCCTCAGAACTCGGCGTCTTGGGGAGAAGCATCTGTACTCTGGGCGAACCTGGTTTGTGGTTTGTGCGCGATGATGAAGCTGCTTGACACGATTCTGGACCGAGGAGCTAAATATTACAAACAGAAGTCTGGCAGGCAGCCGTGTCTCGTGGCCTATTAGAACCTTTTAAGAGAAGCCAGAGGTTTATTATTTTGTGTCTGGCAAGGCTTTGTGAATGGGAGGCAGGCCCAGTTGGGGATGGACTACATGAAGCTTCTCACTGCAGTTCCAGGTGGGGCTGGAAATAAGGTGTCAATGTGTTTGGATTCTTTTTTTGGGTGGGGGGAATGGGAGGGTCATCTGCAGAGCCGGGGCTTCTCCAGCTTTGTAGGGATGCGTAAAATGATGTTGACATGAGAAAGGGTGGGGAACAAAAGCTCTGAGAATCATGTCAAAACCAGGCTTCCTACGTCCCCCTGGGCTCTTGAACACACAGGTCTCATGAGGTTTGGAGGCAGCCTGAACACTTCCAATGAGCAGTCAGATTGTGAATGCATTGTGTCTGATGGGAAAGGAGGGGGTGGGAGGAATGGAGGGGACAGGGAGAAAAGTATCTTTTATAAGGTAAGCTCCTTCAGGAAAGGGACTGCTTTGTTTTCATTCTTGGGTCCTCAGTGCTTTGCACATGGCAGGCACTTAATAAATGTGTGTTGACTTGAATCGAATTTAGTATGCCAGAAACAGCCATGGGTCTGGAGTCCCAAGACCGGGTTTCAAATCCCGCCTTTGTTACCTACTGCTTTGGTGACCTGGGCTGAGTCACTTAACCTCTGGACGTTGGCTGCGTCATCTATCAAATGAAGGAGCTGGAGCAAATGGTCTCTGAAGCCCCTTCTAGGTCTAGCTTCATGATCTTGTGAATTGAATGTTTAGGGTCATCTCCACTGGCCGTCTATCATGCATGTAACTGGGGAGGGCAATAGATTCAACCAAGGACTCAGAGGGGAGGCCTTCTTTGTGTATTTGGAATGAAATTATGGGAAAAGGAGGCAAACCCAAAACAAAGAGCCCTGTTTGGGCTTGGGATTTTTATGAGCTTCCCCCTGGACCAGTAAATTGACTAGGAAACTCTGGTGGTTCTGGGAAGAATGTTTTTATTCCACAACTGTGAAACCTGGTGCTCCTTGAGCTGCAGTATCTGTATGGTGGTGGATGGGGTGCCAGAGTTGGTTCTTATGTGTTGTGAGCCATGGATGGGCCCCTCCTGCCCTTCCCAGGTCTTTGAAAAAGCTAAGACAATCTATAGCTCCAGACCAGGCACATAAGTTCTCTCTAGGTGGAAATTTCTTTATCACCAAAAAGAAACAGCTGGTCACTCCTAGAGCCAACGTTCCTAGCTGTATGAACTGCTACCTCGTCCGTTCTCACCAACCTGGACAGGTGGCCATGAAGAGGGACCAATGACACCAAGTTCCTTGGGGCCTCTAGGTGACTTGATAAGGCTGCAAGTGGCAGATCCGCGTTATTGGAGGGAGTTTCCTCATGGAGAATTCCCTTCCCCAGGGTCAGTCCAAAAAGTAGATTTCCTCAACTGCAAAATGGGGATAATGAGGACATCCATCTCATAGGATTATTTTGAGGATAGAATGAAAGAACGTATCTGAAGTATGTTGCAAGTCTTACAGCACACAAATGAGCTATTATTCATAATTATTTTGATTTTTTTTCATTGGAGGGCGCACAAATGAGCTATTATTCATAATTATTTTGATTTTTTTTCATTGGAGGGTGGGGTAGTTGCCATGACCAAAGAATTCATTCCCATGTGTCCAGACTGCTGGTGATGAGTCTCCTCATGCCTAGTGAGGCCAGTCATCTGAAAGCAATAAAGTCTGTTGCTAGGGCCGCCATCTTTGAAGTCATTTCAGCAGAGAAGAGCCTGCTAGACCAGGCCTTCAAGAGCCCAGGGTCACCTCCACACCACCACGGAAGGGAATAAACATTTATTAAGCACCTACTTTGTGCCAGGTGCCGTGCTTATGAATATCATCTGATGCCAAAGGTCATCAGAGTAAGACTTGTGGGGGCTAAATAATTATTTCTGTATGCTTGGTCTGATCCTGTGAGTTCATTGGTAGAGGGAGCTCTACCAATTATGTGAGGAAACATCCTTCGCCTATGCTGATCAGCAGTCTTTTAGAAAGTAACCTGGAACGCTGAAGCGTTAAGTGACTTGTCCAGGGTCATACAACCAGTATAGGTCAGAGGCAAGACTTAAGCCCAGGTCTTCTTAACTCTAAGTCTGGCTTTGTAACTACTCCTCATTATCATCATTAAGTATAAGATGAGACTAAGAATAAATATAATAATTATGTTGATTGTTTAGTATCATTTGACTTTGCTTTGTCTTACTGTTCTAGACTGTTGTTATTATAGATTCAATATGGTATCAGTCCAGCAGGTAGGACCTGTGATCTTCTAAAGCCAGCCCCTGGCACAGAGCTTTGCACATAGTAGGCACTTACTGCATTTGAGGAATTCAACTGAACTAGATCTTTCCCATAGCCTCCCCTGGCATCTGGACCTGAGAGCTGGCAACGTTCAAACAACAGCATGTAGTTCGCTCTCTGGGTGGAGATAAATTCTTGATAACCTAACAGAGAGAAGACATCCAGCTGGTGCAGAAGTAATGCTCAGCCCCCAGATCCTATGGCCTTGGATACAGCCAGAGACACACCCATGTGCTCAGCCATGTTCACACTTACCCAGGCTCTGGCCCTTCCCAGGAAAAGCCCTGCTGTTGGCAGATGGGGAACCAGCTAGATGGGGGGGCTGGAGGAGGTGTGCCTTGTATCGCCTGCAAAGTGGATAATCCATTCACCGAGAATTGAAAGCTGGCTGTACCCCGGAGGGAGAGAGCACTTGTCCTCCAGGAATGGCCGCCCTCTCAGCAGCCCTGAGAGGCCAAGAGGGTTCTATTTTCTGCATTCTCCAGATAGGCGGTTTGCCCTGAGGCACGCAGCCTTGACTTCCATTAAGTAATGAGCTCAGTGAATTTACCTTTATTAGTCACTCTTTCTATGTAATCCTTTTGTGCTCATTTGTCAAAACAAATGAGTGTAAACATCATCACCTAACTCCCACATCTACGGTACTTTCAGGTTTACAAAGGGTTGAGACCCCAGTAACCTGGCAAGGCAAGTCTAATAATATTAATAATAATCATGATTGGCATATATAATATTAGACCCATTTTAGAGACGAGTAAACCAAGATGACTCACAGTCACAGACACCAAGGGCAGAAGCTAAGATCGCAGCCCGAGTCTCTTCTGTCTGCTTCTCTTCACATAATTCAAGTCAACGGTTTAATTCGTCGGACATTTATTAAGCTCTTACTAAGTTCCTGGCAATATGCTAGTGCTGGAGAATGACAAGAATAAAGCAGCCCCTGCCCTCAGGAAGCTCCTGCTCTACTGGACAGCATGCACCCAGATAAGCGAAGGCAAATGTAGACAAAGTCGGGGTTTTTGGTGGAGGAGAGAGATCCTAAGAGGCCTTGACATGATGATGGTGATGGTGATGGCGACAGTGATGGAGACGGTGATGGTGATGGCTGGCATTTATTGCAGGCTTTCTGATTTGCCGAGGGCTTTACAAGCATCTCATTTGATCCTCACAGAAGCCCTGGGAGGTAGGCGCTGTTGATATCCCCACTCTACAGGTGAGGACACTGAGGCCCTAAGGGGGTAAGTCCGCTGTGCATGGGGGGCAGTTCTTGGAGGTGGGGGTGAGGAGGACAGGCCTTCCAGGCTCATTCCAGGCATGAGCAGAGACAGGAGGCGAGTGATAGAGTGCCAAGCTCAGGGACGACAGAGAGGCCAGTCTGGAAGGTATGTTGAGGGCATGAAGGGGGTGGTGTGAAGTGAGTTACCGGGCTGGAGCCAGGTGATGAAGGACTTCAATGCCTTTTGTGGACATTTGGTTTCAATGCCAAGCAGAGGAGTTTGTTCTTTCTCTTAGAGGCAACAGAAAAGCGCTAAAGCCTGTGGACCAGGGAAATGGCACCATCAGATACGTATCTTAGAGTGTGTTGGCAATCAAAATGGGCTCTTAGCACTCAGTTCAACCAAGTGCCCTTGAAGAGTTTGGCCTTTATTTCCTTGATAAAATTAGGAGTTCTTGATGACCTCCTTCCTCCAGGGAAAGCCTAGTTTACATGGGTTTGAGTGACTTGTTTGCAACATCAGAGGCTTTTAGACCATGTGGGTTTAAGTCGCCTCTTTGTGACGATTTTAGGTCACGTGGGTGAGTCACATGTGTGACTCACCCTTGACCCTGAAAAAGATATAAAACCAAGGGTTGGCTTTCTTTTTTCCAGAGCTGTGACCCACAGCCGTGGTGGCGCGCGCGTGACTCTAGGCCAGCCCTTGTTATGAGCTCCGGGGCTGAACTTAGATGCTGGTAACTATGAATTGTATGTGGCCTGTCTGTCGATGTTTGTAATTTGTTTGTATTTGCTCTGAAGTTCAGTATGCTGGCTTTTTCCCCTGAACTAAGTGAATGACATTTGTATGCTGAATTAAAGTAAGCCTGTCAACCCCCTAACGTTGCTTTCCTTAGCAAAGCAGATCAAAAGAACCTGGGCTTTTGCAGCGTTCTGTGAACTGGTTGTTGTTGATTTTACACTCCCCACAGCAGCTGCTAGTCGGATTGTTGAAACATAGAGGTATCACTCGCCGCCATGCTGAGGATGGATTAAAGAGAGGAGAGGCAAGGGGCCAGTTTGGCGGTTCCTCCAGTCTATCCAGGGGAGAAGTCATGAGGGCATGAGCTAGGGCACTGGCTGTGTGAGCAGAGGGAAAGGGGTGGAGGCCAGAGAGGCAGAATGGACAGGATCTGAGAATAAAGTCAGCAATGACTCTGAGGTTACGAAACTGGGTGACTGGAGTCTGGAGGACCTGAGTTCAAATTTGGCCTCAGACACTTACTGTCTGTGTGACCCTGAGCAAGTCCTTTAACACTGTTTGCCTCACTTTCCTCATCTGTAAAATAAGCTGGAGAAGGGAAGAACAAAACAGCTCCAGTATCTTTGCCAAGAAAACCCCAAATGGGGTCATGAAGAGTCAGACACGATTGAAAAACAGCAAAGCTTATCAAGACATCATACATTCAGATGTTCCCAAGAGCCTAGCACCATACTCTGCCCACTGTCAGGGCTTAATAAAGGAAAGGAAGAAAGCCAGCCTATCTACTGTGCTAAGTGATTTATAGATATTATCTCATTTGATGAATGTATGTTGAATTAAACATCTACCATACCATAAAGTGACTTTGTTCTCTGAGGACTAGTTGAGGGCAGGACAAGGGAGGGGCTGCCAAGAGAAAGTAGGAGGGCCTGGTGGCTGTGACCTCACTCTGCTCTCCCTGCCAGCTGGTCCTCAGGGGGACCAAGAGGGAGTAGATGTGCTGGGCTTGTTTTCCCTTTCTTGAACTGGCTAGACTGGGAGCCAGGAGCAGGTCACTGGCACTCTGAGTTCCTGACACCCTGTTCCCCTGACCCCTTCTGGGGATGGGGTCACCCCCTCAGCATCAGGTCCTGGTTTTGTTTTCCATCTCAGGCTGTGCAGGGCAGTCAGGATGGGCTGATTCATGCTTTAGCCTCACTTGGATCCAGATGGAACTGTCCAGTCAGGACCCTCAACCTCCCAATATAACCAAGCTACCAAGGATGTTTTTCTGAGCTTTACCTAGTTTTGCCTCCCTGGGGAAGGAGGGAGGGACAAAGCAAAGGAAGATCTGGATACCTAGCTAGTAATCTGTCCTCCTCTTTTGCATCAAGAACAGATCAAATTGCTGAGGGTAGGGAGGCCCTGGAGGAGCAAGAAAGGGCTCTGGATTGGGTGTCCCAACCACCACCATTCTCTCCATGCCCTGTAGAACTGATGGGACAGTGAGACATAAAAATATATATATATTCTAAATGGCCCTGTGGGATCTCATCAGTGCAGGTGCTCCCTCCACAGACAGAGATCATACCCCATCCACGCCTGCCTATCCTGGATGCCTCTTGTTCATATCCTTTCAGCACATTAACACCTAGCATGGATCACAGAATGACAGCCAGAAAGGCCTTCAGAGGCCACGAAGGCCAGTCCCTTCCATTTTAAGGAGAGACCCAGGGGAGACAAAGCAATTGGCCTAAGGAGCAACAGGTCCTCTGATTCTGAAGCCATGTCTTCTCACAACAACATACTGCTTCATTGCGAAGCCTTCCTTGTCTTCTCCTGGTATTTTGAGGATAACAGTGGAGCCCATAAACCATAAACATAAGCATCAGAGACGTAAAAACAGACCTGCTCTACAGAAACCACCGCAGCTGTTCAGAGGAGGACACCTGAGGCTAGATGCTTGAGGAGAGCCTCCTAACTGCTCTGTGCTCATCCTCCAGCCCAACTCAAGTATGCCCTTTTCCATGGAGCCTTCCAGGCTAGCCCACAGTGACCTCGTGCTTCTTCAGTGACACCTAACTCATCTATGACCCTGTGACATCCATCGCCTTATTGGCTCCTGTTGTTACTTGACCTAAAGTGTTTGCCCCCCTCTGCAGATTTTCCCAGAGCACATGGGATCTCTGCCTACCTCATAACATACATTTCTGTGCATCCTTTGGGCTTCCTCCGGGAATTACAATAGTAGCAAATATAGCTAACGTAGCATTATAAATAACAGTAACAAACGTCACTGCGTAAAAAACAGCAAACATCCTTATAATAATAAATACAATGCTTTGAGGGGAGCAAAGCACTTTTGGTGCATTATTTTATTTGGCCCTCACATAGCAGGTATGTATCAGAGACAGGATTTAAACTCAGTTCTTTCAGACTGCAAAGGAGAGAGATAGGGACTGGTCCTGAGAATTTGTTAATATAGGGAACTCCTGGGAAAGGAAATTCCCTCCACCAATGTAGATCACCACCTTGTTTGCTATTTATAGTTTTAGAGAGTTACCTGGAATACTGGAAGGTTATAACTTTCCCAGGTGGGATTTGAACTGGTTTTCTCAGCCTGGAGCTTGGCTCCTCATCCACCTTATTTCTCCAGACTTCCGCCATTTACCTGCTACACCAAGGCTTCAGGGGGCAGGGACTGTATTGTTCATCTTTATATCCCCAGCCCCTAGCTCAGTGCCTGGTACATAGTAGGTGCTTAATAAACACTTATTGCAGTTAAATGGACAGAGCTGTGTCCATAGTAGGTGCCCAGTAAACAAGTGTTAGGACAAGAAATGAATGAGGTAGGCAGGACTAGACAGGTATATTACTGCAGTGAATGAAGCAGGACATCTCTAGAAAGTCTTCAGGGGAGAGATGCATCCAGGATCTTGAAGGAGAAGGGGAATATGTGAAAGGCCATCCTGAATATTCCAAGCCCAAGTGGGGAAGGGGTTGCTCTTGGATTTCTGCTCAATGTGTTAGAAGGAGGATTGTCCCCAAGACTAGACTGCCCTAGCAGGCCACTGGGCACTTACCCAAATGTAGGGGTATTAGGTAGCCTATGTACTCGGGAGTAGGAAACTCTTCCCAGTGGCCTGGTATCATCTGCCTAGTGGGCTGAGATTTATGCCAGGTGTTCCACCCTGGATGCTGGTGATAGCTGCTGAATGCTAAGAGTTGGTGAAAGGGGTTTGGGACTGGCTCCTAAGAAGACTGGGTTTGGTTCCCAGCTCCAACCTTAGCCAAGTCACACATCTCTTGGCCTCAATGTCTTCATTAGTACAGGGGGGAAGGACTAGGAGGGGCCAAATTCAGCAGACTTCCTCCTGGATTCACTTAGAGGACCTGGGGGCCTTAGGCTAGCTTTGAAGACAGTACTTCCTGGGGGTACTGTCCCCAGAGGCTTCGAACCTTCCTTGTAACACAAGTAATGGTAAGTTCCTTGAAGGCAGGGACTATTTGGTCTTTGTATTCTCAGAATTTGGTGGTGTCTGGCACCCAGTAGGTGCTTCATAAATGCTTGTGGATTGATATGGTGTCTAGGATAGTACTGGAAACATAGTAGGCACATAGTAAACGTCTGCTGACTGATTAATCATAAAACACCCAATGGCTCTTGGAGAGAGTGATTTTCTGATATTAAATATTTTAAATTTAGTAATTAGTTTAAGATTTGCAAATTATCTTTTTAAAGGAAGTGTTGTTCATGTCACGCCCTTGTCCCCTGCCTCCTCCACCCCCCTCTGTGCGAGCCCTCTTGGCAGCAGCAGTGACCTGTCCAGTGGCTTTCAGCTCTGCCTGACCTTGATCTCCTTCCTATGGGCAGGTGACTGCTCCATTGTCATTTTTTACATCATTGTGCCAGCAGAGGGCGCCACAAACCTTGGGAAATGACCAAGGGCCTCCAGCCTTCCTGGCTAAGTGAGCAGATCACTTGGGGGGGAAAGAGCCTAGTCCTGTCAGCAGCAGATGCAGGACTAAGAACTGAGGACTAAGGGAAAAAAATATTCTCAGACCCTCACCTCTCCACCCCTCCCAGCCCAATTCAGGCAGGAACCTGGGCAGGGGTCACTGTCCAGCCCAAGAAGACTGCCTTGGGTTTCTCCCAGCTGGGGATAGATGACTCTCTCCCTCTCTCTCTCTCTCTCTCTCCCTCTCTCTCTCCCTCTCCCTCTCTCTCTCGCCCTCCCTCTCTGTCTCTGTCTCTCTCCCTCTCTCCCTGCCACCCTCTCCCTCCCTCCCTCTCTCTCTCTCCCTCTCTCCCTGCCACCCTCTCCCTCCCTCCCTCCCTCTCTCTGCCTCTCTCTTCCTCCCCCCCATCTCTCTCTCCTCTCTGTCTCTCTGTCTGTGTGTCTCCCTCCTCTCTCGGTTTCTGTCTCTCCTCTTTGTCTTCTCTGTTTCTCTGTCTCTCTCCCCCTCCCTTCCTTCTTCTCTCTCTCTCACACACACACACACACACACCACAACACAAAATGATCCCCACAACAACGCCTTGCAGCGCTCAGTTTCAAGGACAAGTGTGACGCAGGATCAGATGAGTGTGGACTTGCTGCCCAAGGGAGGCAGGGGAGGAAAGGGAACAGGTACTTCCGTAGCACCTACTATGTGCCAGACATTGTACTAAGCTCTTTTCACAAGTATTAGCTCATTTAATTCTCACATCAACCTTGCAAAATAGGTGCTATTATGATCCCAATTTTACAGATGAGGAAACTGAGGCAGACAATGGTTGTGATTGGCCCGGGGTCACATAGCTAGTAAGTATCTGAAGCTGGATTTGAATTCAGGTCTTCTGACTCCAGGACATCCAGAGAGGCCTCAGAGGTCATCTAGTTCAACCCCCTCATTCTACAGATGAGGAAACCAAGGTGTAATGGATGAGGCGACCTGCCCGAGGCCTCACAGCTCCTCAGTGTCCAAGCAGGGAACTGGAGCCAGGGCCCTCGTGGAATCAAAATGTTGCCTTTCTCCTCTTTGTAATGCCCTTGGTTCTGGGCTAATGGCATGATAAGGGGAGACAGAAACATGTGATAGAAAGATAGATAAATGATAGGTAGGTAGATAGAAGGATGATAGATTAGATGGATAGATGACAGATAGATAAATTGATGGATGGATGGATAGATAGATAGACAGACAGTACTGGAAATCTCCAAGTCCAGGGTCATTCTCTCTGCCGGCCTTTTGCTCACCAGCTGCTGCCATCACCTAGAGTCATTTGGACGGGCAGGGTCACCTCTCTGGGCCTGGAGCCTCTTGGTCTTGTGCCCCCGCATTCAGAACTTGCCTCTTGAGGATGCTGTGAGGCTCCTGAGTCACTCAGGCCTGGCGAGCGCTCCGTTGCTCAGCGTCCTTGGAACAGGACTGCCATATTTTTTGGTGCTTCAGATCAATAATGAGTAATAAAAATTATTATTCCCTGTCTCTCGATGACATCTGGTATTTATGTGGCACTTTCTTTTTCTCCAGACTTGTGATTTCATCAGCGTGGGGGAACTCCCAGTGTGGAAACTCTCCATCCTGATCTGATGGGCAGCTCATCTGCTAAAAGGGTTTCCTGGGTCCCTGACCATGGTCATGTGACAAAGTACATATCAGAAAGCAGACTTGGACCCAGGGCTTTCTGGGGCTTTCTGCTGTTGGCCATGCCATGTTCCTCTCGCCTTTTGATCTACAGAGTCTTTTTTCGTTTCCAATCTCATTTCAGCCTCACAACAGTCCAGTGAGGTGGATATTGCACATTTTGTTTTCCCCATTTTACAGATAAAGCAATTGAGGTAAAGTGATTTCTCCATGGTCACATGGCTAGTAAGCCGTAGAGGCAAGATTTGAACCCAGCTCCCCCTGTTTCCAAGTCTGGCATTCTGTCTTCTCTGACTCACTGTCTTTTAAAAAACAAAACAAAACAAAACAACCCATCTCAGCTAACAACAGAAAGAGCAGAATTTATTCAATTCCTAGAGACAAAGAACTTCCCAGGTGGGAGGGGAGTCTCAGAGATCACCGAATCCAAGCCCCTGCTTTTATAGCTGAGGAGAGAGGCTGGTACAAAGACACACGCTCTGTCAGGGACAGCTGGAATCAAAATCTGGGGGACTCTGGTCCTCCCGTAGGAACCAGAAGGAAGACAGGGTAAGGAGGTTTCTCATTCTCAAACTAGCCTCTTCTGTACACTCAGCTGCCCTGTGTGGGCAAGGCTTTCACAAATGAAGCTAGCCTGATGAAAACAGCTTTTCCTGCTCTCCGTGGACAGCAGGGGTGGATACAGGAGCTCTGCTTCAGTGCATCAGCCTCCCTTGAGCCCAGGTCTAGGATAGTGTAGAAAGAGCACAGGATTTTAAGCCAGGGGACCTGCATTAAAGCTCTGGCTCTGCTCTTCGGACTTCTGGCAAGTTACTGGGCCTCAGTTTGCCCATTTGTAAAATGCGGGGTTGGACTAGCTGGTCCCTTCCAGCTCTTGACTGCCAGCATCAGTGGGAAGGAGGAGGAGCAGAGATGGGGGGAGGAGAGCTCAGGGTTAGCCAGAGATAACAAGTCCTCTGTAGGGGAGGGATGGAAGGGGTGGAGAGAATGGTGAAGGGATGCCCTCTTTTTCAGAGCAGAGGAGGTAGGGGCAGGAGAGGGAGGCAGAGACTTACTTACAGAGGATTGCGGACCTCAGGCAGCTCCCTGCGCAGAGAGATCTGTTGGCTTAGGGCTTCATTGAAGCCGTAGGTGTCCAATCCAAATGTATCTAGCTGCTCTTCCTCATCAGCGGCATCAGAGTCTGTCAGGGAGAGACCCTCCATGTCGGCCCTCCAGGGCAAGGCAGGTCTGTCCAGGGCTCCCTCCTCCAGCCGCCTGCCCTGCTGCTTGACCAGTCGGTAGCTCCCTCTCTTCCTGGTCTGGCTCTGGTTCCTTCTGTCCCTGGGAGAGGCCACTGCCATCAGGAGCTCATCCTCTTTCAAGGAGATGAAGGGGGCCAGGCCCTCCAGGGGGTAATACTCCTGGCTCTCTTCCTCAGTCTCCAGCACCCAGTCCTGGGGTTTGCCAAAGTCCACCTGATACCCCACTTGGGGGCTGGGCTTCTCAGCTTGGGCCGAGGGATCCCTGAAGAGGTCCTGAGGTGGTGGGTGCAGCACGGTCACCATCACCAGTAAGCATCCCAGCATCAACACCACCACTAGGAACTGCAGCTTTCGGGGCCCGGTTCTGGACCGCCTCCTTAAGATCATGTTGCAGAAGGTCCCCCGGTACAGCAGGTCATGTTCGTCCTGCCTCAGAAGTCTCTGTCAGACCCTTGCTTAAGTGGCCTCAGGCCAGGTGGCTTCCAGCAGAGCAGCCTCTTGGTGCTTCCTCCCACAAGACACGTGCCTGTCACTTAACGTGGTCTCACGCCTCCCCCCAACATCTGCCAACAGTATGTAGTACCTGCTGGCTACAGATGCCTTGGCTCTCCTTGGGCACAAAGCTTGAACACTTCGCTCCTCTGCAAAGTAATTCTGTTAATTGCTCATAAGCCCCCTGGGGCTAACCTAAGCTTAGATTTCCCTGCCCACCCACACCTTCCACCACCACTACTTTTGCCCCTTTTCTTTATCTTGCAAATAATTTTAAAAGATGATCAGTCCATCTTTCTCAATTGCTTCTTCCACTGTGTTTTCCTGCACTGGCCAAGTTGCTAATAGATGTCTGGGGTGAGCTGGTTGGTCCTTCTCTCAAACGGCTTTGACAGCCGCGGTTCCCTGTTTTGATGCTTCAAGTCAGGTCAGATCAACAGATGTAAACGAGTCAGCCCCTGACTTTCTTACACACATAACTCCAGCGCTCAGTCAGGGAGCCTTTTGCCAGACATAATACAGAGCAAAGTGGGTGTCTTTCTCTCGGTCCTAATGCCCTCACTGTTCCTTGGCCTAGCCCAACTCTGCAGAGCCTGACTAGTGCAGAAAGTGAAAGTGGGGGCCCTGCCAAGACCAGATCAAAACAGGAACAACTCAGGAATCCAGATTACAATCTCTTTCTAGAATGGATTTCTTTTTCTTCCAGGACTTACAGAGGAAGTTTTTCCTTGCTACTCTCCCCCATATTTCCCTCCTCCCCCCTCCCATTATGGAAAGTCTGTAGCATCTCCAGGAGGTGGGGTGACCCCTCCCATTGTAGAAAGTCTGACAGCACCCCAGGAGGTGGGGGAGACCCCCTCTCATTGTAGAAAGTCTGACAGCATCCCCAGGAGGTGGGGGTGACCTCCTCCCATTACAGAAAGTATGACAGTACCCCCAAGAGGTGGGGTTGACTCCCCTCCCATTATAGAAAGTCTGACAGCATCCCCAAGAAGTGAGGATGACCTCCATCCCATTGTAGAAAATCTGACAGCATCCCAGTAGATGGGGGTGACCCCTGTCCCATTATAGAAAGTCTGCAGCATCCCCAGGATGTGGGGGTGACTATTTAACTGCATACTTAGGACCCAAGACTTTTGCACATATTTGTTTATTGGGGTACACCACGCTAAGCTCTGCCCCACTATGTCCATGGCAAGCAATCAAAAAAGAAAACATTTTTTTTGAAAAAGAAAATAAGTTTTATAGATGCCTTTGGTTTTACATCCCATTTATTTCCGGATATTGCCAAATCTTCCTCTCACTGCAACCCTGCATTGTAATGAAGAAAAACAGTCAAGCAGAAACAGTGACTCCAGTGGCCATAACAGACAACATTCTGTCCTTGTAGTCCCCACATTTCTGCAGAAAGAAGAATTATGTCCCATTATTTGTCCTCTGGGATCACTCTCAGGATGTTTTCCAATGACACACAGTTTGGCTTCTTTTCCGTTCACATTGTTGAAGTCGTTGTGTAGGCTGTTCTGTTGTGTCTGCTTATCTCACTCTGCATCAATTCGTACAAATCCTCCTAGGTTTCTCTGAATTCCTCTTATTTGGCATTTCCTGCTGCACAAAAATATTCCATTGCTTTCATATATCATAGTTTCTTTGGCCATCCCCTGATTTATGGGCACACACTTTGTTTTAACACTTAGTACTTTAAGATTTGCAAAACAGCTTACATTTTTTCACTGATCCTCGCACCAATACCATGAAGTAAATGCTATTATTATCTGCATTAGGCAGATTAAGACGCTGAAGCTTAGAGGGTAAAATGAATTACCTATATTCACATTGCTAGTAAATGTTGGAAGCTGGATTTGAATTCTGGTCTTCCTGGGGGTTACAGAAGTATAAGACATATTTAGAATCATAAAATCACTGAATTTCAGAGTTGAATCCCCTCCTTCATGTCCCTAACAAGGAAGGAGTCATATGGCATTGGATGAAAAGCCTCCAGTAGGGGGGAAAGGAGACAGCTCATTCCACTTTTGGAAAGTTCTCTTGGGTTAGCAAGTTCTTCCTAATATCAAGCAGAAATCTACCTCTCAGAGGCTTCCCCAACCCCCCATTCCTGGCTATTATCTGGTGCCAAGCAGAGTAAGCCCTATCCCCCTTCCACAGGGCATCTTTTGAAATACTTGAAGGAAGCTCTTATAGCTCTTTGAAGTCTTTCCTTGTTCAGGCTAAGTAGCCAGTCAATCACCTGAGCTTAGGGCGTGAGGTTGGTAAAACAAATACGGCAGTAGATAGAGGGAGAAAGGCCATCCCTTTGGTGAATTAGACAGTAATAATAGCTGACATGTACAACACTTTCAAAGGCGCTTTTCTCATAGTTACCCTAGAAGGAGGGAGAGAAGGGCATGAGGTCCTTCCCAATCCCCTCAATTCTTAGTAATCTCTCCCTCTTGTAACTACTTTTTGTTAATTCATACACACACACGTATAAATAGAAGATATATATTTGTATGGATATAGGTTTATAGCTATACAGATACATCTTGTACATTTTTGTATATTTTGTATTCCTCCCCCAATAAAATATAAGCTCCCTGAGGTCAGGCATTGTTTGGGTGTCTTTGTTTCTCTGGTGCCTCTTATAATGCACTTAGTAGGTAAATGGATTCCTGTTTTACAAATGAGGAAGCTGACCCTGAGGAAGGTTAGTAACTATCCTACAAATCACCTTGTGTTGGAGCAGTAACTTGAACCCAAGACTTCTGACCCCAAGGTAGTATTCCTGCCCTGATGTTACTGCCTCTTCCCATCGTAGGACTTGCATTTATTTCTCTTTATCATATATAATAATTTAACATTTATACTACAATGAAAATGAAAAAGAGTTTTCATTGTCCCAAACAGAGCCTGAATGAATGCTCTAAATGCCATGAGTTTTGCCAATGCTGGCTATGCATAAGAAAGGCAAGAATTTGGTCTAGGTGGATGGAGAACAATGACTTTTATTTACTTCCGTAGCTTATTTTTAAGTCTGGCTTCAGGTTCAAATTTCATTTGAATTGAAGAAGATCTAGGAAATATCCAACCCCAAGTGAAGTGATTGTCTGGAACTGAGGCCTGTGATATAGAGTTTGACAAGAAAACGTTTGCTCTTAGCCTGGGGGCACTCTGCCTGGCCTTTGTTGGTTGTGTGTGAAGGCTACAGCTAAAGTGCTGCCAGCCTGCCCTCATCAGGGTGAGGTTCTAGCCACTACATCCTAGAATCCTAGAACTGAGATGGACGGTGAGTAGACTGGAAGAGATGAATCTCATAAATTGGTAGCAAGGAACAATGCCCAGGAGAGACTGTTGTAACCAGTAGCCTCCACAGGACTAGGGAAGAGCAGAGGATCAGTGTCCAGTGAGGCTGCCTCCCTGGTGGTCACCAGGAGTCACCACAGGACCAGTGAAGAACTGTATTCAGTAGAGATGCCACACCAGGGGGAGAGGATGGGGTAGAGTGAATAAGGGCAAGATGATAGTGTGACCAGAAGACATCGGGTTTTCTGCAGAGTCTGAGGGGTGATTTAGCCGTCCACACAGGTGCCCTGGTCATACCTGCCCCCTGTATGCAGGGGGGTGCTGGAGCCAGCTCAAACTGCCTTTCAAGAGCCGATTGTTGACTTTTCCATTTCTAAGCATTTCCAACTC
Organism: Trichosurus vulpecula; assembly: GCF_011100635.1. Taxonomy (NCBI): domain Eukaryota; kingdom Metazoa; phylum Chordata; class Mammalia; order Diprotodontia; family Phalangeridae; genus Trichosurus; species Trichosurus vulpecula. Next base: position 38,416,742 of record NC_050577.1, read on the forward strand.
AGAAATCAGGCGTGAGAAGGAATGATGCCAGACTACACCTAGGGCATTGTGCTCAGTTCTGAGGAGCATAGTTTATGAAGGACCCCATTAATCAGGAGGATACTCACCACAGGGCAGCCAGGCTGGGGAAGGACCTCAGGTAGTTTCTATGGCATCCTGTGGGTCCTGGGGATCACTTAAGGGAACTAAGAGTAGAGAAGGAAAGATTAAGGGGGGATAGGTTAGCTGACTTCAAATATTTGAAAGGCCATGATGGGGAAGACAGGTATTAGACTTGTTTGAGACCAGAGAGAAGAACTAAGTACTGGATAGCATGGTATCATGGAAGGAGCTCTAGAGATTAGGGACCTGGGTTCAAGTGCTACCTAGTACTTTGTGATCTTGAACAAGCCATTTATCTCTTCTTAGTATCAGTTTCCTTGTCTGTAAAATGGGAGGATTGTACTACATCGTGTCTAAGGTCCCTTCCAGCTCCAGATCTATGATCCTCTTAAGTTTCAAAGAGGAACAATGGGCTTGGAAGTCGGGTAGAAATTCTGAGCCATTAAAGCCATCCAGAAGTGAAAGGGATATCTCAGGACCTCGCTGGAGGTCTTCAGGCCCAGGCTTGATAGCCCCTTGGTGGGTGTGTTCTAGTGAGATTCCATTTGGGGTACAGGTTGATCTAGAAGGCCACTGAGGTCTGTTCCAACACTGAAGTTCTCTGATTCCATGTTTTCCAAGGCTGGTTTGGTTCCAGCTTAAACCCTTGATTTTAGTTCAAGCCCAACCAGGCTAGTGTTTCCTTAAAGATCCAGCCCAGACCTGAAAGTTTTCCAGTCCTAAAGGCCCTAAGGACACTGAACTATGGCGGGCAGAAAGCATTTATCAAGACCTTACACTGTGCCAGGCACCATTTCCAGAACATGTCGGGAGTTTGTTTGGGCTGTTGTTCAGTATGCCCAGAGACAGAGGTCCAGTTTAGTCTGAGATACCCTATGCTCAGCCCAGAACTTCTGGGGCCTGTCCCATTGGAGTGCTTCCATATTATAAGTTATCTCTTTGGGTTCTTCTAGATTGCAAATGATCAGGGTTCAGAACCCACCTCGACTCCTCTAGCAAATCTGTAAAGGCTCTCTTTTCACCAAGGAGAAAGTTGAAGCTCAGAGAGTGACTTGCTTGTGGCCACCCAGCTTGTAAATGATGCCGCTGGGATTTGAACCCTGGTCTCCGGTCTTCCCATGCAGAGCTCTTTTTACTGAGACAACCTTGGCTCACACAAGGATGGACTCAGGACCTCGTTTTGAAACTACTGGCTCTCGGCAATCAACAGTTCAGCTCCGGTTTGAAACCAGCCAAATTGAGGTAAGTCAGAAACATTCCATCTTTCACTTCTAAAGGACTTTGAGTTTATGCTGGAAAAATAGCCACAGGCAGCCCTCCATCTTGGAGAGTCTGGAGAGATGAGGGGCTGGAAGCCTTAGCCTGTGGGGGCCACTTGGGGAATGGAGTGTTGAGTTTCCACTGCCTCTTCGCTTACCTTCTACAAGCCATCGCCCTCTTGGCATGGGAAGCCAGTCTACTGGGCAAACAACTCTTTGGTTTTTTGTTTGTGCAGAAAAGAGTTGGGTGTTTTTGGTTCTGCCCAAAAACAGCATAAACTGGCCTGGAACATGAGGACACAGAGCCTTTATTAAAGCTGGAGAGGAGGGTAACTGGCTGGCCCTGCAGGTATGCAGAGCTACGGCAGGCTCTGTTGTGACAGACCCCCATACTTACCAGAAGGGAAGGGAAGAACAAGACTTAAGGTCTAATCTTGGGTGGTACAATGGTTAGTGTGCTGGTCTTGGAGTCAGGAAGATGTGAGTTCAAATCCTGTCTCAGACACTGAGTTCTGTGACCCTGAGCAAATCAATTCACCTGCCAGCCTCACTTTCCTTGCCTGCAGAGTGGGGATAACAACAGCCTTTACCCCACCCAGTTCTTGTGAGGATCAAATAGGATAGCATATATAAAGCACTTTGCAAACCATAAAGAGCTATATAAATGCTAGCTATTTTTTTATTCATTATTATTTGTATTACTTTTTCTGACCTGTGTTTCATATTTGTTGTCATAACTTTCCAGTTGGCTTTTCTGATGTGTTTCTTTTATAAGTCAGACCAAGAGTTCCACAGTAGTTCTTGTCTTGATCACCACAAGGAAAGTGAGAGAATGATTTGGCCCATGAATGCCTTTTTTTAAGGCATGCTCAGTTCTGGCTCATCAACCAAACACTTTTCTTCACCAAGTAGCCAGCCAACAGAAATAAGAGTCAAGGAATGCCTGTACATGCCTTGAATCAGAGGCATTCTACATCATCTCATGCTTCAGAAGCCCATTCCCCCAGCATCCACCTGGGTTGGCACCAGGCAGACCTCCTCTCCCCTATGCCCATACATGTTTCCAGGCCCAGGTCCTTATTGGCCAATCCCCCATTACACTTGCATAAATCTGCCCCTCTCAGCTTCTGCCAGGTCCCACTTTGCCCTCTGAGACCAAACACGGTAAGTCTCTTCAGATGGGTGAAGAGAACGATAGTATCTTTGCCCTAGGTTATACCTTCTCAAGTCTTAATCTCGCCCCTTCCCTACCCAGTTATCCTGGCATGATCTTTTTTTTTAATTAATTTATTTTTAGTTTTCAACATTCATTTCCATAAGTTTTAAATTTTCTCTGCCTCCCTCCCCTCCCCCCTCCGCAAGACAGCATGCAATCTGATATAGGCTCTATATATACATTCTTATTAAGCATATTTTCACATTAGTCATGTTGTATAGAAGAATTAGAACCAATGAAATGAACCATGAGAATGAAAAACAAAATAAAAGAGATGAAACAGTATGCTTCAATCTGCATTCCGACTCTCTATTCCTTTCTCTGGATGTGGATGGTCGTGGCATGACCTTGAGACTCTTTGTCCTCCCGGTCATCCTTTCCTGGACACTCCAATTCCAAAGTTCCCAAAGTTCCCCGACTAACAAAGAGGGAGCCTACGAGTTAAGAATAGAAAACCCCTTGGAAAGTCCCAGCTCATCCTCTGAACTCTGACTGACTCCCAGCAGGGAAAGTTTCATCACCTGTATCCCACTACTCACACAGGTTGCAGTCTTAGAAAATGGTCGGTTTTCCAACCATCCAGTTCCCAAAGCTGCCAATTTCTCATGTCCATGGCATGCTCTGCCTGTTGGGACTTCAAAGGAGCCTTCTAGTAGTGTGTTAATAATGAATTAGAACAGAATTGATTCCAGCTCAGCCCCCCCCTTCCCCCGCAGCGATCAAAGCTCCGGATTTTGATCTATTAACAGTTGGCACGAGGCAGAGATAAAAATGTACATCTGGAGTCTTTGTAGTGAAGATACAAACCCCACTTATTGTTGACTGCGACTTCATTGAGACATATTCTCCCTGAGTGGATCTGGACTCCATGGAAACTGGTGTGTAGAACATCACAGCCATATGGGAGGTACCCCATGGGGACATAAGTGGGAGACTGCCCCAGGGCAAAGCCCAGGATCGATGTTGAGTGCGACAGGGGAGAGTATCAGCAGTAGAAGATAAGTTTCCTTGGTGGACTTTGCGTTGGAATTAGAGAGGTCAGGTAGGAAACAGTAGGGTAAGAGAATTCCTTGCCCTTCACCCTCATCTTCTACCGTCCCCAGGGCTTTGCCCTGGGGCAGTCTCCCACTTATGTCCTCATACTCCACACGCTTCGGAGAAAGAACAGTGGGCATAGTGTCCAAGGAGCTGTGTTTGAATCCTGGTTCTGCCATTTTGGATGTGTGTGGCCTTGGGTGACTCACTGAGCATCTCTTGGCCTCGGTGCTCATCTGGAAAATGAGGTGGTTGGAATACATGACTTCTAAGGTCCCTCCTTGGACTTCTAGGGGTTTTCCTTGCTCTAAATCTTTGTTCCTACAATCCTGTTATAACCTAGGTGATTTTACTTGCTCCATACTCATGGTCTATGACCCCAGCTAGGTCCTCAGTGTGCTCAGCCATCCTTTCCCCTCATTCCCCACAGTGTCTTTCTCTTCTCTCCTTTTTCCCTCCTGCCATGTCCCTAGCCTGCCCCCTCCCCCAACAGCAGATGACCTTTTCTCTTACTTCACGGAGAACGTCATCCAGAGTCAGTTCTTTAGCTCCTCCCGCCCCAGTTCAGGTCTCAAAACCTCTCAGCAGCAACATCTACTTATTCCTCCTTCCCTCTGGTCACATAACTGCTCTCTGAGTTTCAATTATGCCATAAGAAATGATGATTTCGAAGAATTCAAAGAAACATGGGAAGAACTGTATGAACCGATGCAGAGTGAAGTGCAAGGAACCAGGAAAAGCATTTATTTACACAGTGATAAGATGAACATCAACTAAAAGAAAACCAAATCGGGGCAGCTAGGTGGCGCAGTGAGTAGAGCACCCATCCTGGAGTCAGAAGGACCTGAGTTCAAATGTGGCCTCACACACTTGACACACTTTCTTGACCTTGGGCAAGTCACTTAATCCCAATTGTTCTGCCTTCCCCCCTAAAAAAAAAAAAAAAAAGAAGAAAACCAAATGCTGAGTGTTGTGTAATGATAATGACCAGTCTTGGTCACAGAGATGAGGAAATACCCTTTTCATTGTCTAGATGGTGGAATCTGAGTATGGAATGTCACGGATGCATCAGGATAATGGGGGCATGGACTTAGAGCTGGAAGACACCTCGAAGGCCATCTAGGCCAAACAGATGAGGCATCAGAGGTCCAGGGTGGTCTAATGACCCAGACAGTAAGCCTCGGAAATAGGATTTGAACCCAGGGCCTCTGACTCCGGAGACAGGAAGGAGCTGATGCATCATTCGGTTTTGCTCAATTTGTTTTGTATGTTTTTGTTTGTTTTAAGGAAAGACTGGGGTGGGAATTAGGGGATGGGGGGAGAGATGAGTATATCCAGAAGTGGCGCTGATGTAGGAACAGGAGACATCAAGAAAGGTTCAACAGAACAAAACTGTGTTCTTCCTCTGCTAAATGAGGGGGTTGGATTGGATGACCTTGAAAACAAGCCATTCGGGGGCAGCTAGTGGCACAGTGGACGAAGCACTGGCCCTGGAGTCAGGAAGACCTGAGTTCAAATCCAGCCTCAGACACGTGACACTTATTAGCTGTGTGACCCTGGGCAAATCACTTAACCCCGATTGCCTCACAAAACAAACAAACAAAAAAGAAAAGAAGCCATTCAGCCTGCTTAGGACTCTGTCCTGTTTCTGGAGCAATTTCTAAGTAATTTGGGGAGGAGAATGAAGGTTCCAAAAGGAAGCTTTCTAGGAGGCCCCTGAAGAAGGAGCACAGGCAAAGCCACACTGCTCTTTGATTAACCTCCTGAGTGGCTGAGTTTTTCTCCAGATGGATGGGAGGCAGGCTGCTTAGTGGATTAAAGACAGAGTCCCTGGCTGCTTCCATTTTCAGGTTAGTCATTGATATCCCCATTCCTGGAGCACTCTCCCTCTCCAGCCCTGCCTCTTCGACTCTCCAGCTCCCTTCAGAGCAGAGCTCGGACACTACCTACATGAGGCCCCTCCTGATACCTCTCCTCCCACCCCCCAGCCCTTGTTAGGCCTATTTCCTGTTCATGAAGTTACTTTGGCTATGGAGGTGGCTAGGTGTCCCAGTGCCCTGGACTGGAGCCAGGAAAACCTGAGTTCAAATCTGGCTTTGGACACTGGCTAGCTGTGTGACCCTGGGCAAGTCACTTAATCTCTGTCCACCTTAGTTTTCTCATCTTCAAAACAGGGATAATATTAGCAATATGTTTTGTATGAACTTTCTAGCCTATGTGCATGTGAAATCCCCTCCCCCCAAAAAACCCCCAGAATATAACTCCTTGAGTTATATTATTTATATTATAATTCTATTTCTATAACTTGTTTGTTGGAGTTTAATATTCTATTTGGTTTATATTATAGTGATATTAATATATAACTCCTTGAGAACAGTAACTGGTTTTTTTTGTTTGTTTTTTTATCCTTAGCACCTATCAGGGTACTTGGAAACATAGTCAATATTAAAAATAATAACTGGCATTTGTATTGCACTTTAAGGTTTGCAAAGCACCTTGCGTATTACCTCATTCGGCCCCTGTGGGTAAGTGCTATTATTACTCCTCTCTTACAGATCGGGAAACTGAGGCTGGTAGTGACTACTAGGTATTAGTGCCAAGTATCTGAGGCTCCAAGTCCAGGGCTCTTTGGACCGTGCCGCCTCACTGCCCACGGTAGGGATTTGTTTATGAAACACTTGTTGAATTGAATCATGCGGCCCTGGGTAACTTAAGTCTCCTCTCTGGGCCTCAGTTTCTTTATCTGTTACAAGAAGGAGGTTGGATTAAATGACATCTAAGGTACCTTAGAGCCCTAAAACCCTGTGTCTGTGGGTCCCAGCTGCCGCACCTTCTCGCCTGACCGCAATCACACAGCTTCCGGAGCTGCTGAGGGCCTGTGGGTGGCTGGGTCCAGGAAAACCAACCAAGAGGACACGGTTCTGGGCTGTGACGTCAGCGCTGCTTAGTCCCTGCCTCTCCTTCCCTGATCTTGGGTGCAGACCTTAGGCTGCCTGGTAGATTTCCGAAATAAACACAGGCTGGCGTTTTACTACTGGCATACCCAAACAGTGGGTCACCGCTGGAAAACTTGTGACTTCTGGGCAGCTGGCAGTGCCCGGGCTGTTCTACTTGTGTGTACTATTGGCAGAGGGAGTGGTATGAGGGGCTCAGGGAAGCTGGAGAGCTCGCTTTTATAACAAGCGAAGAGGATTTGGGTGAGGGCGATGAAGATTCCGTAGGTGTCCCAGCTAAGGTATTTGGTGACTTACCAAAAAGTGTGCTTAGTTTGGCATGCCAGCTGTATGATTCACTCATTCCAGGTGCCATCAGTGAGCCCTTCCCCCAATGCTCCCCCCTCTCTCCCGGCCCTCCCTGAGCTTGGAACCATGTGTAAGTGGTGCCTGGCTGATGGAGGGATGTGGCTTACAGGAAATGTTGACTTGGGACTGGGGCTGAAGATGCCTTCTCTGGAGCTCGGGGAGCTGGGCTCCAATCCTAAGTCAGTCAGCTTCTCTCTGCGCTGTGTTCCAATTTGGGAGGGTGGGACTGTCCCTGGAGAAGGCCTTTGAAAACTCTGTAATGTCTCCGGAAAACATGATTCAGGCCCAGTAAGAGGCAGCTTGTGGTTGGAGACAATTGTTGACTGGAGGTATGTTCATAGATGAGGAATCAGGATGATTTCCCAATCCTAGGCGTGGGGATGGGAGGAAGGGAGGCTGAGGAAGCAGATCTGTGGAAAACAGTGGGGCTCAGAGCTGTTGTTTTGAAAAGCCCTTAATTAGAGGAGACAGTCAAAGTATTGATAAAAGTACCAGCCCAGCAGCCTCAGCACCCGTGCAATGTTTGGGAGAGCAGATAAGAAGGGAGTACTGATATCATGCCGTGTAGTGATCATCTGTAGGAGCTGAGAACGTTTGTCAATCAAGAAGCATGTTGTAAGCACCTACTATATGCCAGGTTACTATGCTAGACTTAAAATAAGGCCACAAATACAAAAGGGAGACAGTCCGTGCCCTCAAGGAGCTTAAACTCTCCTGGGGAGCACACAGCATGTCCATAGATTAAAGGATATATAAGCAATACACAGTGATTTGGAGTAGGGAAGGAAAAACTGGAAATCAGTGCCTGGCGCATAGTAGGTGCTAAATAAATTATTATCATATATTAATAATAAACGTTTATTGATTATTGGCACATATAATTGTCTTCAGGCATTTAAAGGGCCATCATGTGAAGAAGGCAATAGATTTTTTCTCCTTGCTTGGCCACAGAAGGAGGATTGAGTCTACTGCTTGGTGCCCTGGGAGGAAGGCTGAATTTGAGCTTGAATCCTGGCTCTGCCCTTCCTAGCTACATGACATCAGACAAGTCACATCACTCACCAGGCCTCGGTGGCCTCATCTGTAAAATGAGGGTTGTACTAGATTACCTCTGATACCCTTTTAGGCTCCAAATCGATGATCCCGAGTTACAGGGAGACAGCTTCTACCATGTCCAAAAGAACTTTCTAGCGATCGGAATGATAGAATCTTAGATATAAAGATGGAAAGGACCTTCAAGATTATAGGATTATAGATGGAAAGGACCTTCAAGGTTGCGTAATCCAATCTCCTCATTTTACAGATGAAAGAACTAAGGCCCACAGAAAGGAAGCAGCAGAGCCAGGTCCTCTTACACCAAGGGCAGCTAGGTGGTCCAGCTCTTACTAGCTGTGTGATCCTAGGCAAGTCACTTAACCCTGTTTGCCTCGGTTTCCTCATCTGTAAAATGAGCTGGAGAAGGAAATGGCAAACCGCTCCAGTATCTGTGCCAAGAAAACCCCAAATGGGGTCATGAAGAGTCAGACGTAATTGAAACAACTGAACAACCACAACAACCTCTTACACCAAATCCAGCAACCTTTCCACTGAACCATGCTGTTTGGAAAATGACCTCGGCTAACTCATGAAGTAATGAGCTCCCTGTCCCTAGATGTGTTCAAGCAAAAACCAGGTGACTAGTTGTCAAAGGTCAGAGAAGGGATTCATCTGTCAGGTTGGACTGGGGAGATTTCTAAGGGACCTTGTGACTTGAAGACTCTGGGAATTCCATGGGTGTGTAATAAGGTTGTTGGGGGCAGGGGGAGGCATGTAGATGAGTGGGGCAGTAGGCAAAGTTTCACTCTCGGGGCTGAGATTTTAAACTTGACAGTAGTGTCCAAAAGGAAGGGGGAAGGGGGAAGATTCTGGGCACTTGCCTCATGTTTTCAAACTCATGCTATTGTATTGCTGCTCGTTGGATCTAATAAAACATTCTGCCTACCCAGCTACTTTGGGATCTCTAGAGAGCTGTATATTTGGCCAAAAAAGAAAAGAAAAGACAAGGCGCTCTAGGTTCCAAAGAGCTGCCAACAACCACCGTTTAGGTACAGAAGTGGGTCTTCCTGTTTTCTTTGTTTGCCCAAGATATTTGTTCCAGGGTTTTGAACATCTGAGAAAATGAACTCAGAAGAGGACAAATCGTTAGTTGATGTGAGCTCTGCCCACTGTGTTTGCAGATGGCCTGTTCCCCAGAGGGTAAGCTACCCTTGGCATGGGGAGCTGTCCAACTGAAGCTCATTTAGGAGAAACTAGAAGGCAGAGCCAGCTTAGGGCACCTGGGCATAAAGTCACAAGCAAGCCCTCAAGACATGGACTTTTTATGCACTTACCACGTATCAGGCACTGTGCTACAGAGACAAAAATGAAACAATCTCTGCCCTCAAGCAGCTTATGTTCTAGTGAGGGATGGAGGAGAAGCAAAATTGGTGGGGGGGGCGGAATTTTCTTGTATTCCAGCACTTCGCCCAATGCCTGGCATGTAGTAGGTGCTTAATAAGTGCTTGTTGACTTAATTCACTTGTTTTCCTGTTACCCAAAACCTTCTGTCTAACCCTAGACCACATCTCCAGACCTGTCCTTTGAATGTGTGATGCTCTGGGACAGTCACAGTTCCCACTTCCTGCCTCAGGTGTCCCCCAGTGAGCAGCCCATACCTCTGATCATTGGAAACCCCACCCCCCATCATCTTCTGGACTAACCTAGGACTTTTAGAAGAGCCACTTTTTCATCTTGGTCATTTCCACATCCCCTGATCTAGAAGCCTCAGCCAGTGCCATGGAGGAACTTGAGCATGGTGTAAGGAAAAGGGTACTGCATGTGGAGTCAGTGAATCTGGATTCTAATCCCTCATTCTGCCCCTTATTATTTGTGACCTTGGACAAGTCACAACCTCTGGGGGGATCCATCCCCTCATCTTTAAAGTCAGGATAAGACCAGATAATTTCAAAAACCCCTCCCATCTCTGAATATACATCTGATTTCTTGGCCTGTGGAATCTGCCTTTGTGTTTCCAATGCCTCACACATAGTGGACTTGTGGAATGCTTATTGAATGAATGAATGGTAGTCCCCATCCCTGGGTGGAATTGGAAGGAACATTTCTAAACTATGACCCAGAGAGTTGCAAACCTGTTTTGAAACAAGAGGGGAAAATGTGAGCTCTCGGCTCAGAATATTAATTCAGCTATTATTTTTGGTATATATTTGCATACCTGCAAGAGACCCCACTCTCCATGTATGCAAAACAAAATAAATAAATTAACCAGTCAAACTGACTGTAATTGTAGTCCAACCCAATATGGAGTCACATGCAAATTACAGAACTCTATCATTTTAAGTAAATCCTTGATCTCCTTATATTTACTGGGTATGTGTCTATATAGCAGATAGACGGATGGATGGATGGATGGATGGATGGATGGATGGATGGATGGACGGATGGATGGACGGACGGACAGACAGATAGAAAGATAGATGGATAGATAGATGTAGATTTTTGCAAACATACGATATACCAATACATTTTTTGTTGTTCGGGCGTCTTCAGTCATATCTGACTCTTTGTGACCCCATTTGGGATTTTCTTGGCAAAGATACTGGAGTGGTTTACCATTCCCATATACATATGAGACTAGGAGATTTCTAAGGGACCCCCCCCCCGGGATTCTGGGATTCCATGGGTATGCCATAAGGATGTGAGGAGATGGGAGGGAAGGGGCAATAGGCAGGAGGAGCACACTTTCTGAAGGGGGAGCACAGATTAGAGCTGCTCATTAAGTTCAACTCTTTCATTTGATTTCACTTTTTAAAACTCTCTACCTAACAAACAGCAAATCAGATGAGCATTTCCATATGCAAAGCAGAATGGAAAAAGTAGGTGGCAGGGGCAGCCTGGAACCTATACTACCTACTCAGTCAAGCCATAAGTATTGATTAAATGCTTGTAATGGTGGCGCTGTGTTGGTTATTGAGGATGCAAATACAATAGTGAAACAGTCTCTGCCTTCAAGGAGTTTGTATTCTGCCATAAGCTCATCAAAGTGATCAGGGAACTAAAATGATCAAACCCCTATGTACAAATGACCTTTTGAATCCCAACCCACTTAGAGGGCGGGGGCTTGGTGGATAGATAGCTTGCCAAGGTGGCTTACCTTCTGCATGTGCATGTTCCAGTATGGTTGTCAAAATTAATCACTCTTGTTGCTTTATAGTCACACCCATATGTGGGAGGGTATGCTGGCACACTCTGATGGAACATTCCCATGGGTTTTTCCCTTCTTGGAGCAAACTCCTGTGACTCCCTCCCCGTGCTCCAAGGGGGCCTGTGGTCAGATCATGAAAGTAAAAGATGGGAAATAGGTGTACAACTTAGAAAGGCCTCATGAAAATAAGATGCCAGGGAAGCCTCTGGAGTTTCAGAAAAAAAATCTATTTTTGTTCTATGGGCAGGATTAAAACTATCCCCCCAGGAGTCAGATATCCGCAAAGGGAAGGGAAGGAAAGAATCCTAACTTCCTGTGTTCTAAAGCCCAAGCTGCTGTTGCCATGGTCCTGAGTTAAATATGTCTCATTTCCATCTGCCTGGGGGCTCAGCTGGCATTCACATTAAAATAGAAGTGACTCAGTAAGATGTCCTCAACCTGAGCCCACTGTGGGTGCTTTGGTGCATTGCTCAGGTGACATTGTCACCATCTATGGGGTGACTGGGGTGGCCGAGGCAGACGTGGCCTGGGATGGTAACACCACGGCAGCTGGAGGCAGGGACCAGGGCCACCAAATCACCTGGGAAGACAGGTTGGGTCAGACAAATGGTCTGCTCCCCTCCACACCCTGTGCTTTGCCTCCTGGCCCAGTATTGACATGCTGCTTGGAATCTCCCTCGCTTCCTCCCTCATCTTAGCCCCTTGGATTTTACTAACCATCTCACCTGTTGGTTTGTAATTCTTCAGGTCCATATTCAGACCCTTTTCCTCCTTCACCCCAGGTGGGGATTACTCTGCTGTCTGCCTAACTAGCTAGTTACAAGATAAGAAATGAGTGACAGTCTAGGACTCGTCTTGAGGAGAAGAAGTTTGGCACATGCTGAGTGTCTGGGGGATTTGCTCATAAACCCCTAGCCTGTGCCCAAGGAACACTCAGCTGAACTCACCACTTTGGACAGGCTCAAACAATCTCCCTCTCTTATTCACTCATATACTCCTACTCCTCAGTCTACAAACTATAATAACTGATAGTGCTATGGCCTCCAGACAGAAGGATCTGAGAAGCTGTGATGGTTTAAACATTCAGAGTGAAGAAGTGGCATGTTGGAGCTAGGCTGAACCAGAGAGACAGTTGTTAAATCTTCAGCGTCAACATTTTAAACCTTGGAACTCAGAAAAATGCTGCAAATCAGGGCTTGGCTTATCATTCTATTGATTGTCTAGACTTAAGAAAGTGATGCGGAAAATGTTAATAATGAAGATTAAACTTCAGTGTATGCCCTGCTACAATCCCCCCTCCACCACCACCACCCCAAGCCACTTGTTAAATATTCACCACCACACTCTGGAACAGGGATGGAGAACCTGTGACCTTGAGGCTGCAGGCTCCCCAGCCCTGCTCTGGAATTTAAGATGAGAACAGCTGGCATCTCGTTAACACAGACTACACTCACTCTCTCTTTTCCATGTTTTTTGTTTTTGTTGTTATTTAGTCATTTCAGTCATGTCCAACACTTCATGACCTCATTTGGGATTTTCTTGACAAAGATACTGAAGTGGTTTGCCATTTTCTTTTCTAGCTCATTTTACAAATGAGGAAACTGAGGCAAACAGGGTAAAGTGACTTGCCCAGGGTCATACAGCTAGGAAGTATCTGAGGCCAGATTTGAACTCAGGTCCTCTGCCCTCCAGGGCCTGTGCTCTACCTACTCTGCCACCCCTCCCTTTCTCACTGACCTCTCACCTACCCCTCTAGTCATGTATTGATTTACAAGCCCTAATTAGCTCTTTCTCCTCAAATTCCTGCCTTTACCTCTAACTCAATATAGCTAAAGCAAATTCATGAAATTCCAGCCACCCAATCCCCACCTTAGCTCTCCTTCATGGTTCTCTCATTTCTGTCCAGAGTCACACTATTCTTGAATCATACTAGCTGCCTCCCTCTCCTTCATCCTTCCATCCTGTCCATCCTGTCACAAAGTCTTATTTCTCCCTGGGAAAGTTCACTGGATTGATCGACTTCTCCATTCCAACTGCTGCTGCACAAACCCAGGGCCTTTTCTCCTGTCCGGATTGCCACCATTGACCTCTAGCCATCCTCTCTGCCTCTGGTTTCCTCCCCTTCAATCTGTCTTGTCTACCACATCTGAATTAACCTTCCCAACAAATCTTAGCATATATGAGATGTTGTCTAGCATGCTGGATGAAGAGTTGGCCTCAATGCCAGAAAGACCTAAATTCAAGTCCTAACTCTGAACTACACCAGCCAAGTGACCCTGGGCAAGACACTTGACCTCAGTGCCCTAGGCAACTGTATGAAATTAAAACTGCAGAAGGTGTGCCACTCTGAATTGGTAGAGGGAATTGCTTCATCTGGAAGTCCCCTTTACCAGGGAGATCACAGGTCCAGCCCCTATCCCTAACATGTCACCTCACATAACATTCCTCTGCCCAAGAAGGTACCATTAAATGCCTTTTATAACAATAGCACCATGTGTCTATCACATATTCAGACCTTAACATGCCATGATATAAAAGAGACCTGTCAAGTGCAAGGTCAAATGTACTTTGACAGAAATCAAAGGAGAACAAAGCAAATGGAAGAAAATATCTGAATCGTGGTTACTTTTAGCAAATATGGTAAACTGTTAATATTAACCAAACAAACTCAGAGATTCAGTGCAGCACCAATCAAAATACCAACGAGTTACTTCAGTTAGATAAAGTACAACAAACATACAAGACAAAATTTGTGTGGAAAAAATCTATAGATAAATAAACCAGGAGCTGTCCAAAAGAAAACTGGCTAAGGGGGAAGCTAGCATTACCCAAGTGTTCTACGAAGCACTAATTATAAAAACTTTTTGGTACTGGAAAAGGAATTAAGAAACAAATTATTGGAAGAGACTAGAGAACCTAGAAATAGAACCCAACATATATAAAAATGTAGCGTTTGATAAACTGATAATTTAAAAACACTACAAGATATAATTACTATTCAATAAAAACTATTAAATAAAATTTTCAAATGGCTGTATGGCCAAAACAACTAAGAAGGTTCTGATAAATATTGCATCCCACGTGCCACATACCACAAAATAAACTAAATCGTCAATCTCAATATAATGCCCTACCTAGGATATGCTTCCAGTCCTTAGTTGCATTCATGGATTGACTCCCCAGAAGGTAAGTGATAGCTTGGTTCCTAGACATAACCCTATGGATCTGTACTGCTAGTGCTATAGCTAACAAGCCCCCACCGGTGTGTTTACCCTTAAGAGTTAGCTAGTAGACACCATTCGCTCTTAGCAAAGACATTTACTAAGATGGCATAGTGAAAATAGTAGCTATAAAACATAGCCATGGCACATTGTCCTACAAATATATGCAGCATCTGTGGAATGATGAGGCGCAAACTTAGAGTACAGTGGTGGTAAGGTACAAATCGGGGGTTAATGTGTGGGAAAGGCAATGAACAACCTCTACTACTTCTGGGCCTGGAAGTCCTTTATCTTTTTGTAGAGTCCTCATGCAAAGTCCCTTAGGTGTAACATCTCCATTAATTAGGTTGCCCAGCCAGGTTCCCAGGGTCTATGTCTTTCCTTGGACAGTGAGTTCTATTCCTTCATAAGATGCTTCTTCCCTCAAGTTACTGCCTTTCTTTGTCCATGTCTGTCTGAAGCATGCATCTCAATTCCATCCCAAACTCTCTTAAACTGATGAACTCTCAAACTGCTGGATGGGATGTCTCCATCTAGGCAAGCCATGCCATGACAGATGGCTAAAAGGAGGAGAAAGAAATCTCCTTGCTTCCGGTTTCCTCCATAGAATTTCAAGTCTGGATGCTCTTAGAACTGACCTGCTGGCCCTGTGACTTGGCTATTTAGAGACCTGCAAAGGCATGTCTGATTTTTGCTCACTCAATCAGGTTGCTCCCTTCAGTTCAATAGGAAAAAGGAGTTTACACACCATAAAGGAATCAGTGCACAAACATAACTTACAATTAGTTTAATACTTCATTAACACCATGTGATTACATCTTGGACCTTCTGAGATAGATGGGTTGGTTGAAAAAAAAAATCGACTCTATTATATTAATATTAATACAAATGATTTTAAATCTGGAATGATAACTAATATTTACATGGTGCTTACTATGTACTAGGCATTGTGCTAAGCACTTTACAATTATTATTTGATTTGATCCTCAAAACAACCCTAGGACGTAAGAAGAAAAAACAACAAAATGTTGTCCTGACTGTGGAGAGGGGGAATATTTTTAATCAAATGAACAAATAGAACATATTATTGAAAACAAAAGCAATGGGTTTGATTATACAAACGTTAAAGGATTTTGTACAATAAAAAAGCAATAACACTAAAATTAAAAGAAAAGAAGATGGGGAAAAATATTTACAATATCTCTATTAAGAAAAATCTGACATCCAGAATCTACAAGGAACTGATGCTTGTCTATAAGACAAATAAAACCCAACTCCCATTGAAGATATGGTCAAGGACTGTAAATGGGCAATTTATTTGAGAAGAAATACAGATTGTTAGTAACCTCCTGAAAAGATGTTCAGATTGTCTAATAATCACAGAAATGAAAATCCAGATAACCTTAAGATACCACCTTCCTCCCATCGGAGTGGTGAAAGTAGAAAAAAAATGATTAAAATCCAGCGTTGGCAGGCCTGACATTGGAGAAACAAGGACTGTCACCCACATTGTTAGTGAGACCATAGAGTGGTGTAGATATTTTGGAGGTCACTATGGCAAGTATGCACATTTAGATTAGGGGACATTCCTATGGAAACTCCCTTCACCAACTTAGTTCTGACATAATTTGCAACTGCTCTGTGACTTAGAGTCTTATCAAGCTGCCTGGGGCTCTCCAAGAAGGCACAATTAATACCCTTGAATTATGGCGCTGCATTACCCATTTCTTACCAGCCAGGGTATTAGTTGGGGAAGGCCTTCATTCTTCAGGGAGAAGCTTCTCCTTCCACAAAGTTAGATCTGGTGTTTTCTCAAGCCCCTGAGTCTCCATTAAACAACCTGTGTACGTTCCAACAGAGATTAGGTGACTTGCTCATTCTCATGAAGGCAGGATTTGAACCTGGGTCTTCCTGACTCCAAACCCAGCACTCTACTTGGTTCGCTCCACCCCAAACTGAATTTGCCCTGGGCGCCAAGCTAAAACAAGCCAAAAGATTCTTTTGCTCTGCCCTCTTTCCAGGTGCCTGTCTCAGCACATGAGGAGCCACACGGCCTCGCTCAATATTCAGTGAGTCACAAAAGCCTTTTTGACATAGCAATTCCATCACTAGGACTTTGTCCCAAAACATCATAAAAAGGAAAAAAGGACCTCTCTGTACAAAAATATTTATAGCTGCTCTATTTGTAATAGCAAAAACTAGAAATAACTTCTATTCCAACAACTGAAAAGTGGCTGAACAAATTGAGGTATTTTAAAGTAATTGAGTATTATGGTGCTGTAAAAATGATAAATATGAAGCACCCAAGGAAATATGGAAAGAGTTGTATGAAGATTTGCAAACAAGATCAACAGAACAAGAACCTAACTACGAGCATATGAGAAAGAGAAAAAGAGTAAGAGAGAGAATAAGAAAGATGGAAAGAAGGAGGGAGAGAGAGGGAGAGAAGGGAGGGAGGGGAAGAAAAAGAAAAGAAGGGAGGGAAGAAGGAAGGAGGGGGAAGAAAAGGAAAAGAGGAAGGAGGGAAGAAGGAAAGAAGGAGGGAGAGAGGGAAAGGGGAGGGAAAGAGAGAAGGGAAGGAAGGAAGACAAAGGTAGAGATATTGGAACCTCAGTCATATCTGAAAGGACCAAGAACAAAAGCATTTTTTTCACTTGTTTTTTCTTGGCAGTTGGTGCAAATTCAGCTCAAGGTGGGGTGGGCCACACACTTCAGAGAGACCCTGGGGCATCCACCACCCAATGGGAAGGGAACAGACTGCAAGAGACTCAAATTGTCTAGTTTCGGCTCCACTTGTAACTCAGTAAGAGCTGAAACCCTACCTAGATCACCCCCAAGGGACATTAGGAATCACCTGTAGCAGGAAGGACTGTGGCAGTGTGGTATGGTAGCCGGAGCACTGAACTTAGAATCAGGAAGACCTGGGTTTGAATCCTGCCTCAGTTACTTACTTGTGGAATGACCTTGGGCGGGTCACTTGACATCTCTAAATCTCAGTTCTGTTCTCTAAAACTCAAGGGGGTTGAATTTAATTTCCTTAATATCCTTCCATCTCTAAATTTATCATCCTATGTGGGCTCTAGAGCAGATCAGCTTGCAATTTCCCAGGCAGGGCCAGAGGGCAACAGGGGCCTGAGCCCCTAAAATCTCTGCTTGGCAAAAGGGCACAGTGGAAATTTTCAGAGGTTCTTTGGTAGAAACCAGGAGACTGTAAGAAACCCTCCCCCCACTCTGCTGCAAGAGAAATTTGCTCATCCTCCCCACAAACCCCATCCCTTGACGACTGAGCCATGGGCAGTGTGGCGGCATAATTCAAAGCAATCACTTGGCACCTTTTGAGAGCTGCCTGGCAACGTTTCCACAAGCCTCCTGGAGCATTTGGAGCCTTGGCGTTTTGTGTGGCAAAGTACACAAATCCACGTTTTCCTCAGGGAAAGGAAAATTTCAGGCCAATTAAGCAGGCCCTGAGTCCATGACCGTGCTGTTCCTGCTTTGCTGGGGCCTTGGAGAGAAGAGGAGAGAGGCTCCCTGCAGAGGGACGTGATGTCAACATCCGGCCTTGCTCATAGTATGCATAGATGCCGCAGCTCAATTTTAAATTGGCTTTTTTGCCTGATTTTAGGAAATCATTGGGATGAGAGCGTTGACAATTGAGAATGTCCTTGAGACACTTTGGGTTGGTTGTCTCTGTGGATGATGACTGTACAATCTGCTTAAGAAATGATTAAGTATGATACGGTTAAAAAAAAAAATCAATCTGGGGTCAGAGGACCTGGGTTTGAATCTTGGCTTTGACCCTTAGCAGCAGTGTAACCTTGGGTGGGTCATGATGTGCTCTGGACCTCAGTTTCCTCATCTGTAAAGCGAAGGGGTTAAATTAGATGCCCTCTACAATCCATTCTGCTCTGCAGTCCGGTGTCTTTCTCTGTGCCTGGTTCTTGGAGGGACAGGAAGCATCATCTGTTCTAATGGGAGCAGGAAGGAGCTAATACAGCTTTCATCAGGGCACACCCCCTGAAGGTGAGGAGGAAGGGTGACCCTAAAGTCCAGCCAGATGAGCGTCTAGCTCACAGAATGTGGGGATGTCCCAGAATGCTGTCGTGCTGTAAGAAATGATGAAGGGGCAGGATCAGAAAAGCCCAGGAAGACTCTTATGAACGGATGCCGAGGGAAGTAAGCAGGGACCCTGAGAACAGTCACACAGTAGCAACAATTTTGTAAATGTGAACGACTCTGAAAGGCTTAAGAATTCTGGTCGATGCAATGGCCAGCCTTGATCGCCAGGGATTCATGATGAGGTGTGTGTGCTATGATAGGACTGATCAGAATTTCCCCACAACATGAGTTAGGACCATGCCTCCCCAACCCCCACACCAACAGAGAATTGGGCCAAGGGGTGTGCTGGGCCAATATCTACCAGAGCTGGTTGTTAAATTTTCAGTGTGAGCATTTACACCTTGGAAACTGGCAAAACACAACAAATCAGACCTTGATTTACTGTCTTGTTTATTGTATAAACTTTAAGTGATGGACAAAATTTTAATGTAGATTAAATTTAAAAGTGTATCCTGTGTAGGGTTTGTTTGTTTTTTGGAAAGTCAGTTGTTAAACATTGCCAGCATAAACCTGGTTAGGCCCACACCTCCTCCTCATTCCCTCTTGTGACTGGGATTAGTTTTCCCTAAAAGAGGAAAATTGGTCCCCAGGACCTGATGGGCCCCTACTTTCCTGATACAAGTTCCTGGTTACCTAAGGGCATAAAAGGTCCTTCCCAGGTGGGATTGGACACCTCTCAGACACTCACGTAAGTCACCATTCCCTGCCCTGCTGACCTGCCGACCAGACAGGTTTCCATATGGAGGAGAAGGACCACCGGCAGACAGTGTCAGACCCAGGGACCTTTCATAGTAATAACTAGACGGTGCAGTGGTTACAGCATTGGACCTGAAGCCAGGAAGATGTGAATTCAAAGACACTTACTGAGCTCAGTTGCTGCCTGCCTCAGTTTCTACCTCTGTAAAATACACTCCCTCCCGGGGCCATCATAAGGCTAAAATGAGATCATATTTGTAAAGTGCTTTGCACCTCTGAAATGCTGCATAGACTTAGTGATGGTCGTCGTCCATCATCATCATCTGTGGAACTCAGGGCTGATCGTTCAAGGTCCTTGCTCTGCTCTCCTCCTTTGGGCAGCCCTTTCTGCTGTTACATTGTGTGTGCAGCTGTGTTTTCAAAGGTTTGAAGAGAGTGGCCCAAGGTCATCCAACTCCTGAGTGCTGGACCTGGGACTCTGTAACCCTATAGGAACATTTCTGCACAAATATTGTGATTCCAAGACAATTCAGGGAGAAGCTCTATTTTGTTGATAGTGTGGAGTGGGAAGGGCGAGGGGGCCAAGGATGGGGTCCAAGCCCACTTGTAAGTGGGAGTAGGCCTCAGTATTCTGCAGGTGGGGGAGAGAGTGGGCACCATGCCCATATTTGCCAAAGTTTCATGGGGAAGGGGGCTATAAGTCAAGAAAAGTGTGAAAATCCCCCAAAGTCTGCTTGGGATCCATTAGGCCATCAGAACCCTTGGTTCCTGCTGGGATCATGCTTGATTCTTGCGATTATAATTCATTTGAGAAGCTGCAAAGGTCCCCCTCTCTGCCCTGCTTGAGGCCGGGATGGGGCCTCTCTGGGCAGGGGACCTGTATGACCTAGATCTGTTTGGAGCTCTCTGAAGTTGGAAGGACAGCCAACTTTTCAAAATAAATAAATAAAAACCAGTGGCCAGAATCAGTGAACAGGCTCCAAATGAGGTAAGCCCTGGCAGGCTGTCCGTTCCTTCAGGGTGGGTGGGTGGGTAAGCTTCAGGCGGCAGGCAGGCCTCATAAATGTTTCATTTTCCTGTGGTCCCAGGCTCATGCCCAAGCATCTTCATGGAGTGGCTGGTAGGGTGAAAACATTCGCCCTTGGAATAAAGGGCCTTCTTCCTGGGCATATGCAGATTCCTCCTGGGAGAGAGTGCTAGGGAAGGACCCTGGACTTAGGGTCTCCTTCCTCCTCACCTCCAAGGGGTGAGCCCTGAGGAAAGCTGAGCCCAGCAGGGAAGGTGGCTGGGGGAGGCTGCTGGAGGGAGCGTCAGGGGTCAGTGACGGGAGATCCCTGGCCTGGTGTGCGCCAGTCACGGGATCGGGATCGTTCCTTTGGATGAGAACTGGGCAACCCAAGCAAGAGCAATGGCTCCTGCCAGTTCCCATTTCCATCACAATTGAGAGTTTGAAAATTTCTTCCTTTTCCTCTCCTTTTCTCCCTGAAAAAAACTTTCCTTACAATGAGCCAATAACAGATCATGTCAATGCTATTCCTCCGTTTTCCAGAGAAGAAGGAAGGATGGATGGAATATAACGGAAAGAGCACTGGATTTGGACTCAAAGGATGTGGGTTCAAATCCTGGCTCTGCCGTTTATTATCTGTGTAACCTTGGGCAAGTCATTTTGTCATTCTGAGCCTCAGTTTCCTCATCTGTAAAGTGAACGGGTTGGATTATTAGATGGCCTGTAAGGAACCTTCCGTGACCCACGGAATCTGAAGAGACTGGCCCAAGATCCTACAGCTTGTGAGTGCTAGGCCTGGGACGCTATATCCCTAAATAAGCATTTCTGCATGAATATTGTGGCTCTAAATCTCTGTTTATTGATGGTGTGGAGTGGGAAAAGCAAGGGGGGAAGGATTGGGTCCAAGCCCAGAGCCATTTTTTTTTTCAGCCTATGAGAAGACTGATTCTGCCCTATGAAAGGACCAGTTCTTTGTATGAAAATGAACCATTATCCTCATGGCCTAGTGCTTCCTCCTCCACAGTATTTTCCTGGCCTTGTTCTGTGGTGACTCCCCCTCTCCCCACCCCCACAGTTTTGGGCCTGTTGCTCCTGGACTACATTTTCTTGTTTAATCCTCTCCTTCTCTGAAAATCTCTAGGTTTTTTTTTTTTAACTTCAGAGTCCTGAAGTAGTCACTTAATAGTCCCTGGCTGTGGAAAGATCTTAGACCTGCTTGTTAATCACCCGATAGTCGTTGGCATGGGCTCTCCACTTTCCCTTCTCTTTACCCTCAGGGAGCAGCAATGTGGCAGATCGCTAGTCTGGCAGCACAGTACCGTGGTATTGAGGATTGGACTAAGCATTAGGAGACCTGGATGTTTGTTCCTAGCCAGAGCCACAACTAGGCTGGGGCAACCAGTGCTTTGCTCCAGGGTGCCAACATTGTGGACTGTCCTCACACCTGGGACCTTGCCCTGCCAACCTGTGCCATACAGTGGGACCCGTTCATCCCCCCAGCACCACTCCTGTCACCATGATGCTCTTCCCCCTCTAGCCCTGTAGGGGTGTGCCTTGGACTCTCTGGAGCCAGGCCACAGTCTCTCCCTGCATGTATGCCTGTGTCACCCTGCCTCAGTGGGTCAAACTGTCCTCTGTACCACCACCCTGATGACTTTGTTTGCTCCATGTGACAGAGTACTTCATGGTTGCTTTGCCCTAGTCTTGTCCTCGCTAGCTGGGTGACCCTAGGCAAATCACTTAACACCTCTGAGGGAAACGTCAGGTTTCACTTCTGTAAAACTAAGGGGTTCATTTAAATGAAGTCTAAAGGCCCCTCAAGCTCTGAAAGTCTAGGAAGATCAGGGAGGGGGTGAACTTATCTGGGATCCCTGATGTGTTGGCTGAGGTCTCCCCCTGAGCCCCTAAGGGAGGAGCACAATGTCCTTCACCGTTGGCCCATCTTCCAGCTGTAGACATTTGCAAACAATTCTTCCTAATGAGCCATCCCTGGCAGAGTCTCCGTTCAAGAGATGTAGAGACCATCAAGTCCAATCCCAGAAATCACACAGCTGTTATCTGAGGCAGGACTTGAACTTGGCTCTTCCTGACTCCAAGTCCATCGCTTTATCCAAGAATGATTTTTTTTTGCCTTCTCTGGTTGTAGCACTCCCTTGAAGTGGTCAACACAAAAGAAAAACATGATTCAGCAATAAACAAATCTTAATATTTAATATGGGGAAGGGGTATTGAGGTGACAAGGGAGATGGGAAGCTCTTGGAAGGTCTCAAGTGAGTTTTACAATGAAACTTTGAGGCTTTGCTTATTGCTGTTAGAGGCAGCTGGTGGCTCAGTGGACAGAGCAGTGGGCCTGGAGTCCGGAAGACCTGAGTTCCAATCCTGCCTCAGACACTTGCAAGCTGTGGGACTCTGGTCACGTCACTAACCTCTGTCTGCCTCATCCCCTTCTCACGTGAGATGATATTTGTAAAAAAGCTCTCGGCAGGGTGCCTGACAAATAGTAGTTGCTACATAAATATTTATTCCTTTCTCTTCTCACAGGGAATTCTTCCCATTTCACGTGGTGTGGTGGAGTAAGAGAAGGGACCTTGGAGTCAGGGGACTGGGCTGTCCTCCTGGTGGGGTGAGTTTCTGAATCTCCGTAGCTATATCCATAGATGAGACGTGGGGACGCTCAGCTACTTTCTTCCTGGGGCTTCTGTAAGGCATGAAGGAAACAAAATACGGAGTGTTCTCTGAAAGCAAAGCTGGTTGTCTGGGAGCTCGTGTGGTAGCAATATTGATCGGGGAATGGGTTTCTGGGAGGCTATGTGAAAGGTTGAAGTAAGAATAAGAAGAGCTAGCAAGTGCTTTACAGTTATCTCATTTGTTCCTCACACCAGCCCTGAGGTGGGTTATTACCCACATTTTTTACAGTGGAAGGAAGTTGAGGAAGACAGGTTAAGTGACTTGCACAGGGTCACACAACTAGTGTCTGAGGCCAGATTTGAACTGAAGTCTTCTGATCCCAGGCCCAGTGTTCTGTTCATCATCGTACCACCCAACTGCCTGAACAAGCTAGATTCCTGAGAACTGGCTTTACAAGTAACTCAAGGTGATATGTGTCCTGTGCATATAAAGGAGACCTCAGGCTCAGAACATATTATCTCTCCATCCATTTCTGGCATGTAGCCAGAAAGCTCTCTTAATTCTCTGCCTAGGGGGGCTTGGAAAAGGCAGAGGGATGGGGTGGGGAGGGGATGATAGAGTAGAGAGTCCCAAAAGAAAGCTATGTCTCTTGGTCCTGGGATGGGAGGCTCTGTCTGTCTGTCTATGGGTGATGTTGGAGAGTGTAAAAGGTATAGAAATGGTTATCTTGAAGTATGATGGCCTCTACCTTATGCTTAGAATATCTGCTGTAAAGTTACCTATACCCACCTCAATCTGCCTTCCAACCACACCAAAAGTATGGCGGCATCTCTCCAAGGATAAAATGATGTCTTCAAAAAAGCAAACAAACCAACCATTGACTCTTGGTGGTAAAAGATGGCCCTCTGGGAGGAGAAGGAGAGCTGAGGGCCTAGGCGATGCAAAAAACAAAAGATACCAATAAAAATCTGTTTTCAAATTATTGTCACAGTCATTTCTAGAAATCCCCTGCCCTCTCTCCCCTCTTTCCCCTATCCTGGAAATTGAATCTTCCCTGTAGCAAAGAAATGCTCCCACACAGATTCAATGACTTTGTCCGCACAGTTCTACATTCCACCCCAACAGTCTCCTACCTGTCTGACCCCCTCCCTCACTACTTGTTCTCCAATATCATTACTGGCTTTATAACTACTAAGAGGCTGACTTCTTTTTAGTTCTTTTCATTGACATAATTATAATCTTTGTGAATTTTTTTCCAATTGTGCTTATTTTACGCTGCCTCAGGTCATGTACATCTTCCCATGTGGGGCTGATTTCCTCTTATGGCACAATAACATCCATATAAAACATTTTGTTTAGCCATTTCTGAATTGATGGGTACCCACCTTGTTTACAATCCTTTGCTACCACACACACAGAAGTACTGCCATGTATATATTTTTTAAATTTATGGGCCTTTGTTTCTGTCTTTAGTCTCCTTGGGATATATGCCTATTAGCTTTATCATTGGATCAAATAGTGTGAAAAGCTTAGGCACTTTTCTTTCATAATCCCAAAGTAATATCCAGAATGGTTAGGCCAGTTTATACCATTAATCTCAACTGCTAAATCCAAAGGTCTTTTCTCAGTCCTCCTTTGTGACTTACTTTTGATCCTATTGACTCTCTTCCTGGCTGTCCTCTCCACTCTTGACTGCAGTGACACAGCTCACTTGTCTTTCTACCTGTTTGACCACTTCTTCTCAGTCTCAATTAGCTTGCCAAATCTCTGCAGAATTCCATCCCTTCATTGTCAACTGCCTGCTGGACAGCTCCGCCTGTATGTACTATGAGAATCAAGTCAAACTCAACATGCCCAAAATAGAACTCATTATCTCTCCTCCAAACCCACCCTTCTCCAATTGTCTGTAGAGTGTACCATCATCCTTCAGTGACCTATATCTATAACCCTAGAGGCATCTTTGACTCTTCCCTCTCCCTGAGCCCATATCCCACAACCAATACCCTATTTCAGACTCTCACTATCTCTGAACTGTGCTGTACAACGCCCCCACTGACCTCCTGTGTTTCAGTCTTTTCTCTCTCCAATCTGCTCCACAGAGCTGCCAAAATTACCTTCCTGAGGCACAGGTATGACTATTGACTTTTATTTTACTGTTTAAGTGTTACTTTAGTGGTACCCTACTGCCTCTAGGATAAAACATGGGCTCCTCAGTCTGCCATTTAAAGCCCTCCAGACTCTGGCCCCACCTAGGATTCCAGATGTATTTTACATCACTTTTCTTCTAGAACTCTCTGTTCTCTGCACTCAGCAATTCTTCTCCCATCTCCACAACCTTTCATAGGCTATCCCCCATGTTTGGCATGTTTTCCTCCCTCATCTCCACCTTTTGGAATTTTTATTTTCCTTTAAGGCTCAGGTCAGGTGCTACCTCCTAGAGGAAGCCTTCTCTCTCTCTCTCTCTCTCTCTCTCTCTCTCTCTCTCTCTCTCTCTCCCTTTCTCCATCCCTCCATCCCTCCCTCTCCCCCCCATCCCTTTTTCTCTCTCCTTAAATTCCCCTCTATGCATTTGTTTGTGTATAGGTTGTATCCCTCTGTGTTGTAGAATGTCAGCTTTTTGAGGACAACGTCTACTTCATTTTGTCTTAGTATACCCACTACTTGGTACTGTGCTTTGGCACACAGCTGATGCTTTAAAAATGCTTTCTGAATTGTTATTCTGTCTCTTCATAATACAATCAGATGTCAGAGTCAATGCTGGGGGTACTATGGAAAGCTAGGCACACTAATGTATTGTTGGTGGAGCTGTGAATTAATATGACCATTTTTGAAAAGCAGTTTAGAATTATGTAAATAAAGTGTCTAAAATGTACTGCTAAGCATATACCCCAAGCAGGTCATTGATAAAAAGAAAGACCCTACATACACCAAAATACTGATAGTTGCATATTTTAGTTGTAGCAGAGAACTCAGGACAAAGTAGATGCCTGTTAACTGGGAAATGACTAAATGTATTATGATACATGAAAATAATAAAATATTATTGTGCTGAAAGAAATGATTAATGATGAAGAGAACACAAAAAGACTTATATGAACTGATACAAAGTGAAATAAGAAGAGCCAAGAAAAGTACTCAATGACTAGAACAAGGTAAATAGAAAGAACAACTATAAAAAAAATCAAAAATGAATGTGGCAAAACTACAAAGAACAATGTTGACCATAAAGAAGAGATATAAAACAGATACCCCCTCCTGCTCATTTGTGGAAGCTGGGGCTTCATGGATGTGAAACATTGCGTATGTTCCCCCACGGTTTTTTTATGTATTGATCTGTTTTACTGGCATTTTTGTCTTCCTCATTTGTATTTTTTTAAAAGAAAATTAATTGTCATATGGGATGGTTTTCTGGAAGGAGAAGGGATACCAGAAAAATTAGATTTGTAGAAACAAGAGAAATCCATGAAAATTTATTTTAAAATTTTTTTTAAACCTTGTTGACTGTTTCCTTCAATGATTAACATAGAATCCCAGAAGGAAAAAAAAAAGATTTTATGGTGGAAGAAAGGAAGGTTTCATAGTAGAAGAAGGAAAGACTGAAAATAGCAGTGCTCCTGAAGAACAGTGCTTGAACCCTGAAGCAGCTATTTGGAAATGAGATGGAACCGATGTGCTTCTGAACATCTGGACTCTGCTTCCAAACTCCTGCCTAGGTGTTCACATAGCTCTGAGGTCTCCAGAGACAGACTGGATAGGAAGAAGGCAGAGAAGGTATCAATGTGCAGCCATGTCACAGTCTGATGGCTCCCTATTCTTAGACACCATTTGGTCTCTTCCTAGAGCTGAAGGAGTAAGCTGATCATTGGATAGGGGGGATGATATATAACCCCGAAAAAAATATATTGGCTTAACACTGAAAAAGCTTCTTGCAAGTGAGATGGAACATATTACTCAGGAAAGAGAAGCACCAAATATTATGTAGTCTGCCTTCAGGGGGAAAAAAACCACCCACTTCTTGTAAAAAACACTGTTCTTTGGGATGGAGGATTTGATTTCAAGCAATGAGTCATCACAGTGTTTTTTTTCCTCTAGAAAAAAAAAGTGTGTGGTTGGTTTCTTTTTTTATTTTTTTAAAGGCTGCTAGAAGCAAGTGCTTCTAATATTGCTTAGATTTCCCCATTCTAAGTAAAATAATGCACGTATTGGTCATAATGGTAACAGCTAGAGGCGGGAGGGTACTAGAACCACCTCTAACCAGAGCCAATAGCTAAGTTTTCAGGGTGATTACTTGGCTGTTGTTCAGTTACTTCAATTGTGTCTGACTCTTCATGGCCCCATTTGGGGTTTTCTTGGCAAAGAACTGGGGTGGTTTGCCATTTCCTTCTCCAGCTCATTTTACAGATGAGGAATCTGAGGCAAACAAGGTGAAGTGACTTAGCCAAGGTCTCACAGATAGTAAGTGTCTGAGGCCAAATTCGAACACAGGAAGGTGAGTCTTCCTGACTGCAGGCCCTTTACTCTATCCAGTACACCACCTAGCTGCCCCATTTTGAGTATTTATACCTCAGGAATAAGGAAATGCTATAAATTAACATTTGATTTATTGTTTGGTTGATTTTCTGGACTTAAGAAAGTGATGGGAAAACATGTTAATAAATACAGATTAAACTTAAAAATGTGTCTTCAGTACATCCCCCACCACACACACACACACACACACACACACACACACACACACACACCAGAGAGCCAGTTATTAAATATATTTACCAGCACATCTCTGGCCGGAGGGTTAGTAACTCTTCAGTATGCTGGAAAGATAAAGGTTGAAGGGGGAGGGGGAGAGGATGAAGAGCCTTTTCCATGCCAGCTCACTGTAGAAAAGGTGAAATATGGGAGGGGAGCTTGTGTATAGTTGGTGCTTAATGACTTTGTTGAACTGGATTGAATTTTACAGTTAGGTAAACTGAGGCACAGAGCAGTGAGAATGTTCCTTCCACAAAACCACATTACATTCACTTTTTTTATTGTGAATTATCCTCCATCAGTCCCAGCGCCTAGCCCATTAAATGGCACATTGTGGGTGTTTGATTAACTGGTTAGTTAATGGAGTCTCTCCAAGGTCCCTATCAGTGTTGATAATCTCCAGGTTTGTGATTTTGTGACTCTAAGAGAGTAAGGTATCATTAAGATGCTGAAAATGAGCTGAGATAAAATCCCACAAGCACAGGGTACCATTTAAAAGGGCCCAGGAATAGTAAAGGAGTCTGGGAAGCCAAAGGAAGCCGAGAGAGTGGAGATCTTTTTAAGTGAATGATTGTGTGGGCTCCGGAAAAACTAGCAGGGTGTGGGAAGGAGATCTGAGACCAATAAGGCAACGTCAACTCTAGAAAGACCTGAGGGGGAAGTGGAAATGTCCCCAAAATAGATGGGGCAAGTTCCTGGGGGATGCTAAGAAGCCTGAGTGTATGGAGATATAATCAGGTGCATGACAGAGAAGGAACAGCTTTTTAAAAGGCAGGAAAGGTCCTTGGGAAATGTTCCATTTCTTTAAAGAGGAAGGTCAAGGATTAGCATCACCCTTTGCTGTTTCAACGTAGGGGAGATGATCATCATTGTCATCATAATCAGTAGCTTGCATCAGTGTAGAAGTTTGTAGTTTTCAAAGCACTTTACGTATTTTCTCTTATTTGAGTCTCACAAAAGTCCCACAAGGTAAATGGTTCAAATATCGCCATGTCCATTTTATTGATGAGGAAACTGAGGCTTACAAAGG
The DNA here is from genome assembly GCF_011100635.1 of Trichosurus vulpecula. NCBI lineage: Eukaryota > Metazoa > Chordata > Mammalia > Diprotodontia > Phalangeridae > Trichosurus > Trichosurus vulpecula. The sequence goes on from NC_050577.1 coordinate 38,445,339, forward strand.
AGGAGTGGTTTGCCACTGGACTTGAGATCAGAACCTGAGAACCTGAGTTCCAATCCAGCCTCAGATGCTTACTAGCTGTTTGACCCTGGGCAGGTCACAGGCTCTTTCAGCCTTGGTTTCCTCATCTGTAAAATGCAATGATAGTCGCACCTACCTCCCAGAGTTTCTGTGAGGATTAAACGAGATAACACATGGAAAGCGCTTTGCCAACCTTCGAATGCTATCTCCATGCTAGCTTTAACTATTCCAAGCTGCCTCTGATACCTGGAGTGAACCCCAAGTGACTGAGTGAGAAAGAGGGCATTTGCAGTGAGTTTCTGCTCCTTTCCCTTGCCTCCTGAGCCCATGACGCACATACATTTATTGGGTTCTTTCTCTATAGTACTGCACTTGCCAAAGCATCATTCTGTAACTTTTCTCAAGCACATACGTGCTCAGTCTCACCCAATTAAATTGCAAGCTTCTTCCTGGCTGCAACCTCCAGTTCTTTTGCAAACCTCCCCCCCTCTTCTTCCTTCCTTACAGGGGCTTTAGAAGTTGTAGATGCCTTTAAAATCCTGCATTTCCAAGACAGTCAGGGGCCTTGGAGCTGGAAGGTGCCTCCGTCAGTGCTCACAATGCCCAGGATGCCAACCCTCTCTTTGGACAGACAGCAAAGCCCAAGGTCACAAAGCTACAACAGTGAAGGGCTTGAAATGCACATTGTTCTTGTGATCCTGCTCTTGGTTCTGACTCTGATGAAGACGGAGCAGCCTTGCCCTCTCTCCCTGTGGCTTGATGTTCACAAGGTGAGGAGAGGTGGTCAGGATGGGCTGGAAAACACAACTCCGAGTGCCCCTGTGGTTCCCTAAGCAAAGCTGAGGCCCTGTTCTATGGGAAGGGGCCGGGAGATGGCCCAGGAAAACTGGTTTGAGAGATATTGCCAAAATGAGCGGTATATCTGAATCTGGAGGACAGGAGGACAGGCACCCTAGGACACTTAGGGAATTTGCAGGCAAATTTCAGAACCACTTAGCTATGATTTTGGAGAGCTGGGGAAGCCAGAAGCAGGGTTTGGGGATTTTGAGAGAGCAAATATAGTTGTTTAGAAGGAAAAAAGCAGGGTGGCCAGTGTCAGTGGGATGAGGACAAGAACAATTTCTATGGGGGGAGAAGTAAAAGCTAAACCCCTGGCAGTCACTGGCGTTGAACTCTCCCTGCCCCCTCCAATCTAGCTCTCTGTCCTTATACGGCCTCTATCCATTCATCTCTCCTTATCTATAAGATGGGGCAGCTAGGTGGCACAGAGGAAAGAGCACTGGGCCTGGCATCAGGAAGACTCAACTTCATGAGTTCAAATCCAGCTCAGATACTTACTAGCTGGGTGACCCTGGGCAAGTCACTTCACCCTGTCTGCCTCAGTTTCCTCATCTGTAAAATGAGCTGGAGAAGGAAGTGGCAAACCACTGCAGCATCTCTGCCAAGAAAACCCCAAATGGGGTCATGGAGATTCAGACATGACGGAAAAAACAGCTGAACAGCAATTAGATGATCTCTCAGGGTCTAAATCTATGATTCTATTAAGTCACTTCTGTCTCAACTCAAGTTTCCTTATCTGAAAAATGAGGGTGTTAATGCTAGTGCCTTCCTTCTGAGATTGTCTCCAATCTATCTTCTATATTTTTTGTTCCTACATAGTTGTTTGGATGTTGTCTCCCCTATTAGACAATGAGTCCCCTGAGGGCAGGGACTATTTTAATCATTGGTTGTATTCCCAGTGCTTAGCACCAGTGCCTAGCACATAGCAGGGATTCAGTAACCAAGGAAAGTCAACAAGCATGTATGAAGCACCTACTATGTGCAGGCACTGCGCTAAGCACTGGGGATAGAGATACAAACAAAAAGAAAGAGTCCCTGCCCTCAAGGAGCTTATATTCCAAGGAAGAAGCCAACACACAGAAGGGAACTGAAAAATTGGGGGAGCAGAGGATGAGAAGGGAAGGAGAAAGTACTTGGGTGGGGGTGTAGTGGAGAAAATCTGCAGGAGACTTAGGAGTGGAGCCAAGAGAGGAAAGAAGAAATGGGTGGCCTGGGTGCTTTCCTTAAAATGGAGTCCCTGGGAGGAACCAGTCAATCAGAGAAGAGGCCATGGGAGCAGGGTGTGCTGGAGAAGCACTTGGAAGAGCTGTATGAACTGATGCAGGGTGAATTAAGCAGAAGCAGGTAAACAATGTACACAACAATGTGAACAGAAAGAACCTTCCCAGCTCCCCCAAAACATGTACACACACGACCGAATGATGTGGAATTATAATGATTGTTTGGCCCCAGAAAAGAGCTTAGTAAAGGCAGTCCCCTTGCTTCTTTGCAGAGGTAGAGGACTATGGGTGTGAACTATGGCCTATATGGTCAGGCGCAATCGATATGTTGGTTGGTCTTGCCAAACTGCAGTTTTGTTTTGTTTTTTTTAATTTTTCCTCATCTATGTTACGAGGGGCAGCTCACTCAGTAGGGGATGAAGGAAGACTATATTTAGAAATGAAAGCAATGTAAAAACAAAAGATATGGAAATGGAGGTTTTTAAAAAAAAAAACCAAACTAGGGGAGGGAACAGGCAAATGACTGAAGATACACAAGTGAGCAAAGATGTTGCAATAATTGAGAAAATTTCCTGAATCCGGAAGTGGAAGTTGTAGCTGTGCTTCGAACTTTACTAGACCATAGAAATTAGATAGGCGCCTCTTTATGGGCTCCTTTTGGGGAGTCTTTCATGGTAGGAACTCTCTGGCTGTGTTTTTCCACAAAATCGGAATCCTTTCCAGGGCAATATGTGTCCAGGATCCCCCAGGAAAGCAAAAACAGCCAATGATTGCCAAGTAGTCCTGCTTTGTGACTCAGAATCTGCCATCTGTTACACAGATTTTAATTGGACCTTCCAGTGGCAGTTGTTGGCTGGAAAATATTTTCAAGTTCACACAATGGTGTTTTCTTCGCAGAATGATTTTTTTTTTCGGGGGGTGGGGGCAGTATGTCTAATTACTCAGGCTCTCTAGGCCTTTTGAAGCTGTCAGGCCAGTTGTCAAAGCCTCATAGATCCAGGGTTACAAGGGACCCTGGGGTATCTAATCCAGTCCCCCTCATTTTACAAATGAAGAAACTGAGTCTCAGAGAGGTAGAATGATTCTCTCACAGCTAATCAGCTTCTGAAGTGGGGTTTGAATTCAAGGCTTCCTGGCTCCGAATCTACCATGCCTAACTGGAAAACCTCTTGAGTAGAGATGAGGAACTTTAGACTTACTCCCTGTATGACCTTGAGCCAGTCACTTAAACTCTGTTTACCTCTCTTTGCCTTAGTTTCCTCACCCGTACAGTGGGGATAACATTGGCACCCACGTTAATAAGGCCACGAATGAAGCTTTTTGCAAACTTCACAGGGCTATGGTCATTCACCCTGAGGTTGGGCGGTGTGTCTGCCAGAGGCATCCAAAGATTGGGGGCATTTTCAATTCAGAGTTTCTAATTAGGAGGTAAGCGCCAGACTGTGATTTCACAGACTGGGAGCACTAGGAAACACCACCGCTGTTCCATCTCTGCCATTTATTGTCTGAGAGTTGCCTTAGGGACTGAGGTTGAGCGATTTGCCCAAAGCTACACAGGTCACCTCAGATGCTTCCTAGCTGTATGACCCTGTTCAAGTCACTTTACCCTGTCTGTCTCAGTTTCTTCATCTGTAAAATGAGCTGGAGAAGGAAATGGCAAATCACTCCAGTATCTTTGCCAAGAAAATACACAGTGGGGTCACACCACACAAAGCAACAGGTCACAAGAGTTAGAATTGGACCCAGGTCCTCTGACTCCAGGCCCAGCCCTCTTTCCACTACACTGTGTTCCCCCACACGCCCACTTCCCAATCTCCCCGCCCCATCCTTGCTGCTTCTGTGAACACGCCACAACTTCTTCTAAGGCTTTTGGGTCATCTTGCCCCGAATTGCACTAGCTTGAGAAACCTTTGTTTTTCTAGGCAAATATTATCCTCCCCAGCACCCCATCAGCTTTTGTGTGCTCACAACAAACTAATTTTAGCGCTAGCCAGAGCCAGAGTAATTAAGGAGGTAAATAGGCTTCCAAAAAACAATTGCACAATTCACTCCAAGCCAAGAAGAAACGTCTGCTGTTATTGTTATTACTTGGTGGTTTAAATAATTTATGTATAAATGTAAGAATCAGAGCTCGCTAGTGGTTACTTGGACCAGATGGAGGCCGGCGGTAGCCTAGGGAGACTGACCAGGATGGGGAAAGGGGACAGGCAGAGTGGAGAAGCTCAGGTAGATGGGCACTTGGGATCAGGGAAGCCAAGCGGTGGGCAGCCAGCAGGCATCTGGGGAGACTGGCCTCTTTGCAGGTGGGGAGAAAACATCAGAGGAGGCGTGCTAATACTGACTCATCAGATTAAATAAATACTTTCATTACATCCTGAGCTCCATGAGGGCAGGGACTGAATTTTGCCTCTTTCTGTATCCCCAGCCCTTAGCACAGCGCCTGACACAAAGTGGGTACTTAGTAAACGGTTATTGATTGATTTATATTGTTGTGCCCTGCCCTCCCCCAGTTTCTCCATCTTGCCCCAGCTCACCCCACTGTTTGTACTCCCATCTCCACGGACCCCACTGTTTGTGTTCCCTTCACCACAGAAATAATCCTGCCTCAGCTTGTCCCACGGTTTGTGTTCCCATATCCACGGAAATCGAATTGTGTTCTTTCCCTGTAAGTACCCTGACCCTACCCCTGCTCGGGACTGTTCGATTTGAGTCTTTACTCCGAACAGTCGCACGCTTGAATAAATCCACATCCAAATTTACATCCGGGTCTCGCTCGCTTTTTTTCGGCACAACAATACGGCTCTTTTCTCACCTCCTCCCTCTGAGGTGACGTGTTATGGTTGAAAGAATGATGTCAGAGGACCTGAGTTTGAATCTCAGCTCTGCTGCTCACTACCAGTGTGACATTGGGCAAGATGCTTCACCCCACTGAGGATCTGTTTCTCATCTATAAAATGGGGGGATTGAATTAGCTCCAAAGGTCTCTAAATCTAGGACCCTGGGAAAGTAGGGTGAGGCTGCTATCTCCTGGGGACGGCGAGGAACCGTAGGCCTAAGAATCATCTCCATGAAATGCCCAGAAGTTCAAAATAGAGAGATGAGCAAAACTGTCATTAGCTGGGCCTCCGGCAGATTCGGTTGGAGGAGAAGGGCTTGGTGGTAATATGGAGAGACAGGGGTCTGAGCCCGGGGTCTTGTCCTCCACTTCACAGACTCTGGGGAGCATGGAAGGGAAGATGGGGCCTCGGAGAGAGTCTGGAGCATCACAGCATGGCACCAGAGAACCTTGAAGAAAGTCTAAGAGATTGCTATGATCCCACCAAGGAAGCATGCCCTGCCCCCATCCACAATGGCTTTGTCCTGGGACTAAGCCCTGTTTGCCCCTAAGCTCACTTTATTAGTGTATAGTAAATGCTGTGGTATGGTGCGGTATGGTGTGTTGTGGTGTTCTATGCTATGGTACGGTATGGTTTTGTTGTTGTTGTTGAGTCCCATTTAGAGTTTTCTTGGCAGATACTAGAGTGGGTTGCCATTTCCTTCTCCAGCTTATCTTACAGATGAGAAAACTGAGGCAAACAGGGTTAAATGACATACCCTGGGTCATGCAGCTAGTAAGTGTCTGAGGCTGGATTTGAACTCTGGACTTCCTGACTCCAGGCCTGGCACTATCCACTGTGCCACCTGGCCACCCCAGTATATTGTATGTATATTATAATATCTTCTATCATTGTTTAGTCATAGCATAGCATCGCATTACCATGAAGTAGGTCAGTTTAAGACATTTTTGAAGCTGTCTGGGCCCCCACCCACCCATCTCCTCATCTCACTTCTACTATTCCAGGTGACGTGAAATAGGAGGGCTAAGTTCAAATCTAAACTCCCTTGTCCTAGCCCTGTGACCACAGGGAAATCCCTTTACCTGTCTGTCTGTTTCCTTATCTGTCAAACACTGGTACTATCTACCTCACAGATTAGGTGTGGTAAAAACACCCCCAAACCTTTAAAGCCTTATGTAAATTGAATAATTATTATCATTATTATTATTATTACTAAGAAATTATCTGACCAGGCTAAACACCTCCCAGGAGTGTTTAAGTATCAATCAACAAGCTTTAATACTGGCCTGCAGTGGGTTAGGCACAGTGCTAGGTGCTGAGGATTCAAAACCAAAAATGAAATAATCCCTGCCTTCAAGGGGCTTACATTCTCATGGATACGACAACATGTACAGGAGATAGCTCTATTCAAAATACATGCAAAGCAGGTAGAAAGCAACCTTGACCGGGAAGGCGTGTGGGAGTACTTCAGACCTAGGGGAAGGCCAGCGGCAAGGAAAGCAGACAAGTCTTGCATTTTAAGAGATATGGAGGACCGAAAGTTTTGATCACCAAAGTAATGGCATTGTAATGGTGGAATGATAGGCAGTGGGTGGGCATTCAGTGACATAGGGCTTTAGCTAGTGTTCCTCATATCATCACCAGATCAGCAACCGCCTGCACCACACCCAAAGCCAAGAACATGGAGGCAGCCCTGATTGGAAGAGTGGATGCGCTGTGACCTCAACACTTTCATTGGGCTCAAAATCCAGCTTAGAATGAGCTGACCCAAAACTCATCAGTCAATGGAGTCGAAGTTTTCAAAGTAGACTTATCTGTGGCTGAGGACCCCCAGCCAGAGGTTTTTTCCCACTTGGCCGGACATTGGTGCTTGTCTTTTCTAAGTTATGAATGGTGTTGGGTTTCAGGAACAGCAAAAGCCGGAGGGAAAATCACCAGGATAACTCAAGCAGCAGAGAATCTCTCTTGGAAATGAGGTCAAACGGGAATGTTGGCCACAATGATACTACTTACCAACATTTCGTTTGTACATGGAAAAAGTATCACATGCTTTGGGACCAGACTGGGAGCCATTCAGAGCCCAGAAGGGTCTGCTTTTCACCCGCTCCTCTCACTCACTTCCCAAGGCTCTGAATAGGAGACCTTTTCATGGCTTTGGAAGTCTGTGTGGAGAGGACACAGGGCCCGCCTCATCAAGGGGAAAGGTGGGGTGAATACTCCCAGCTCCAAAGTCGGCTGGCCCCCTTTCCACAAAGTTAGGAGGATCCTCTGACATGGACCAGCCCGGCCCCCACTTTCTGCAGAGGGAAAAAAAACAGAGGATCTGAAGAAACAAATTGATTGGCCCAAGGTCACACAGCTGTTTAGTGGCAAAATCAGGAAGCAAGCCCAGCCTCCTCAGAGAAACTTATCTAATCCCTGCTTTATTCAGGATATCCAGGCAAAGTGCAAAATGTTCGATTGAATACAGGTCAATTCTATTCAAGTAAACAAATATTTTTATTAAACACGTACTATGTGCCAGGCACCATGCCAGGTATAGAGGTTACAAAGACAAAAATGTAGTAGCCTCTACCCTTATTAAACATATTCTACTGGGGGAAACAACATGTACATGGATAAGTGATATAAAACATATAATCTACCAATATAAATATATAATAAACCAATAATTATATTATAATCTAAAACGTAAAATTAACCAATATAAGTATATAATAAACTAGTAATTATTACAATATAATCTAAAACATATAATCCACCAATATAAATATATAACAATCCAATAATTATATTACAATATAATCTAAAACATATAATTAACCAATATAAATATATAACAAACCAATAATTATGTTACAATATAATCTAAAACATATAATCCACCAATCAATCAGTGCTTACTAGGCACCAGGCACTATACTAAATTCTGAGGATACAAAGAAAGGCAAAAGCAGTCCTGCCCTCAAGGAGCTCACATGCTAAGGAGTGGGGGAGGGGAATAGATATCATAGATGTAATCATAGAGTAATATAGATATAATTGAGAACATGGATATGCATAGATTAACATAGATCTAATACACAGAAGCAATTTAATTGATTGTGGGAAGGGAAAAATACTGCTAACTTGGGGGATCTGGGATGACTGCTGGGCCGGCAGGCATGGGTGGCCCTTGAGCTGAGCCTTAAAGAAAGTTAGGAATTCCAAGCATTAGAAGTGAGAAAGGAGTACATTCCAGACATGGGATAGCCCCAGCAAAGGTACAGAGCTGGGAGATATGTTAACAAATGAAGAATCTTCTATTAAACACCAAAGACAAGGACTTTTAGAGCTAGGAAGAAATGGTCAAGATCCTCTAGGTTCTCCCCTTTTCCAGTCCCATTTAAAACCGAAGCCTATAAGGATTAAATATTAGTGTCAGGGCTCTCAGATTTGTTCTTGGAGCTATTTTGCCATGGGGGTGGGAGTTACAGAAAGTGCTTGGGGGTGGGGCTGCCAAACACCATAAAACCAGGATGGCCACCCAGAGCCGACTGCTCTTCTAGCCACAAGCGTCCTTCAGTGAGTCCATTTGTTTATTCTGTAAAGGCTCCAGGAAGTAAAAGACACTGTGGTCCAGGAAAATGTCCTAATGCATTTGTGTGATGTGATACTGGCCAAGGGGAGAAGGAGCCACTGGCACCCACTTTTAGCCAGCAACTGACCTTTCCTAAATATTCCTGCGTGGCTCGGATAGCTCAGCAGAAGTGGGGCTGCTTATAAATCATATCGGGGGACTTTGTGCCCACGGTTTGGGGGAGGGCCATTCCCACAGAGGAAGCCATTGTTGGAAAACCAAGAATGTCTGTAATGCAACACAACAGGCCCCTTCCTTTGAAACCCTTTGGTTCCCACGATTTGGAAGTTTCACTGGTGAGTGAAAGGAGATGGTACTTGGAGGCCTGTACCTCCCTCTCTCCCAAACTCTGGGCTCACAGCACCCACCCACCCCCAAGTCTTGGGAACATCCCTAAAAAGATGTTAATATCTGCTTGTTTCCCTGGCAGGAGTTCTAGCCAACTGAACCCCCTTGAGGGCAGCCCCAGTCCCTGAAACTCATCCCTTCAGAGGTGCCAAGGGCCAGCTCCAAACGAGGCAGTTCATCTTGGGGCCACCTCAGCCTACCTAAGAAGGTGCTATCTTTTGTCCTCTTACCAAGGGGCCAAGGAGAGATAGAGAGGGGTGAACCAGGAAGACCGAGGTTTAGTTTCCTTCTCTGACACACACATACTGGGTGACCTCGGGAAGATCATTTTATCTCTCAGTGACTGAGGCAGCTGTCTGAGACTATAACATGCACAGAAGATGTCAGCCTGCATTAGTGGAGGAAGCTTCCTTACCTGTAGTTCTCTATGACATTAATTAAAATTAATATCCCTGTCCCTAACAAAGTACCAGTGGCCATACTCTGCATACTCTCGTTAGTTAGCATGTACTACGTTCCTACCATGTGCCAGGCACTGTGCTAAGTTGCTGGGAATACAAAGAGATTAAAAAACCAGTCCCTGCTCTCAAAGATCTAGAAGTCTAATAGGAGAGACAACACACATACAAGCGGATAAACAAGATTAACCGGGGGTAGTCCCAGAGGAAAAGCACTGGGAAAAGCTTCTTGTAAGAAGGCAGGACTTTAGATGAGACTTGAACTCCCACATAAAGGGGTCATTTAGTTGATTGAAGAATTCTGTTCATTATTGCGCACACACACACACACACACATCAATATAACGAAATTTGAAGCCTACATCTGGGATTCTCAGAAAACAGCTTCTTAGCAGTAGTCTCAGGCTCTTCTGGGATTAGAGAAGTGTGGGGAGATTCCAATGAACTGATGCAGAAGGAAATAAAACAAGGCAGCAAAACCATATGCATGGTGACTACAGTAAAGTAAAGGAAAAGACCCTACAATCACAGGTCTAGAGCTGGTAGACAATGAGTCTTACTGACAGTTTCCAAACAGAGAAGTGATGTGATTAGAGAAGTGTTTTAGGAGGATGTCACAAGCAGCAAGGTGAAAGATGGGCTGGGGAGGAGAGAGACTGGAAGCCAGGTAGAAAGCTATTGTGATAGAGGTGGAAAGTGGTAAGGTGGTGGCAGTGAGAAGAGGGAGACAGTTGCTCAGGGTGTGTCTTTAGGGAATGGGGATGGATTTGACCCTCTACAAAGCACCACGGAATGTTAATTCAACAAACACAGTGTGTCCTGAAAATCTTAATGCAGCCTAAACCTCTTATAGGGGCAGCTAGGTGGCACAATGAATAGAGCACTGGCCCTGGAGTCAGGAGGACCTGAGTTCAAATCCAGCCTCAGACACTTAACAGTTACCAGTTGCGTGACCTTGGGCAAGTCACTTAACCCAAATGCTTTGCTTTCCCCTCTCCAAAAAAAACCCCAAAAAACAACACTTTTTACAGCTTAAGTCTTTGGGGATTTGGGGGATATCTTCTATTTTTTTATAAGTATGTTATAGGCAAAGTGGAGAATATAAAGATAAATGTGTCCTAGTCCTTGACCTCATGGAACTTACATGGACAGGGAGTGGTTGGGAAGGAGGCAAGATTTGAACCCAGGTCCTCCAAGACCAAAGTTTGTGTTCTTTCTGTTGTCATGGCAGCCTCAGCATAGAGTGCTAGGGATAGGAGGGATGGCTTTGGGCTGTGGTGATCCAAGAGGGCTTCAGGGAGGCAGGGGCATTTGGGCAGTGTTAGATTTGGGCATGAGCCCAAGAGATGCTCCAGTTCAGATACCATTTGGTGGAACACCATCACAGGCATCTCCAGAGCCAAGAGAAATGTCTTCATTTTTCTCATAAAGGGCTTTACAAACCCCAGCAACTGAGCATGGAGTGTAAAGGGTTTTGAGGCTGTATTCGAGCGAAATGACTTCAGCATGTGAGGGGAACAGGACCAAGTGGGTAATTTGGCCGAAGGGAGAAGTTAAAACCGGCGTCCAATGGGAGCAGGTCTGGACCTCCAGCCCCTGGCAGAAAGCGGGTCTCCTTTCTCCTGTGTGGCTGAGAATTTACTGAGAGGGCTGAGCCAAGCGCTGTCTAAGGCGGGGTGGGCTCTGGATAAATTGCTGCCCTGTGCAGGGTCTGCTCCCAAGAAGGGGGGAGATGGGGAAGAGAGGAAAATGACTGAGCAGAGAGCAGAGGAAGGCAGCATGACAACAGTGCTGAACTGCATGACCCCTCATGGAAGACTAATAATAATGATGATGGCTAGCATTTACATAATGCTTTAAGATTTACAAAGTGCTTTACGGGTATCTTGTTTTATCCTCACAACAGTCTTGGGAGGAAGATGTGATTATTATCCCCATTTTACAGGTGAGAGAGCTGAGGCAGGTGGCAGTGAAGTGACTGACCCAAGGTCACACAGCTACTTAAGTATCTGAGAAAGGTAGTATTCTTTTTCCTTAGGAGGACATGTTTCTATTCTTTCTCAAAGCAGCTTCTGTGGTCCCGTACCTTGCCTCAAAATCCTCTAAAGGTGCAGGGGGAAAGCACCCTTTAAGGATCATTTCACCCCACCCCACCTAGTACATGCAAAGGAAATCCTCTTTATATAAATTTAATTATATTGGTCCAACCTGATTTTCAGATAGTTCAACCACAAAAAAAACCACCTAAAAAAACCTCAAAAAAGTTTTATATTTGGCCACCTATTATATTTTCACAAGAGGTGGGGTCAGGGGGGAGATGATGCTGAAATATGAATGGTATGGAAAAAATCTGAGAGCGGTGCCTGCCATCAGCAGGTGCAGTGGATTCTGGGGTGATTTCAAGTGTGTTGTTTTGTGTCAAGGGAAGACGTACTGGCACGAGCAGCTGGCACACCCTGGTTTCCTGCTTGGTCAGGACATTTTGGTAATGGAGGCTGATGGGGGATCTACTTCGATAGGTCCTCAGGGCAGGTCCCCCTGTAAAGCTGCAGCTGTGCCCTTCTGTGCTCTCTCATCCTTCAGGATTCTCACTCATTCCTGTCTCTCCATCAGTCCTTCCTTCTAGCCTTCAGGACTATAGCTTGTGCCCAGCCCCCGAAGGCAGAAAAAGGGGCCAGTTAGTGGTAGGGGCAGAGAGTCAGTATTTTATTCCATTTCAGAAAGAGCTCCCTAATAATCAGAGCTGCCAAAAGTGGAACGAGCTGCTTTGCAGGGGAGTGGCGGTCTCCAAACATTTGCTTTTTTTCATGCAATCAACAAACATTTATTCAGCATCTACTTTGTGCCAGACACAGTCCTAGGCACTGAGGATACAAAACCAAAGATGAAATGATCCTTGCCCTTGAGGAACTTATATTTTGTCAAGGGAGGCTTAAAATTGTATGTGAAATATATACAAAAATGCAAGATGATTGGGGAGGGGAGGAGCTGCGGGGAGGGACATCAGGAAAGGCTGATTTGAGCTGGGAAGAAAACAAGAGTCAAAGGTGAAGAAAGAGTTCATTCCCGGCCTGGAGAGGGGCCAATGCCAAGGCACCAAGACAGAAGGTGAACTGCCGTGTGTGAGGAACCATAAGGAGGTCAGTTTGGCTGGACAGCATTGTTTGTTGTTGTTTAGTCATTTCAATTGTGTCTGACTCTTCGTTACCCTGTTTGGGGGTCTTCCTGGCAAAGATGGAAGCGGTTTGCCCTTTCCTTCTCCAGCTCATTTGGGAGATGAGGAAAGTGAGTTTAACAGAGTTAAGTGACTTGCCCAGAGTCACACAGCTGGTAAGTGTCTGAAGCTGGATTTGAAAGGCCAGGACAGCATTGTAGGAAGGGGAACAATGGAGAAGAAGGCTGGAAAGATGGGTTTTAGAGGGCCTTGAATGCCAAAGAGAGTTTACATTTAATTCTAGAGGCAGTAGGGAACCAGTGCAGTTGGTTGAGTAAGAGAATCATGGGGTCAGACCTTCCGTTTTGCCAGAGTGGCTGTTGAGGGGATTTCTAGTCAGGCATGAGTTGGACTCAACGACTTCTAAACTTCCTTCCAACTCTGATGCTGGAATCCCCATACTAATGATCCATGTTACACATGGGAGGTCTTCCTCTGGCTCATTTACTATCTCGAGGGCTCCCATCCTACACTCAAACCATTGTCTCTGATTCTTATCGTCTTCCTTGGTCACCCCTTTCTCAGGATCACAGGACCTCAGAATGCGAAGGGATCCAAGAAACCACTTAATCCAAGCTCCCCCTGACCAAAGAATTCCCTCTCTATGAAATCCCCAACTAATGGCTATCCATTGGTTTGAGCCAGGTAACTAGGCACACCCATGCCCAAGGACTCGTATGGTGCTTGGGTAGACAGGTGCCTAAACCCCAAGGAAAGCTCATTCTCAGCTTTCTAACTGTTCTACACAGCTAAGGGATCGAGGGGTATCATCATATAGGGAGTTAATAGAGAGCTGGCTTCTGGCTTCTGACTGAAGCCGCCTCTCTGTTGGCTACATGGTACTGGTCACTTTGACTTCTAAAACTATAGGTTGTAGACAAATTGCCATTTTGAGTCAGTGTAGAGAGTTTACACACCAGGAGTCCCCAACATGGATAAAATCACGCTGCTACACTGAAAAATATCCCCCAACCCAACTCGTTTCCAACATAGCTTCATGTCATGCCTGATTCAAAGAAACTTTCTTTTGAAAGGATAACCTATGACAGAGGATATGTTGGTGGTGTATACTGTGTACTATATGGCAGTGTAACTGTGACACTATACTCTATACTAGATGGTGGTGTAACTGTGTACTGTATGAAGAGCGTGTGCACATGCATTTAGGGTTAGGGTTAGAACAGCACAGAACAGGAAGACAGTAATTCACTTAGAAGACCTTTTTACAAACAGGGGTTATGAGGATTCAGTTTTACTGGAAACGACTAAGGTGGTGGAAGGAGACGGGGTTCAGAGGAAGCATCTCACCATGGGATTGTTAAGCCAATCAGGGTGGCATTCACATCCAAGCTCCTGTTTAAAATATCTATAACTACTAATGCTGGGGTAATTTAGAAAATCTCCTCCATCACATGTCGTCAGAGAAGCAGCATGCAGCTGTGTCAGGATACATGCACTACCCAAATTTAGATCTGAATCCTAGTGAGAAGAAAGAAAAAACATACCTCCTTCACTAAGTGCATGGGCTCATGAATTTGGAAGGACCTTAAGGTCATTGGGTCCAACCTCCTCATTTTACAGATGAGGAAACCGATGCTCAGGGAGGGGGAGTGACTTGGCCAAGGTCACAGAAGTGCTATCAGATACTGGACTTCAACCCAGCTTCACTTACTTGAGAGTCTGTGTTCTAGTAAGTAGCAGAGCTGGGATTTGAACTGAGATCCTCAGACCCCAAGGCCAGTGCTCTTTATAATACATCCTGCTTCCTCTCAGGTGTGAGTCACAGGGGAAAGGTTGGGGCATTAGCTGCATTAGTGTTCCCAGATACGATGAGAGAACGCTCAGTGTCTGAGCATGGGATCCAGGGTAAAGGACAGCGGCTGTTCTTTCAATGAATAATCACAACTTCCTGTTGTGAAAGGAAATGATTCTTCTCCTTTTAAGAGAAATTGAAGATTAGAGTTAATGGAACCGGGAAAGGAAATTGGGGAAGAGGTAAACTTTGGACAATTTCCTTTTTCTCACTTGGAAAAATTGTGCTGGTTTGCAGCTTTCGATGACTTTTGAGAGTCCAGGTTAAATATCTATTTGAGCTTTCTTGTTGGAAACTGTTCCTAGCTCACCCACCCACCCACACCTCAGCTCCCTGGGGTTCAATCCTTAGAATCATAGCATTTCACTATTGGAAGGGATCTTGGAGGCCACCTACTCTAATCTGCATTTGGACAAGACTTCTTCTTTTTCTCCTTTCCTTTTCTTCCTTCTCTTCATCTTCTTTTTCTTCTTCCTTCTCCTTCTCTTCTTCTTCCTCCTCCTCCTCTTCCTCCTCTTTTCCTCCTTGTCCTTATCTCTCTTTCTGGAGACTTAAAGAGGAGCTCCATTGACACCCAGCCTACATTTGTTTCTTTGCAGCCCTTTGCTCCTGATTCTGCACTCTAGGGCCGAGTAGAACAAAGTGAGTCCCTTTTCCATATGGCAGATCTCCAAATTGTTGAAGACAGCGATTGTACCTATATGATCTTGTACAAATTGTCGAATCTCTCTGGGCCTCAGTTTCCTCATCTGTAAAAATGAAGGAGCTGGACCAAAAGATCTCTGGGATTGTTTTCAGCTTTTAAATCTATGATGCTATGAGCCAATGGCCTTCATTTTCCTTCAGTACTTCCTTCAGAAGCAGGAGGATTCAGTAAGAGGAGTTAAGGAGTCATGAAACGATCTTATTTGCTGAGAGGAAAATGGACGTGTTCTTAAAACACCACTCATAACTCTTCAATTCTCCCATTAAGCCTGCAGAATTGCCATTGAAGAGAAATACTCTAGGCCACTTATTTAGTGATCAGAAACTCACTATCTCAGCTGCTGTGGCAGGAACAATTTACTGATAAAGTTCCTTTTTTTGTCCTGTTTTAGAGTTACAATGGGGTGGAAGAGAGAGAAAGCAAGCATTTATTAAGCATCTGGTGTATGTCAGGCACTATGCTAACTGTTCTACCTAAATATCTCATTTGATCCTTTGAAATGTTTATATTTCAAAGGTTCATCATTTCATTTGTGTAAGACGATGTAGTGGAAAGTACACTAGATTCAGAGTAAGGGGACCTGGGTTTGAATCCAAGCTCTGCCCAATAGTATCTGAGTGACCTTGGGCAGATCACTTGGGCCTAAGTTTCTTCATATTTAAAAGGAGGGATTTGGACTAGCTGACTTCTGAAGTGCCTTTCTAGTTCAGATCCTAGACTCTAAACCATGAATTATACCTTCCACTAATGCTGATTTCGACCCCTCTGCCTTAGCAAACTATCTTCTTGAATTGCCAGCTGAAAACCAATTCATCACTTGGCAGCGAATTGTCTAGGGATGACACGTTCCTAACTTAATAAGTCAAAAGACAGCAGGCAAAGTCTGTCACTGAATTAGACTCTGCTACAATAGCCTTTGAGAGTCCAGGGTCAGCCCCATACCATGATGAGACACCGAGTGCCTCAAATCTAGTACTTTCTATCGGTTCCCGCTGGCAAAGTGTGAAGAGTCGTTTCTGAAAGAAGAAAATCATGTTCAACACATTTATATGCTTTCTCCACTCCTCTCAGACAGGTTTTTTGGCCATGTTTTCCTAATTTCATATCTAGAAGCATTTCCTCTACGTCTCAAGATAGACTAAAACTCTGTTCCTTCATTGGTGTCTCAGAGGAATAAAACAGTTTGAGAGATTACACCACTTCAGTGGCTATGGATTACTGGGTCTCTTGAGTATCCCAGTATTCATAAAATAACCAACATAATTCTGGAACAATTCTATTACAATGCACAAGTTAGGGACATGGAGGAAAAATGACAACTCATTATCTGTACAAATATGTGTGAGTAGCTCACAGATGGTCTGTGGCTGCAACAATGGTAGACCTTGGAAAATCACTAGGTTCTGACTCATTGGGAGAAGGGCCAAAGAATTCTGGCAGAGATCCAAACCTTGTTAGGGTTCCAGGGCAATGTAAGAGAGTGGGGAAATGGACACCAGGTGAGGCTCTGTGACACTTGCAGTGATTGACTGCCTTGGGTGGTATTTCTCCCTCCCATCTTCTCTAGGGTTGTCTGTTGTAACTCTGGGAAGCAAGTCTACTAAGGGTTAATGTTGCACATTCATTGTTTCTCTGGTGTTTGGGTGGCCTATGGCTTGGTATGATACATACAGGAGAGGATCTGACTTGGCTTCCTACTCCCATCCCCATCCTTCACATCTGAACTCACTCCTCCATCACAGGCTAAAATGGCCCAAGCTAAGGCACTGTCCTGGCAGATTGGTAGGATACAGGCAACAAGGAAGTCTAAGGATCTTGAAAGACTGGTTCTTAGATGGAAAAGTCACCCAACGGAAAATGGCAGACAAAGAATCAGTCGAACAGCCATAGACAGGATGGATGGAGGCCTTCTATAGGACAATGACCTCATCTGAGTAATTCTCCCTTTCTCACTATGGAAAGACTGCTTTAACTTGCCCCCACCTGTTGTCACTTACTCTAGCTTTTTGTTTTTTAGCGTAATGGATTCTTCTTTTTCCCTACACATTTTAAAGCTTTCTGTGTGCTTTATGTGCTGTGTGGCTGCTAAAGTATCCCCAGTGCCTATTCAGTTTTTAACACACCCATGAGAACTAGAGCTGCCTGAACTCATTAAGTTCAAATTTGGCTGAGCATACACACATCTGGCTCCCCAGGGCTGTCATCAGAAACTTAAAGACATATATAGAATATTTCTGAGACACTTGCAGAGAGGTCTTTGGATGATGGTTCTAGCAGAACCTGGAGGATGGGGCTGGTGTTTGGCCCTCATGTGGAAGAGGGACAATGATAGTTTCACTGGACTAACCTGTCCCTGAAACCCAGGGTAAGCAAAGGATGTGAGGTACCTGCTATTGGGATGGCAACTTTATTATTGACTTTATAATGATTATTATTGACTTTATGCAATGAACTGGGGCTCAGGACCTTGCTTGCAGATTGGGAAAAGATCAGTGAGTCAAAGGAGAAAAGCCGAATGTATTTTTTCTTCCATTTGGAAAGCCAGGGCCTGTCTTCTGAATACAGCCTAGGATGTGACTGACAATGGAAGCTGGGGCAGTCAGTCCCAGACACCTCATTGGGAATGTTCTTCATGAGATGAATGCAGAGGGGTAAAGGCAGAGAGATCAAAGGACCATAGATTTAAAACTGGAGGAGACCTCAGATATCATAAAGTTTAATTTTCTCATTTTGTAGTTGAGGAAACAAAGGCCCAGGCAGGTTAAGTGGAGGCCAAAGTCAGGATTTGAACTCAGCGCCTCTAACTAAAAATCTAGCATTTTTCCTGCGTAGCCATGTTGCAATGATGGCGGCTGGTCCCAGGGGTCCTGATGAAGAAAGCTTCTAGATTGAGACTCCTTAACCCATGATGAAATTACAGGGTATAGGAAGAAATTGACAGAGACAATGAGGTGTTAAGGTTTTACCCTTTTCATACTTGGCAGAGATAATGTATAGGGAACAATATGCATTGTTCCTCCACGGGGTATGGAGGAAACCCGCCCCCCCCCAATCAACTTGATGGGATTATTGGTGGATCATCGTTGTCTGGCTGTCGGATTAGCCATACACTTTAGGCCAATACAAAAAGGTAAGCTAGCCAGCTCAGTTGATAGAGTCTTCTCTGGCAGGGTTGAAGAGAAATTGCTATGGAGGAAGAACCCCACTCTTGAGAGAGAACCTCCCTTTGACTTTTCCCTTGTTCTCTTTGCAGAGTCCGGCTGGGGTAGAGTCAGGCTCTTACTGGCTCATGTGAACAATTGTTACATTTTCAACGTGAGCATTTTCACCTTGGAAATCAGCAAGCACTACAAATCAGGGCTTAATTTATTGTTTTGTTGATCATCTACGCTTAAGAAAGTCATGCAGAAAATGTTAATAATACATTAATTTAGATTACATTTAAAAGGATGGTGTACAAACATATTCTTTTTTTCAGAGAGCCAGTTGTTTCATCTTCAGTCTTTTGGACCCATGCTTAATCATTCTAACGATCAATCTTTCAAAGTTGGTTGGTTTTGATTTAATAATAGTATTGTTTCTGAAGGAAGCATGTGCCAGGCAAGTCAAACCATCACCACCATCTCAACTGGCATCTCCTCTTAGATTTTGTTGGAGAAAGCCCAGGACCTTGAACTTGAAAGTCTTGAGATTAGCCAGTGCCCTCCACCATCATCCTTAGCAGCCACCCCTGTGGAGATCAGCCTGGACCTGTTTCTATGGGGGCTGCAGCCACAGCTCCTGAAGATCCAGAAAAGAAATTGCTTGCCACCAAAGTCCTTGGCACTGGTGATTCCAAATCAGAAACTAATAGGATTTTAATCAGTGGAAGTGACATTACAGAAGAGACATTACCATCTGCTTTGCTGCTGCCCCCTAGGGACCACTGGACCTTTCCATCTGACTTGCCTCTGAAACCTTCTCCATTAGAATATAAGCTCCTTGCAGAGCCAGGAGAACGTTGTGCACAGCCACAGATATATGGATTCCATGAGGACCAACCCTGACATACTTCGCTCTTCTCAGCAACCTAAGGTGCAAGGACAACTCCAGGGGACTCACAATGGAGAATGCTGTCTTCATCCAGAGAAAGAACTGTGAAGTTTGAATACAGATTGAGGCACACTACATGCTCGCCTTTTTTGCTTCTCTTTTGTTTTTGTTTTTGGGTTGTTTTGGTTTTTTTTTTTTTGGTTCTGTTTCTTCTTTCTCATGATTCATTCCATTGGTCATAATTCTTCTCCACAACTTGACTAGTGCATAAATTAATTCAATGTGAAGTTATACATGATAGTTATATGAGATTCCATGCCATCTTGGGAGGGAGGGGGAGGGAGGGAGAAAATCTGGAACTCAAAATTATGTAGAACCGTGTGTGGTAAACTAAAAATAAATAAATAAATTTTTTAAAAAAAGAATATAAGCTCCTTGAGGGCAGGGACTGTCTTACCCTTCTATTTGTATCCCGTACTTTGCACATAGTTCAGGCTTAATAAATGCTTGAGCCATTCATCTCTATTAGTAATATCAACATTGGTTCTTGTTTATTCAAAGCATGCCCTTGATAGACCAGCCTATACATTTAGATGCCTGAGGTTTTCACAAAAGAGTTAGATGGGTGTAGTAGTAATTAAGGTGGGACCTTTTTGCTGTTGATCCTTAATGATTCTGGCCTTTGCTTGAATGGGGCAGATGAAGTGGGATGTTTTTGTATTTCTCAGTACTGAGACATTTGGGAGTCATTGATTGATTTGTATCTGATATGATATTGGGGGTGGGGAACTTTTCCACACCCAGCCTAGGGCCCTGAACAGGATATATAAGCACAGAGGTCGGCGTTCTGTCTCGAAGCTCTTAGCCATAGCAAGAGTGGCACGTGACTCTGGGCCAGCCGTTGTAACGAGCTCCCCGGCTGAACACTCAGATGTTGATAACTACAAATTGTATTTGGTCTGTAATTCAGGGTGCTGGCTTTTCCCCTGAACTAGGTGGATGTTATTTGTATGCTGGATTAAAGTATGATTGTTAACCCCTTAACGTTTCTTTCCTTAAGTAAAGCAGATCAAAAGGACCTGTACTGGCAGCTTTCTGGGTGTTGGTTGTTGGTGGAGCTTACGCCCCCACAGAAGCTGCTAGCTGGATTGTTGATACAATGGGTCAGGAACGCTTAAAGCAGCAGAAGACTTTTATCGTTGTGTTTTTTAAAGGCTTAAGGACTAAAGAGAGACTTCCAAGGCTGGGAACAAAACAATAAAGGATGCAGCAAGAATGGACACTTGGTCACTGGGACCTTTGAGTGACCACGGGAAAAGGAAGGGAGGTCAGCCCTGGCCCCATTTTATCAATCTCTCCTCCTTCCTCCTAGCTGATGGGTAGGATGCCTGAGTCCTCCATCACCTCAGAACTACAGAAGCCCAGTGAGGACCATGGTTGGATAGAGAGGAGGCAGGTTCTCATTCATGCATATCTGACTAGTTTCCCATCTCGAATGCCACAAAAAGGGAGACATCCAAGGCTGATGGGGCTCCAGCTATACCGGGATGGAGCTCGGAAGCTCCAGAAAGGTCAGAAGAAGGGAACATGGCAAAAACATGTGTACCCTGGCATGAGCAAGGCTAGGCCCAAAATCCCACAGAAGTGTTTTTGGACAATCCTGGTGGTTCAGGGAAAGGCCACAGCAAGTATTTGAAAGAATGGAGGGACTGATTCATGAGGAATGAGATTAAAGGCATGCAGAATGTATTGCTTGGCCAAAGAATGAGTAGTAGGGTGGAGAGCGGAGCAGAAGGAAGGGACATGACTGCAGTTTTCAAGTATGTGAATGGTTCCATTTGCCAAGGAGGGAAGAGTAGGTGCTTGGTACGGTCCCAGAGGGTACAGGAGGAGGGGAATTTAAATGAGAGTCTGAGGACAACTTAAAGAAAACAAGTTTGGTTAGAGTCTCCAAAGGGCAGTGGGAGTGAGTCATTTCAGCTTCTGCAACCTGTCCTCTTTAAGTGATTTAGGGTAAAAGAGTCTTTACTGACCAAGAATTTTGATTTCTATTGTATTCTGCTTATTTTGGGGGTGGGGGAATGGGGCAATCAGGATTAAGTGACTTACTCAGGGTCACACAGCTAGTAAGTGTTTTGAGGCAGGATTTGAACTCAGATCCTCCTGACTCCAGGGCTGGTGTTCTATCCCTTGTATCACCCAACTGCCCCTTATTCCGCTTATTTTTTTAAAAAATGGTAAAGCATCCCTAAGAGATGGTGCCTTTGAATACCAACTCTTAAATGTCAGAGATCAGATCCCTTTGTACATTTTCCACACTACTTGGAGCAGTGTATTCTAAGCTATCCATCAAGGAGTTGTCCACCTGGACAGAACATGGCAAGATCACCTAGTCTGTTCTTTCCCTCCATCCAGGACCAAGGCATATCTAAGACCTGGTCAGGACAGGGTCATCCCAGGTAGCTCCCAGTTCTGCTGCTGGCTGCCTCTATGTCCTTGGGTGAGACACTTACCCTGGCTGGGTCTTGGTTTCCTTTTCTGTAAGATGAGAGGATTGGACTGAGTGACCTCCAGTGTCCTTCCTAGTTCTAAATTGACCATCTCTTACTTTTAAATGCCTCTGGAGATGGTGAGTCTACTGCCCTTAGTAACTCACCCCACCGTCTAACAATCTTCCCTGGCTGGAAATTCCTCCAGAGGTTCAGTCTATAACCACCTATGGCATGGTGCCTAGCGTACAGTAAACACTCTATCTAGATATCTGCCTTAGGCAAATGAGGCTCTTTCATGCTATTATTAGTATCTCATTTGATCCTTACAGCAACCTTGGGATAGAGGTACTGTTATTATCCCCTTTCTACAGATGAGGAAACTGAGGCAAACAGAGGTAAGGTGAATTGCCCAGGGTCACACAGCTAGTGCGTGTCTGAGGCCAGATTTGAACTCAGGTCTTCCTGACTGCAGTCCTGGTGCTTTATCCACTGCACCACACAGCTAACCCATCACCCTCCAAATGTCATTGGTTCTGCTTGAGAACAAAGGATGGACAACAGCTGTCTCAGACACTAGGACAAGAGAAATGTTTAGAGGATTTTTTTTCCTAACAGCCCTCTGGAGTACGATGGGAGATTTGACAGTCTCCTGGATGAAATTATTGAGTACAAGAAAACGGATGTGTAAGATGGGAGAGTGGAGAGGTACCGGCTCCAGGGACCAAGCTTTCTTTGGGCAGGTGGTTTGGAGAAGCTGCCCAATAGAATTCCCACCCATAGCTCCCAAGTGTTACAGAGAATCATTTATCAAACATTTCAAAGTGTTGTGCTATAATTTTCCTTTTCCTTTTAGAGGTTGCAGGTTAAACATCCTGAAGGGGCAGCACAAATAGGAGGGAGTGGGGGGAAGATATTAAAGTTTCCAGCCTTGAGATCTAGAATCCACTGGCTTCATTTTCATGGCCAAAAAAATCTTATCCAGGCGGTATGGTCCAGACATCTGGTTCTGCAAAGTGATGCTTTTCCCAAACCTGTTTTCTGTGACTGGCTCATTAGCCCGCCTGGAGCGCAGTAGGATCGGCAGAGTCAGTGGGAACAATCCCAAGGGAGAAGGCCCCAAGGAAATTGCACCCAGGCCCAGTCTGGGGTTCTGCGGTTCTGGGTCATTGGCTCATTCCCGGCAGAAATCTGAGCTCTTGGGGAAGGGAGTCA
Organism: Trichosurus vulpecula; assembly: GCF_011100635.1. Taxonomy (NCBI): domain Eukaryota; kingdom Metazoa; phylum Chordata; class Mammalia; order Diprotodontia; family Phalangeridae; genus Trichosurus; species Trichosurus vulpecula. The sequence goes on from NC_050577.1 coordinate 38,468,148, forward strand.
TCGTTAAGCCAGCCTCTAGGCCACTGCCGTATCTGTTGTTCAGCCACATGTGCCAGCTCTAGGGGAAGCTACTGAGGAGTCTGTGTGCACTGATCCAAAGTTCTGGCCAGGCGGAAGCAGTCACCGACCCTGTGGCCATCACGAACCCCTCTTTAAAGGGAACCTGTACTTTCCTTTGTCAGCTAGCCCCTACCTACTTCTGTTTTCCCAAAACTGGCTCAACTTCAATCTGCTCCAATGAATGTTCGTGAATCCCTGGACCCATTGGTTCTCAGACTGTTTCCTCGTCTGCCAGTGGGTGTGTAATAGCCCCGAATTCTCAGGGTTGTTGTGAGAATCAAAGGGAATCACAATATATGTGAAGTGCTTTGCAAACCTTGAAGTGCTGTACAAATGTTAGCTAGCATCAGTCTTTTTGCTCAAAAAAGAAAACATTCTAATGCTAAGAAGCAATAAACAACAGATAACATACAGCCCGACTGTCTCTTTAACTGGGGAGCTGGGTGGTGCAGTGGATAGAGTGCTGGGCCTGAAATCAGCTTCCTGAGTTTAAATCTGGCCTCAGACACTTCCTAGCTGTGTGACTCTGGGCAAGTCACTTCACGCTGTTTGCCTCAGTTTCCTCATCTGTAAAATGAGCTGGAGAAGGAAATGGCAAACCACTCCAGGATCTGTGCCGAGAAAACCCCAAATGGGGTCAAACAGGACTGAATGACAACAATAACGTACACCAGGGTTAGGCACTGACGTCGTGTCTGTGGGCAAATATAATTTCAGTTCTTAAGAACTGACCTAAAAACAAATTTTTGGAACATAATCCATTTTTTAAATAAAATTTTATTGTTATTTTTTGTTTTTACATCACCTATATTTCCCAGTGTGTCTATCCATCCTCCTTTCCTCCCAAAGAGGAAAAATCCCTTATAACAAAAATTTCTTAAAAAGGAATAAAACAAACCCCCAAATCTGAAATAGTTTTAGAAAAAAAGCTTATTAGGTCATTTGGTAGAGGAGAACAAGCCAGGAATAAGATACGGCTCCCTCTCCTCCAGACTCTGAAAAGTTTATGTCATAAAGGATTTAGACAAAGGCACCTGCACACAAACCACATGGTATGAAGTTGAGTAATTTTTCTGAGAAGATAACTTGAAAGCAAAGTAGAATGAGATGGATAGCAGTAAATGTAAACAATCAATAAAATTTGGGCAAAGTCAAAACACAAGGGAACGTAAAACACAAGCCTGAGTGGACCTAAAACAAGACCTGAGTAAGGGGGCCTAAAACAAGAAGTTTCAGGTGGATCCAGGACCTGGGGGAGCCCCCCAATCGCTTGTAGCCACCTCTAGCTTTCCCAAAGAGTTGCTGAGGTCAGGGCAACATTCTGGGTTCCAACAATTTCTAGTTATGTAAAGTTAGGTTCAAACAATTTTACTGAATGATAAGTAATAATCCACAAGCCTCTCTTTTCAGTAAAACTACTTAGTCAGCCAACAAGTATTTATTAAGTGCCTACTATGGGCTAGGCACTATGCTAAGCACAAGGGGTACAAAGAAATGCAAAAACGAAACAAGATTCAGTCCTTGTTCTCAAGGAGCTCACAGTCTAATAGGAGAGACAACATGCAAATAACTATGTACAAACAAGATATGTATACAAGGTAAATTGAAGATAATTTCAGAAGTAAGGTATTAAGATTAAGGAGGACTGGAAAAGGCTTCTTGTAGTGGGGGGGAGGGGTTGACTATACATACATAATACATATATGTGTATGTATGTGTGTTTACATATATGTATATATGTACATATGTGTAAATATGTTTGTGTGTTTACATATGTGTATATGTATGTGTGTATGTCTATATATCTTATATGTGCACAGTAGTTGGTATATTGTCTCTTTCATCAAGCCGTGAGCTCCTTAGGGGCAGGGACTGTCTTTTATCTTTGTTTATATCCTCTTTGCTAAGCATAGTGGCTAGCACATAGTAGGCTCTTCATAAATGTTTAGCAGCTATTGACTGACATGAGGGGATCATGCCATGTGACTTTTTTACAATCTTGGTGTTCTTTCTATGTTGTTCATTAATAGCCCTCTACAACAGGGCAACCTCTCACAAGACTTTTTCCCCCAAGATCTTTTTCTTGGCTTTAGTTCTAACCTTTTTCCTAAGTACATATTTTCTGGGCAGAACTTAACTCAGATAATTCTCTTTGTATCTATTACCTAGTCTTCCTCCATTTGGCACTTAGAGGACAAACCCCCCTGTTTGTAAACATTCTCTACAGAGTCTTGACTTTGGGGGAAGAAATATGACCAAGATCTAAGTATCTGAAGCATTGTTTCCATTTCACAAGGTGTAGCACATAGTAGGATCTGCATTTACTCCCCAAACCTCACTTGCTCTGGCAGGTTGGATGCCAGGTGGCAGGGCTACTGCTCCCCTTGGAGCTCTAGGGGCAACCCTGAGGGGTTGGGAGTATCTTCACAGGGAAAGGGTATTGTGTATCCTCTATGGATCAAGAGCTCATTGGTCTGTTCCATGTTACATAAGATTGCCTTCTACTGCTGAGAGACAGCCTGGCATGGAGAGTGGGCATGGGAGTCAGTCCTACATCCTAACTGAGTCAGGTCACCCTCTCAATGCCCCAAGCAACTCTTAACACCGTAAATCAGCAGAGCAGGCTCTGATGTGTATTTCAAGATGGAAGGTCCTCATTGGGACTTGCCTTTACCCACGGTCTCCCCAGGGCCAGTCAACCAAGATATTCTAGCTCTTAAGAAGTAAATAGAGTAATTCTCATCTACTGTGATTAAAAAAACATTAGGACCAGCAGTCAGATCATCGGCCAACACTGAAATCTAAGAAAAACACCATCAGGGACATCATGTTAGCCATCTAGGCCCTGTTTCTGAAGTTCGGTGATTTCTAATCCAGTGCAGTCCTCTGGATGGTTTGAGGGGAGAATAGAAACCTGATGAAAATCACATCTCCTACTACAACTTCAGAAGGGCTGAAATGCAGGCCCAGGGCAGAGATGGCATTGCCTAAGCTAATGCTTTGGAGTGGAGGCCATGAGGATATCCCTGAGGGCTCTTCAAACAGGGCACGATTGTGTATCTTATCCAAGGGAGAAAGCAAAGAGGCAGCCAGTAGGGTAAGGCTCAAACTGGTGGAACCCCATACTTCAGGACACCAGGGAACAATTACTGGGCAGCTGTGACTAAAGCATGGCTCTTGGTGTCTTCCTTGTTCATGGTCTTCCTTGCATGACTTGCTTCCCCTCTGACATTTCTTTCTAAATTGGTGGAACTGATGATTTCATTTGTCTCTATTCTGGTAAAAACAAAAAGGCAGTGTCTACTTGATTCACTGGGAAGTGTGGTGAAACAATAAGAAATTATGCTGGACCAAAGTAGGCCCTTTGCCCTTTCCTTCTCATTTAGGGGCCCCTTTTGCTCTGAACACATGCACACACATTGTTTTCCTGGCTTTGATTACTTTACTTTGCATCAGTTCATACAGGTTGCCATATTGTTTGGTATTCACCATGTTCACCATTTTTCACAGCACAACAGTATTCCATTACATCCATGAACCACAGATTATTTAGACGCCCAAATGATGGGCATCTACTTTATTTCCTCTGCTTTGCTACCACAAAAAGCACTGCTATAAATATTTTGGTGTATATGGGGCTTTTCTTTTTATCATTGACCCCCTTGGGCTATGTGCCTGGCAGTAGGATCTCTGGGTAAAAGATTATAGATATTTTAATTGCTTTATTTGCTTAAATCCAAACTGGTTTCCAGAATTTTACAACTCCACTAACAATGCATTAGTGTACATTGTGGAAGGAACATTCACCTGGATGAGCTCTCAGAACCATTGGAATATTAGAGTTACCATATTCTTTATAAATTGTATTAATGCCTCCATCGTGCCATAGATTTCACTTTGGGTTCACCAGTCTTATTCGAGTTCTATCAAGTCCTACTAAGTTGGAAGGTTTCTAGGTCTAGTCCAAGAGGTGGATTACATGTCTATGATCAGCCTGGCTAAGTTTGGAGAGGCTCATCTGTTGACCTCAAAGTGTTGCACGTTTTGTAACTACCATAGCAACTATCAAAAAACATCCATTTACTTCTTTATAAAAGAGTTGTTCTCTGGAGGAGAAAGTATCTGGCAATAAAATCACAGATGCTTGAAATATTGCAGTCAGAACTGTTTCCACCACACCTAAGCACCATTTAGCACATTGGTTTTTATGGGAAAATGAATTTCTATATTCTAACTCTGTGTCGAGAATATAACTTTTCCTACCGAGGGGACAAAACCTCCACTGGGGGGAATGTATTAAATATTCCTGGGCACTAGTGGTTAATTCATTCTTTATTCTTCTGCATCCATACAAGATGCCTCTCCCCAGGGTGTCCTGCAAAATCTCTTCTTCGAAAACAAAGGACAATTGCTCCAATGGGGATGGGAGTTCCAAGCTAAGACTTGAAGAATCATACAATTTAAGAGCTGAAAAAGACTTTAGTGGTCCTCTGGCTAGGATAAAGATAGGAAAGCTGAGACCCAGTGAATAAAGTGATTGGCCCAACCTCATACAGTTAGCTGGTTCCAGAGCCAATTGTCTTCACTGCCAGTATAAATTTCTCCTGGGCCAATGTACAGCATTTCACTCACCAAGTACTCATTTCTATGTACACACAGACTATTTCTAATGCCTGAATTCACAAGTTAGGGAATGCTGATGATTTTAATTTTTTTCCCCCAACCCTTATTCACCTTTACTCTTCTTTTCCTAGAACAATACATTAAAACATGACTATAGAGTCTAACCATGTGTTAGGATACATTGGATGCCTTTCTTTAAATAAAATTTTTTAAAGGAGCCAAGTCTGTGTTTTCTTTCACAACATGACTAATGTGGAAATGTTTTGCACAACCTATATCAAATTGCTTTCTGTCTCAGGGAAGGAGGAAGGGAAGGAGGGAGGGAGAGAATTTGGAACTCAGAATTTTTAAAAACGAATGTTGAAAATTGTTTTTTGCATGTAATTTGAAAATATATATATATATATATATATATTTAAAAGAAAGTATGAAAAAAAATTTTAAAGGTCCAAAGACAATTTTCTGGTAATTTTTTTAAAGGTCCCTCTCTGTGCCTTCCACTCCCATCTCATTCCCTGCCCCCACCTCTGTAGACTTCCTTCTTTAAAATTGTCGTCTTGTCTTCCCTTCTCGAGAGATTTTCCTGACGCAGTGAAGGAAGCAATCAGGAAGGCCTCCCTGGAGAGTCAGACTGGACTAGATAGTAGTAAAGGCGCCAGTCAGGAAGTATGTTGGAAGCCAATGGGAAGTGGTTAGTTTCCCAGACTTCCTGAAGGCTCTGTCCTAGGGAACTTCCTCTCTGGGCTGGCCTAAGAGGAAGAGTTATAGGGCTTCTCTATATGGAAACAGCCCACGCGCACTTAGAATGAAAGTCAGTGATGCTTTGATTTATCAAGATTCATAAGTAAAGGGACTGAAATGTTGTTCTCTTCTCAGCCTATCCCACTTTATTTTTTCCATCTGCTCAGGCCTTCACTGTACCATGTTGCTATGGTATTGCTGTGGAATTGGGCCAACAATGTTTTGGTTTTGTTTTTTTTTTTGAGGAAGGTTGTCCAATAGTGACATGATTTCCAAGAGGAAGTGTGGCTGAGCCTGCCAGTGCCATCATGGGAAGTTGGCTGTGGGGTGCCAATCTAAGAGGAGGAATAAATCAGGATAAAAGGGAAGTCAGAAGGGACAGAGCTCTGCTTGCAAAGTGCCAGGGGAAGATGTTGCACCATTCTAAGGGGGATCTGATACACTTGCACATCTTATCAGATTGGTCAGATGATGTTTCTCACCATGGATGATGGTAGGGAAATGGCTTCTGGAAGACTTATAATGACATGTGAGAGAAATCCCTGGAGAGGCAAGAGAGTGTGCATGGACGTCTATAACTGGCTCCCATTGCTGCCATGTGATTGGGAGGAGCTTTTCTTGACTGGCTTTATAGTCAGAACTGCTAGCATCCTCAAAAAGGCCTCATTGTCTTCAGCTGAGGTCTGGTGGTACCCTGGGTGAGGGACCAGTAAGAGGAAGGGCTATGAATCTGTGCTCCCTCTTTGATGTCCTGAGAAATGGGGATTACTTGGCCTTTTCATTCATTCTTTCCATTTTAGTTTCCATGAGTGATGTCCTCAGCCAAAGTGAGCCACAGGAATCTGGGAGTTGGAATCCAAGTTCAATGCAGCAGCCAATCCAGCTCTGATGCCCTGAGGAGCATCACCCTTTGGGGGTAACTTTCTGGAGCCCCTTCCTGCAGAAGGAATCATCTGACAGTCAAACTAAATCTGGACATGAACTTGGTAGAACCACCACCATGTAGGAAATAAGCTAAATTTCAATCCTACTCTCTTAGAGACTGAAGGGGAAAGTATGCCCCAGAGATATTGGGGGAAAGCGTCTGTACATTTGTTCTTGTTATATCTTTACTCATGGCAAAGAGATTGTTAAAGAATGATAATTTGTTACAGTTTTTGTATTTCAGTTCTGATGTACAAGATGGAGGAGGCATGACTAGACAGCAGTTCCTGTGGAAAAAATCTGAGGGTTTTAGAGACTTAAAATTTCAGTATGAGTCAACATTATGTTATGAGTGCCCCAAAATGCAATGCTTTCCTAGGCTACGAGAAGAGGGGCCAGAATGGGGGTGAGGTGGGGAGGGAAAGGGGCATAGTCCTGCCCTCCTCTGCTTTGGTCAATCTGAAGTACTATGTTCAGTTCTAGGGACCACATTTTAGGAAGGACATTCATGAGCTAACAAGTGCCAAGGGGTAGACTGGAAACTCTGTCACATATCAGTTGAAGAACATGGGAAGAGTCAATAGAGTTCATGACCCAAGAAGGGATAGAGAGGCTCATGGAAGACAAAATGGGCCCTTTTAATTACCTAAAGTTATAAAGGTTTTACATACACACAAAATCAATGCAATTAAAATTATAAGGGAAACCAGTTAATTGGGTGGGGGAGGCGGGGAGGATCTTTACAGTGTTTCTCTGATAAAGGTCTGACATCTAAGATGTATAAGGAACTGATTCAAATATATAAGAATAAGAGCCATCCCCTCAATGATAAATGGTCAAAGGACAGGAATAGGTAATTCTCAAAGGAAGAAATCCAAGCTATCAACGGCCACGTGAATAAATGCTAAAATTACTAATAATTAGAGAAATGGCAAAATAAAACCTGACACCCATCAGATTGGCAAAGAAGGCAAAAAAGAAATGTCAAAGTTGTTGGAAAGGCTGTAAGGAAAACAGATGTACCAATGCATTATTGATGAAGCTATGAATTGGTCCAGTCATTTTGGAAAGCAGTTTGTAACTTTGTCCCTGCAATAACACTATTAGGCTTATATAATAAAAGGAATCAAAGAAAGAAGGAAAGGATGCAAGTGTAAAAAAATAATTGGAGGAGAAACTTTTGTAGTGGCAAAGAAATGGAAACTAGGTGCCCACTAACTGGGGAACGACTGAACAAATTATGGTACGTGAATGTAATGAAATATTACCGTGCCTTAAGAAATGACCAAAAGCAGACACTCAGCACTTACTAGCTGTGTGACCTTATGCAAGTCACTTAACCCCAATTGCTTTGCCTTCCCCCCTCAAAAAAAAAAAAAGAAATGGCCAAAAGGATAATTTCAGAGAAGCCTGGGAAGACTTGTATGAACCTATGCAGAATGAAGAGAGCAGAACCAGGAGAATAGTTACAATAACAACACAACTTTGAAAAACGACATAAGAACTTTGATCAGTGCAATGAGCAGCCATCATTCCAGAAGATCCATGATGAAACATACTACTTTCTCACAGAGAAGAGATAGACTCACAGTACAGAATGAAACATACATTTTTGGCAATGGCCATTGTGAAGATTTGTTTTGCTTGGATATGTAATATATATATATATGCATGTATAAATACATATTATATCATATATAAATGTTTTCTATATAACAAAACTCTTATAATAATAATAATAATAATAATAGCTAACATATAGAACTTAGTATGTGCCAGGCATTGTATTAAGCACTTTCCAATTATTATTTCATTTGATCTTCATAAAACTCTGGAAGTTAGGGGCTATTATAATCCCCACTTTATAGTTGAGGAAAAACAGAGGTTAAGTGACTTATCCAAAGTCACACAGCTAGTACATATCTGAGGCTGAATATGAACTCAGATCTTTATGACTTCAGGCCCAGAGGTCTATGCACTGAGCCACCTAGCTGTCTTTGTAATAGGTAGATAGATAGGCAGACAGAGCTATAGATAGATATATAGTATATTATATATGTACATTTGTGTGTGTATACATACACACATACATACATTATTTGCCTATGGGCAAGGCACTGGGCTAGGCACAAAAGATATAAAGATGAAGAATTATCCAGTCCTTAACTACACACATATGTTATACATGTTACGAGAGTTTTTCTTTTTTCTTTTTCAATGGAGACAATTAGGGGAAGAATGGAACTAGTGACAGAGCCCCCCCCCCCAAAAAAAAAAGAAGGAAAGAAAGAAAAGAGGAACATGGAAGCATTTTTTTATTTCCATACTTTATTATTTAATATTTTTAGTTTTCAGCAATGATTTCCACAAGATTTTGAGTTACAAATTTTCTCCCCATTTCTAGCCTCCCCCCCACTCCAAGATGGCATATTGATTGCCCCATTCCCCAGTCAAGCCTCCCTTCTGTCTCCCCACTCCCCCTCCCACCCATCCCTTTTCCCCTTACTTTCTTGGATGGCAAGATAGATTTCTATGCCCCATTGCCTGTATATCTTATTTCCCAGTTGCATGCAAAAGCAACTTTTTTTTGATCATCTGCTTTTAAAACTCTGACTTCCAAATTCTTTCCCCTTTTCCCTCCCCACCCACTCTCACTAAGAAGGCAAACAATTCAACATAGGCCACATGTGTATCATTATGCAAAACACTCCCATAAATAGTCATGTTGTGAAAGACTAACTATATTTCCCTCCATCCTATCCTGTCCCCCTTTATTCAATTTTATCCCTTGACCCTGTCCCTTTCCAAAAGTGTTTGCTTTTGATTATTTCTTCTCCCTATCTGCCCTCCCTTCTATTGTCTCCCCTTTTTTATCCCCTTCCCCCTACATTCATGTGGGGTAAGATACCCAATTGAGTGTGTATGTTATTCCCTCCTCAAGTCAAATCTGATAACAGCAAGATTCACTCATTCCCCCTCACCTGCCCCCTTCTTCCTTCCCACAAACTACTTTTTGCTACTTCTGTGTGAGATAATTTACCCCATTCTATCTCTCCCTTTCTCCTTCTCTCAATATATTTCTCACTCATCCCTTAATTTTATTTTATTATTTTTTTTAGCTATCATTCCTTCATATTCAACTCACCCTGTGTCCTCTGTCTATATATATGTATATTCCCTTCAACTACCCTAATACTAAGAAAGGTCTCATGAATTACACACATCATCTTTCCATGTAGGAATGTAAGCAAAACAGTTCAACTTTAATAAGTCCCTTATGATTTCTCTTTCTTGTTTACCTTTTCATGCTTCTCTTGATTCTTGTATTTGAAAGTCAGATTTTCTATTCAGCTCTGGTATTTTCACTGAGAAAGCTTGAAAGTCCTCTCTTTTATTGAAAATCCATATTTTGCCTTGGAGCATTATACTCAGTTTTGCTGGGTAGGTGATTCTTGGTTTTAATCCTAACTCCTTTGACCTCTGGAATATCATATTCCAAGCCCTTTGATCCCTTAATGTAGAAGCTGCTAGATCTTGTATTATCCTGATTGTATTTCCACAATACTCAAATTGTTTCTTTCTGGCTGCTTGCAGTATTTTCTCCTTGACCTGGGAACTCTGGAATTTGGCAACAATATTCCTAGGAGTTTTCTTTTTGGGATCTATTTGAGGAGGCAATCTGTGGATCTTTCAATTTCTATTTTACCCTCTGGCTCTAGAACGTCAGGGCAATTCTCCTTGATAATTTCTTGAAAGATGATATCTAGGCTCTTTTTTTGATCATGGCTTTCAGGTAGTCCAATAATTTTTAAATTATCTCTCCTGCATCTATTTTCCAGATCAGTGTTTTTTCCAATGAGATATTTTACATTGTCTTCCATTTTTTCATTCCTTTGGTTCTGTTTTATAATATCTTGATTTCTCATAAGGTCACTAGCTTCCACTTCCTCCAATCTAATTTTTAAGGTAGTATTTTCTTCAGTGGTCTTTTGGACCTCCTTTTCCATTTGGCTAATTCTGCCTTTCAAGGCATTCTTCTCCCCATTGGCTTTTTGGAGCTCCTTTGCCATTTGAGTTAGTCTATTTTTTAAGGTATTATTTTCTTCAGTATTTTTTTGGTTCTCCTTTAGCAAGTCATTGACTTGTTTTTCATGATTTTCTCACATTACTCTCATTTCTCTTCCCAATTTTTCCTCTACTTCTCTAACTTGCTTTTCCAAATTCTTTTTGAGTTCTTCCATGGCCTGAGACCAATTCATATTTTCCTTGGAGGCTTTTGATGTAGGCTCTTTGACTTTGTTGACTTCTTCTGGCTGTATATTTTGGTCTTCTTTGTCACCAGAAAATGATTCTAAAGTCTGAGACTGAATCTGAGTCTGCATCCTTTTTCGCTGCCTGTTCATGTTCCCAGCCAACTACTTGACCCTTGAGCTTTTTGTCAGTGTGACTGCTTGTAGAGTAGAGAGTACTTTGTTCCAAGCTTTAGGGACCAAGCACTGCTATTTTCAGAGCTACTTCTACACAGCAAACTCTGGCACACCCAGCGCTCCTCCTCCCCCAGGAACTGCTAACTGGATTGATACCTAGATCCAATGCTTAATTCCTCCCACCTGGTGGGGCTGGGACCAGAAGCAACCACAGCTGGTGCTCTGGAAGCAGCCCCAGCACTGCACTGCTTTCACGCCCCCAGGACTAGGGCCCACCACACACTTTTTTCACTCCTTTCCAGTAGCCTTTCCACTAACCTGCTCTGTTGTCTTTGGCATTTGTGGGTTGAGAAGTCTGGTAACTGCCACAGCTCACTGATTCAGGGTGTTATGCCCTGTTCTGCCCTGCTCCCAGTCTGGTTGGTCCTGGCTGGGCCCACACTGGACTCTGTTCCGCTCTACTCCCAACCCTTCCCAGTGACCATCCAGGCTTTCCTGGGCTGCAGCCCTGCTTCCCTCTGGTATTTTGTGGGTTCTGCAGCTCTAGAATTTGTTCAGAGCCATTTTTTACAGGTGTTTGAGGGGATCTGGGGGCCAGCTTAAGCAATTCCCTACTTTCCAACTGCCATCTTGGCTCCGCCCCTGGAAGCATTTTTTAAATGCACAGAAGAGACCTGCAAGAAAGCCAGAAACACAAAGGAAAACCAAGCTGTATGTAATGCCATCTCAGAAGAAATCACTTTTCCTGTTTTGCTTTATATATGGACATATTCATTTTATTTGGTGTGAAGTTCAGAATATATATCTTTTTAAAGAGAAGGAAAGACTTGGAGAAGGAAGGGATCAATAACTGTCTTAAGTATTTGAAAGCCTGTCATGAGGAAGAGGATTCAGCTCCTTCTCCCTGTCCTTGAAGAACAGAACTAAGAGCATTGGGCAGAAGGGGCAGAGAGGCAGACATCAACTCCGGATAAGAAAAATCTTCAATTAAAAGACTTCCATTAAGGCTGTCCAAAGTAGAATGAGAATGCAAAAATTAGGTGACCACTTGGTGAAAATGCCATCAAGGAGATTTTCAGACACAGCTTGGCTAAAAGGCCTCAGGGTCTATTTCAAATCAGATTCTTTTATTCTGCTTCCAAGCCAGCCTCCTAACAGTGTTCAGTGAACAGTATACCCCAAAGTGGAAGAAAATACCCTTCAGTCATTTCCCCAGATTTCATCAGTGGGAGTTGTAAGCCAAGAGAGTGAGAAAATCCACTGGGCACTTCATGTCATGGACAGTCTCTGACTCAAAGGTTACAATAATATATTTTGAAATCTGGCAAGGTAGATCTCCAAAAATCTTACTAATGACAACAAAGAAATAGCTCATTATCTTCAGGATCCATCTTCAGCCTCAATGAATTTCACAACTGTTGGATCACATACTAGTGGGACAATCAAATCAGCCAATGGTCCCTTCCAATTCTGAGTTTCTGTGACTCTGCTTGTGATTCTTAGACACCCTGAATGTACCAATGCCACAGTGGCTGATCTAAGGTGCTCAAAGCAAGGGCTTGTGTGAGAGAGAAATCAGCCCCTACCCTCCTTCTTTTCCTTGCATATCAATGATTCCTTCTCCTCAGGTATCACCATATCTCTCTAACACACTGATTATGAGTACCAGGCTTAAGGTGGGAGCAACGATGTCAAGAAGCCCATTGAAGGGCTGTCCCGGTGTGTAAAAATGAACAAGAAATAAGAATAATGATTTTTGTACTCTACTTCCTACTCTTCAAAGTATTTTCATTGACATTATCAGTTCTTTTGAATGAGGGGTTTGTACTGAATAAAGTATAGATTCCAACTGATTTTTTTTCATGTTTTTTGCACATTTCAAAAAGTAGGTATCTTGAGGAAGGGGGTGAGGGAGAGAAGCATTTGGCAACTCTTCCGCCATCCCCAGTTTTTTTGGTTTGTTTCAGGTCAAACCTGTGATTTCATCGATTCAGGGGAGCTCAGAGAGGCACCTGCTCTGTAACAGAGTATTAAAAAGTTGCCTGGGACACTTTAAAAGTGACTTACCCAGGGTAACACAGCCAGCAGTAGGAGTCATAGGCAGGACTTGAATCAAGGTCTTCCTGACTCTGAGGTCTACTATGAATCTCCTCTACCTCTTCCTATCCCTAGTTACTTGGGGTCCTTTGTGAAAGCTTTTCCCTCCCATCATAGTATTTCTAAATATAACCATTTTCACACAAGAAAAATTATCTTCATCATTAATAAATAATCAGTGGAATCCTGGGCTACCCATCCCATTCTCTGATAGTGTATAAGATTATAGTTTTTGGAGCTGGGAGTTTATTTTTTCAGATAAGAAAACAGAGACATAGAAACGTTTGTAACCATCATTGTTCATCTTTTTTTCTTTAGCATAGTGCCTCAAACATAGACAAATAATACATCCTTGATGAATAAATGGATGGCTAGCTGGCTGGATGGATGGATGGCTGGATGGATGGATGGAGAGGTATTTATAGGAAAATTTCTATGCTTTGTAGAAAAAATATAGATCATAGATCCAAGGATGCTATTGACCATAAGGTATTAGAAGCCTTCATATTCAAGTTTGGCAGGAGAGACGAAGTATTGCGGCCAGCCCAGTTGGCAGATGGTTCATATAAGAGGCCATAGACAGTAACAGGTGGCAGAACTGCTGGTGGGCTTGAAGGGATGGCAGGTGGGGGCAAACAAGGAGGAGGAGAGTAGAGAGGAGAAAATCCTGACCTCTTCTCTCAGCATGCTAGGAACTCATATATGTTGCCTCATGCTGTCTTGTTGAAAATACAAGCATTTTCCCAGATTTTTTGAAATGGGAGCCACCCAGCACAGGCGCCTGGGTTTCCAGCCTGAATTTGAACCATTCTTGAAATCATCGTGTGGTTCTGGAGGAAAGCTGGGACCAGTATAAGGGCAGCAGCAAGGGACAGGGTGTTATGGTTACTATAAAATGTCTTTGCCATAAATATGCTCCCTATAACAAATTCCAGTTTAATCTCTAGATGCTGAGGCAAGAATACCCACCTACACTCAGCATGAGAACAGAGTTAAATTCTTTCTCAATTCTTCTTGGGTCCCTTCTCACAAGAAGACAGATACATGGGAAGAAATTACATGGTCTTTTCCTGTCTGCCTTGAAAAACATAGCAAGGTGGAGAAAAAGAGTGTATTTAATTTAATAAAGAACCAAGTTTGTCATGGAAAATTTTCGGGAAAACATCTGAATCAAGTCATGCAAATGGAGAGATGCAGTCAGGATCCGTGACTAAGTCATAACTCTGCCTCAATTCATCCAGGTTTTCCCATTGTCCATATTTCACTCACCACCCCTCCCTCTTCCACAAGATCTAAGAGAGGTCCAGTGGTCCTGAAAAATCAGGAATATTCCTGACTCCAAAGTCTGTTTGCCGCCCCCAAATTCACTACCTTAGTCATGATGTAGGTGTGTGCGTTGGAGGAGATCACAGTCAGTTTTAAGGAGTGAAGGGAGCTGTGTGATTTGGCATTTTTCTCCTTTTAGTCTGGTCTCATAGCCTGTGATGCAAAATGTCATCTTTAGCAGAATTTAGGGTGTATGTGTGCATTAGAGACAAAGAGAGATGAAAAGAAAGGAGAAAGAGGAAAGAGAATGAGAGAGGAGGAGAGAGAAAAAAGAGAGGGAATGAGAAAGAGAATGAGAGAGAGAAAAGGCAAGAGGAGAGAATGAAAGAGAAAAGAGAAAGAAGAGGAAGAGAGACAGAGAAAGAGGGAGGGAGGGGAGTGAGAGAGAGAGAGAGAGAGAGAGAGGTGAGGAACTTAGAGGATGAATGAGTGAGCTGGGTCTTGACCCTTTGGATCCCATTTCTCTTGTGATCTCTCCTCCCTCTTTGCCTGGATCTCTCCTTGTTAATGACCTCGCTCTTCCTTGTATCACTCATTCATGTGCATGTCTTTCTCTCCTGTTCCTAGAGGACAAGGGAGTGGGTCATGTTCTTGTCTCCTGGTTGACAAGTGAAATGTCTTGCATCTAGTAGGTACTTAATAAATGATTGGTGAGTGAATGAATGTGACATACCCCCGTTGACTTGGCATAATTGTAATCGAGCTACTTGGATAGAAATCAATCCACCAATGAGCATTTACTGAGCACTTAAAGTATACTCCAAACCATACTTAAGCTCTGTGGGGGATAGAGAAGTAACATGAGGCATGGTCCTTGCCCTCAAGTTGGGGCCTTACTGTAAAGTCTATGAGTGCTCATAGACTTTAATTGATTATACATGAGTATTTACTATTTATCATTATTTTAGCTCTAACATTCTGTGAGTCTACTAACCATGCCATTTCTGCATGCTTAACAATAGTAAATTTAATGTTTCAAGTTGTTGAAAATGGCAGAACTGTGCTCTGATTTGCTATTATATACTTAATTATTCCTTTAAAGGTAGCCTAATTGTATTTTTTAATGCCCTAACCTTAGGTGGTACAGTGGATAGAGCATCAGCATGGACTCAGGAGGACCAGAGTTCAAATCCAGCTTCAGATACTTACTAGCTGTGTGACCCTGGGCAAGTCACTTAACCTAGATTGCCTAATAAAAATAAATGCTACAATCTTACATTTCTTTTCTAGAACTGTGATTTTATCAGTATTGAGAGCTGCTGATGACTGATGTAAATCAGCTTCTTCTCTGTAACTTAGACTTAGAATGTTGCCTGGGACAGCGAGAGGTTAAATGTCTTGTCCAGAGTTACATGCTCAGTATGTGACAGGTGGACTTGAACCCAGGTCCTGACTCTGAGACTGACTTTCTATTCCCTGTTGTCCTTTTTTGACAAGTACATTGGGTGACCCAAGGCGCAGAATGAGAAAACATAATTTTTTGAAATAGCCAATGTGGGAATCTGTTTTGCTTATAAATGTTACAAGGGTTCTGTTTTTTTGTTTTTATTTTTTTATTTATTTTTGTTTTGTTTTGTTTTTTGGCAGGGCAATTGGGGTTAAGTGACTTGCCCAAAGTCACACAGCTAGTACATGTGTCAAGTGTCCTGAGGCCGAATTTGAACTCAGGTCCTCCTGACTCCAGGGCTGGTGCTCTACTCACTGCACCACCTAGCTGTCCCAGTTTTTATTTTTTTCAATAGTTGAGGGAGGAATGGGAGGGATGGAGCATCAATTTTGTTAACACAAAAAATAAAATTCAATTTAAAAAAAGGAAAGTGCAGGGGGAGGAAACAAAGTATATTGGGGTGGAAGTGGTGTTCTTTGGTGAGTCAAGTGGTATTAATCGGAAATCATCAGACATAGCTTGTATTGACTGGTCAACCTGGTGGCCACTGGAGCTGATCCTTCCTGCCTTCCACCACAGACCAGACTGGCTTCCAGTCTTGCAATTGTAGAAGTCCGGCCCTGCCAAAGTCAAGCAACTGAGCCATGGGCAGCAAACAAGACCACTAAATCCCCTGGCAGTCAGGTTTCTGACCTCCCATTGAACTGAAAACTACTCGCTCCAAAGTACAGGTGATCTCTTAATTGCCAAGTCTAACAAACAGCCTTTTCTTAATCACCATCTTTCTTCACCTGTCTTCAGCCTTCAATAACCTTCTTCTCTCTAGGTTTTCAGGACATTGATATCTCCTATTATGCTATTTCACCACACCTTCTCAGACTCTTTTGTTGAATCTTCTTTCAGGTCATGCCCACTAACAGTGAGTGAGCCCGCCAAGTCACTGAACTCTGTCCTGGTCCTCTTTGCTTCTCCCTAGATACTGTCTTGCTTGGTGATCAATTTCTCTCTCAAAGTTACCCCATATATTCAATCTTGTCAAATCTTGTCTCTTGCTACCTGATAATACTATCAAATGAGACAGATAATATTTGTACCATTGAGGTAGCACAGTGCCCAGCACATAGTAGGCTCTTAATAAATGCTTGATCTCTCCCTCCCCTCCTTCTCTCTATGCACACAGCTGGTAAAGGCCATCGTCACCTCTCCCTTGGACAATTGAAGTAGATTTCTGACTGGTGTTTCTCCTTCATCTTTCTCCTCTCTCCAATTCATCCTCCATTCAGCTGCCAAAGTGATATTCCTACAGGCAAATCTGACCATGACTCAATAAACTCCAGTGCGTCCCTAGCACCTCCAAGATCAAATATCAAATCCTCTGATTGGCTTTAAAAGTCCTTCACAACTTGACTCTTTCTTACCTATCCAGGCTTCTTACACCTTACATTCCCCATGCCCACCCCACCCCAACTCTCTCTCTCTCTCTCTCTCTCTCTCTCTCTCTCTCTCTCTCTCTCTCTCTCTCTCTCATCCAGTGACACTGGCCTCCCTCCTATTCTTCGAACAAGACACTCTTGGTTCTGGACATTTTCCTCTGCCTGTCTCCCATGGCTGGAATGCTCTCCCTTTCATTGCTTCCTGGCTTCCTTTGAGTCTCAGCTAAAATCCCACCTTCTACAAAAAGTCATTCCTGATCCCTCTTACTTCTAGTGTCTTCCTCTGTTAACTATTTCCTGTTTATCCTATAAAGAGCTTGTTTTTACATAGTTGTCTGCTTGTCTCCCTCATTAGCCAGTGAACTCCTGGAGAGGAGGGGTCTTCTTTTGTCTTTCTTTGTATCCCCAGCACTTAGCACTGTGCCTGGCAGATAAGAAACACTTGACAAATGCTTGTTGACTGGCTGACTCCTGGGAGGAGCCATTAGCTAACAGCTTTTGTACCTGGGTCAAGCCACAGAAAATGTGACTTCATAATAGTGGGAGTGGGGGGTTGGGAAGAGATGTAGCGGTGGACTCTGAGAAGATGGGGGCGGGGAGGAGGTTTGGGCAGCAGAGTTGGGCTGGGATGGAAGCCAATGTAAGGTTGAAGAGAGGAAACCATCTGGTGGCTTCCTATTTTAATTAATTATTCTGACTAATTAGGTGCTAAGTTCAGTTGTTTCTACTCCGTTGAAGGAATGTAAGTGCTGTCAGAGGCTATTCTAAATTCCACAGCCCTAGTTAAGACTCTGTTTGTGGGATTTGAAGGGGACAGGGAAAGGAGAAGGTGCAGGGAAAGGGTGTTCAGGGAACATCTTGGCTGGAGCAGAGAGTATGTACAAAGGAAACCCTCCAGGGACAGAGTTGATCCAAAGAGAATCAACCATGGACTTCACTGAGTGAACAGAGTGACAAAGAATGGGGTCATAGGTTTCATTTCTTTGTTTGTTACTGGAACGGTGTGTCCTCAACTCCGGTGCCAACATTTAATCCAAGATCCTCCCCATTATCCAAATGCAGATTAGTTCCCAGTATCTCCTAGGGCTGGGTGTGTGCAGCCCAAGGGTTTTGGCCATGACCAAGATTGTAAGTAGATTGCAAAGTATGCAGGCTCTCTTTTGGACAGGGTTAAGGACTGGCGTGCCACATCCTTGTCATTTGAATGACTGATGACTTAGCTGGGAGTCCTGACTGCTAGGTGGAAAGGCATCTGGGCTCATCTTCAGGTTGGCAAAAACTGGAACTTGGTTTTACTCCTGACCCTATAGCAGCCTCAGCTGGTTTGAGTTAGCCTCTTAGCTCCTCTTGTGAGCAAACCTTCTTAAGAGGAAACCCTATCACCATGTGTCCATTTCCAGGGAACATCTTGTCCTGTTGGAATGGCCAGGGGGATTCATTTCATGACATCAATTTGACCCTTCCTGTAAATCCTAATTAATAGTCAATAAATATCTATTAAGCACCTACTATGTGTCAGGCACTGTGCTAAGCAACAGGGATACAAAGAAAGATTAAAAAAGAGTCTCTGTTCCTGCCTTCAAAGAGCTCACAGTGTAACAAGGAGACAACGTGAAATGATGATGTACATACAACAGGATAAGTGGGAATTAATCAACAGAGGGAAAGCATTAGAATTAAGAGGGTCATAAAAGAAAAGGATTTCCCCAGAGGCACATGGTCATGTTTCTATTAGTGTAAGACCATTCCTTGCTCACCTCTGAAACCATTTCAATACCTTGCACAGAGTGGGGGCTTGGTAAATTGCCAAGTCAGATTTAATTCTTTTTTTGGTTGTTTATTTTTTTCTTTTATTTAGTTTTTTTTCCCCAGTTACATGTAAAAATAATTTTAATATTCATTTTTAAAAGTCAGATTTAATTCTAAAGGGGAAGGAACTCAGTTTACTGGGGGTGCTTCCAGTTTCTACAGTTTTTCCTCCTTTGAAATAATGAGATGGAGAAAGGGAGAGAAGCTTGAACTAACCCTAAATTAACCCCCTGCAAGGAGACAAGGATTTTTTTTCAGCGGCAACCAGATGGATTTGCCATCTGTTAACCAGCTCAGTATTGAAGCCTGGAAGGGAGCTGGAAGGATCGAGCAGAGCCCTGGATCAGGAGCGCTGACTGTGTTCCTTTTTTTCACCTGGGTGACCTCCACAAGCCCTCTCCAGCCTTCTTACATCTCAAGCACATACTCTGTGATTCAGGAACACTGACCTTCTGGGTGTTCCTCAAACAATACGCCACACCTCTCATCAATACGCCACACCTCTCATCTCCCAGCCTTTTCATTGGCAATGAGAACAAGTCAGTTGAAGTCCTTTGAGAGACAGAGATAGAGAGACAGAGACAGAAAGAAAGATAGAGACAGACAGAAACAGTTCAGAGAGACAGAGACAAAAAGAAAAGCAGAGACAGGGAGATAGAGACGGAAACAGGTCAGAGAGAGACAGAGAATAGAAAGATGGAAAGACAGAGCAAGGCATATCTGGTCTGTTACAGACTGTAAGAAACTATAGAAGGGTCCATGATAGAGAGCGATGACCAGGGACGCCTCCAGGAGCATCCCAGAGCTACAGAGGAAAAGAAACCTGCTTATTTGTCTCTGTGAATGCCTGAGAATCCACTTGGGCCTTAGGAAGAGGGTTGTTCATTGGAGGGCTTCTCTTTGTTTTCCAAGTGTTTTGTTTGGGGATTCTGTTCAGTTTTCTTTAGACTCTTAGGAAATCTTAATTCTTAATTAATACTTAATTCTTCTTAATACTATGGACTGTGTTAACACTTAATGCTATGAACTGTGAACTTAATACTATGAGCTGGGCTTTCAAGTGAGGAGTTGGTTTCAGTATATGTGGCCCTACCATGGATATATTTTCCCAGGCTTCTTGGACGGGGGCCATGAGCCAGAGAAGTAAAGAATCCTCCCAGATTTGCCCAGATCCTTTATGCCCCGAATCTCTGACATAAGCTTAAGTCCTCTTTGTATAATGACATCTGGAATCCTGTCCTATCTTTTCTGCTAGAGTGGGAGCTCTGTGAAGGCCAGGATCATGTCTTATTCATGATAAATATTGGTTGAATTTCAATTCAAGGTATTGATTTGGGGGGAGAGGAGGAGGCTGGCTCTAGACCAAGGAGACTGATGAAGTAATGGCAGTAACATGCTTCCTTGCTGTCTTAAAATGATGAAGTGGTAGTGTGAGAAGAGACATAAAACCTCTTAGAGATATGGAGACTCCCTGGTTTCCTTATTTATACGAAATCTCTCCCAGTCCCTTTTCTCTTATTATGGTTCTCTTCAGTCAGGCCTCAATTATGTTCCTTCTTGAATCATATCTCACAGCCAACCCCTCCTTATTTCCTAGCTCCAGAGGGGCCAGGGTGTAAAATTCAAGAAACTGGCAAGGCCATCCATCCTTAGTGCAGATTTTCAAAGTCCCTGGCTCTTTATTACAGACACATTGAGGAAGAGTTGCCAAAGATCATCTGGGGAACATTAGAGTTGGGGAGATTTTTCTGCTTGTTGCTACAACAGTGGAGTCACTAAGGAAACAGCCCCTCTCCCCACTTGGACCAGTAAAGCACCTCCCCTCCTCCCCAAGGCTGGGCCAGTCATTGATAAGCCTACAATTGCTACCATCCTTCTTCACATCATCCCCAAGGGATGCCAGGTACTCATCAAGCCTAGCCTGTCCCGATCAGCAAAGAGAGACTTACAAAGAGTTTCAGGGAAGCCAAGTCATGGATTGGCAAACCCACTTTTTTTCCCCCTTAAAAAATTTTTTCTTTTAATTTTTTAATTAACAAAAATCTATCATCCCTCCCTCCTTGTCCCTCCCCCACCTCACATTGGAAGAAAAGAAAAAAAGAAAAAAAACCCTTCTAATAAATATTCATAGGCAAGCAAAATAAATTCCCTCATAGGCCATATCCAAAGAATATATTATTATTCTGCATATTTAGCCCATCACCTCTCTGGCTGAAGGTGGAGAGCACGCTTCATCATCAGTCCTTTGGGATCACAATTGGTCAATGTTCTTAAGTCTTTCAAAGCTGTTGGGTAAACCCAGTCTTTTGGAGTCTTATATCTCTGAGCCAATTCTCCTCCCTAACCCCCTTCCTAATAAAGTTGTGTTTATGAAAACTTCCAGTGTCAAATCCCATTAGAAAAGCTTTTCTATTATACAGAGATCGTTACAAACTCCACTAGTCTTTGCCAGGAAGGTAATGGTTACAACTTGTTAATGGTACCACAAAGAAAAAATCAACAACAATTTTTTAAAAAGTGTTTGAATCAACCATTTCAATTCCTGGCAGGAGATTTTCCTCTCAGTTTGGCTGTTTGAAATCTATGGCTCTGAAAGAATGTATTTCAGCCTTTCTGCTTCATCTATTTTTTTCTCTCACCCCCAGTTTGATTACTTGTGTTTTTTCTTCTATTTCCCCCTCGGGCCGAACTTTCTAATAATTGGTTGCCACTGACTTTCCCAGTCCCCTACTCCCTCATTCTTTTCCAACTCCAAGCCTGCCCAAAATCCACTCTCCGCCAAGCTGCCTGTGAATGGAAAAAAACCACCAGCCCCACATTTTCGGCTTTCTAAAATTGTTCCATTGTCTCTTTCGCTCTGAGATAATTCAGATGACCTTGCCTAGAATCGTCAGCCTTGGCAGGCACCTTGTTTACAATGGTCCCCAAGGATGGACAGTGGCTCTGTTCCTGGGATGATGATGTTATGGGATTGGGAAACTCTTCTTAAAACAATGTTGCAAATACAGAGTTCTTAAAATATTTGTTTTTAAATAGAACTTTGTGTAAACACAAGAACCACTTTCTAAAGCTGCTGCTCTTCCCTCACCAGTCAGGAAGGATGTTTACAGACCAAAGGGGCCCCCTTTGTCTTGGTCAATTTTTATGTGAATCGATTTTTGTGGACTCTTAGGATGGCAGAGGCGGGATGGACATCAGAGGTCATCTAATCCAAATCCCCCATTTTACTGTGGCTCAGAGAGGGGGAAATGACTTGACCAGCCTCACAGAGCCAATGGGTAGCAAAGCTGGGATTTGACAGATGATTTTAAAGCCAACAGTCTTTCCACTGTCCCGTGCTCTCCCCTTCTACTAGCTTACTAAAATTCATAGCTATCTTTTAGAAAACCATGCACACTCATGCTGACTTGAGATGGAGTCATTTCCTTTTTTAAAAAGGAGCCATAGGTTGAAACTTGTCTTAGTCTGGGACTCTGCAACAACCGTTGTTAGCATCTCTGTTAGCCTGGAGGCAAAGGAGCAGAAGCTTCAATGGCTTCTCATTGAGTGATAAATTTTCCCTATGTGATTTAGTTTTCTCGTTTACTCATTTTTTTCTCTCCTTAATTCTCTAGGTTTGGGTTCTCTGGAGTAGGTGGGACTTGTCCCGAAATCTCACTGATCACATATTGACATATTAAGAATTGATAACACAATGTCTTGCATTAGAGCAATCATAGAACCTCTGAGTGGTGAGAGACCGCAGATGGCATCTAGTCCAAGTAGAAGCTGAGCAGAGAGATCCATGCACAGCATTCCTGACCCATACTCATATAGCTTCTACTTAAAGACCTCTTGTGATGGGAATTCATCACTCCCAAGGCAACTGGATAGTTTTATATTAAACTAAAATCAGCCTCTCTGTAGCTTCTACCCTTTGGTCCTATGTCTGCTTTCTGGGGCCAAACAAAACAAATCTAATCCCTCTTTCCCATGGCAGTCTTTCCAATATTCGATGACAGCTATCATCCCTCCACTCCCCTAATTCTGCTCTTCTGAACACCTCCTGTTCCTTCAGCTGCTTGATATATAGCATGACTTCAAATCCCTTCACCATGGTGGTCATCCTACTCTGGATACCACCCATTTCACTGATATCTTTCTGAAAATGTGACATCCGGGGCAGCTTAGTGGCACAGTAAGTAGAGCACCGGCCTTGGAGTTAGGAGGACCTGAGTTCAAATCCAGTCTCAGACACTTGACACACTGTGTGACCCCAATTGCCCTGCCTTCCCCCCTGCAAAAAAAAAAGAATGAAAATGTGACACCCAGGACTGGACACAACATTCCAAATTTGGTCTGACAAATATAGAACACAGTGGGACCATTGCCTCCATCAGCAGCCTGCAATCAAATTTGCATTTTTTTGGCTATCTTGTTATACTATTAACATTAAACTTACAAACCACTCAAATTCCCGCATCATTTTTCCCATGAACTATCTGTTGTCTAGCCATATCTTCCCTATTTTGTATTTGTATGACTGGTTTTTTTTTTAAGCATGACTTTATGGACTTGGTTCCAGATCATATGCCTCTCACCTGAGGATACATTAAGCTACATTCAAAGAGGCTGGTCACAGCATCTCTCAAAGACCAGATCTAGTAAGGCCTAGTTGGGTGGCAATCTGTGTAAGCAGAGGAAGGGCTTACATGCTGAAATCACAGAACCTTGAAGTACTGAAAATAGGACTTCAACGTGAATCCTATGAGATTTCATCCATTGAGATTGAGTCCATAGCTCTAGCCTTTTGAGAACTTTTTGGATCCCAATTCAGACATCATCCAGGACATGGTCTTTAAAGATAATTTTTGTTTAATAATTTGATAAGTAGAAATCTTCCTTTTCATACTCAATACCAGAGAAACATGGAACTGTCTAGTGAATATTAGCAGTTGTAGGGTCATGGTGGACAGAGCTTCCAAGTCCTAGAGAGTTGTGTAAATTAAGAAGGTTAGTTCTCTTCATACCTTGTCACGCCTTCCTTAGCTCTTCAGTCAAGAACCCTGAGCCAGAAACTCATACTGGTAAACACCTTGCAAGCTGATGTCAGTTCTGTTATCGTCAGCTTTTAGCACAGGGAGGCAGGGCACTTGACTGCTTAATAAATGCTTGTTGAGTGGCTAATTGATTGACTATGAAAGCACGCAGGCTGGAGTTGTTGCCAATAGTCCAAACGTAGTCATCGGAGTCTCTTCCAAGCTGAAGCTACCCGTGAAAGCAGATGGGCCAAGCCTCCCAGCTGATGATACCTCAGATATTAGGGCTGGCCCTTAAGCTGTCATTGTAGAACTTTGTGTATTGGCAGGAGGAAGGATCAGGCGAAGTGCCGTTATAATACCCATTTTACAGGTGAGGAAACTGAGGCATACAGAGGCTAAATAACTTACAAAGGGGTCACACAACTACTAAGTGTCTGAGACCAAAGCTTTTGTACAGACAAAACCAGTGCAAACAAGATTAGAAGAAAAGCAGAAAGCTGGGAAATATCCTTTACAGCAAGTATCTCTGACAAAGGTCTCATTTCTCAAATATATGGAGAACTGAGTCAAATTTATAAGAACACAAGCCATTCCCCAACTGACAAATAGCCAAAGGATATGAACAGACAATTTTCAGATAAAGAAATCAAAGCTATCTATAGGTGTATGAAGAAGTGCCTTAAATCACTTTTGAATAGATAAATGCAATTAAAACAACCCTGAGGTACCACCTCACACCTGTCAGTTTGGCTAATATGACAAAAAGGGAAAACAAATGTTGGAGAGGATGTGGGTGGAGTTGTGAACCGATCCAACCATTCTGGAAAGCAATTTGGAACTATGCCCAAAAGATAACCAAATTGCGTATACCCTTTGACCCATCAATACTATTACTGTATCCCAAAGATACCATAAGAAAGGGAAAAGGACCTACATGTGCAAAAATATTTATAGCAGCCCTTTTCATGGTGGCTAAATATTGGAAATTGAGGGAATGCCATCCATTGGGGAATGGCTGCACAAGCTGGGGCATACAAATGTAATGGAAAGCTATTGTGAAATAAGAAATGATGAACAGATAGATTTTAGAAAAACCTGGAAAGACTTGTACAAACTAATGCAAAGTGAAATGAGAAACCAGGAAAACATTGCAAACAGTATCAGCAACACTGTGTGATGATCAGCTATGCATGACTCAGCTCTTCTCAGCAACACAATGATCGAAGACAAGTACAAAGGACTAATGAAGGAAAGTGCTCTCCATATCCAGATAAAGAACCGATGGACTCTGAATGCAGATCGAAACATATTTTTTTACTTTATTCTTTTTCATGGTTTTTTCCCTTTTGATCTGTTTCTTCTTTTACAACTGTGACTAATATGGAAATATGTTTTACATGATAGCACATATATAATCTATATCAAATTGCCTACCATTTTCAGAAGAGGAGAGGGAGAGAGGGAGAAAAATTTGGAACTCAAAATCTTGTAAAAATGAATGCTAAAAATTGTCTTGATATAATTGGGGAAAAAAATAAAATACTATTAAAAAAATCCAACAGCTGAACATGGCTAACTGTTAGGTAATCAGGGTTTTGTGGGCAGAGTTCAACATTCATCTCATTAGGCTATGTTGGAATGATGGAGAGACCGCAGCTGTTTTCATTAGTCATTCTGATTTCAAGGAGGTATAGAATGTGAAGGTGAAGAGTCTTTTCTGAACAGTTGTTTGGCCCTTGAGACTACAACCATGTGACGCTCAGTAAGGTCCCTAGAAGGAGCTGGTTTCACTTTCCAAACCAGAAGTAATCTTTCCGCTTCTGAACTCCTGTTAACACACATTTCCTAGATTCTACCATGATCTGGTGCCTCGTGGGAGGTAGGATTTTAACTAGAGGGATTGACTGATTTTTGTAGACTAACATACCAGAATTTATCCATCCAGGGTATTGTCAGCTTTGATGTAGTCCCCCTGACAAATGCTTTGTGTCCTCTTTTATTCATTTAACTCATTGTGTTCAATATTTTGCTTTATATTCATGGATGGGTCAGGGAGAACAGACAAGCGATCTCTATCACTCATCAGGTACTGTCTGAACTATGTAGAGAAGAAAAGTTCATGGCCAAACAAAGGATAGAGAGAGGATTACAGAAGATAAAATTGATCATTTTGGTTATATAACATTAGAAATATTTTGCACATGTGACATGATAAACATTAAATGCCTACTGTGAGCCAGGCACCGTGCTAAGTAGAAAGCATACAAATAAGAAAAAGAAAAGACAATCCCTAGACCAATATACAAAAGGAAGCTGAAAAGAGGGGGAGGGTACTGAATATCAGAGGGTATTGGGTGGGTGGGGGCATAATGAAGATTATGGTAGAGTAGAAACCAGGCAGAGCAAAAGAAGAGATGGCTGGAATTTTGAAACCTATCTAAGGAGAAGCTATGGAAGAAGATTTTTTGCTCTGCTCTCCAACCCAAATCCAAGGATTTGTTTTGCATAAGCAAATCCAATAAAGCTAAGATTAAAAGGGAAACAATTAACTGGGGGAAAAATATTTGTAGTAAGCTTCTCTGATAAAGGTCTTATTTCTAAGATATGTATAGATATAGATAGATATACTGATTCAAATTTGTGAGAGTAAGAGCCATTCCCCAATTAATAAACAGTCTAAGGACATGTATGAATAGGCAGTTCTCAAGGGAAGAAATCCAGACTAACTATAGCCATATGAGAAAATACTCCAAATTGCTACTAATTAGAGATACATACATTAAAGTAATTCTGAGATTCCACCTCACACCCATTAGATTGGCAAAGATGACAAAAAAGGAAAGTGATAAATGTTGGAGGGGCTGTGGGAAAGCAGGCACATTGAAAGCGATGGACCTGTGAATAGGTATGACCATTCTAGAAAGCAAATTAGGATTATACATAAAAAGTTACTCAACAGTATGTCCTCTTTTCCCAGTAATTCCACTGCTTTGCTTATACCCAAAAGAGATCCAAAAAAAAGGAAAAGATCTTATATGTAAAAAACAATTTACAGCAGCTCTTTTTGTGATGGCAAAAACACTAGAAACTAAAGAGATGCCTGTCTTAATTGACTGAGCAAGTTGTGGCATATGAATGTCATGGAATACTATTGTGCTGTAAGAAATAAAGAAATAGATTATTTTTTTAAAAAAATGCAAAGATGTATCAACTGATACAGAGTTAAGTAAGCAGAACCAGAAAAACCTATACTGTAACATCAATATAATGGAAAAATAAATTATTTTGAGGACCTTTATAAACTGATAAAGAACAAAATTAGCAGAACCAGGAGAACAATTTGTACAATAACAACACTATAAAGACAAATAGCTTGGAAAGCTGTAATCAATACATTGACCGTCCACGATTCCAGAGGACAGATGATGTAGCATTCTACCCACCTCCTGACAGAGAGGTTTAGAGAGGACAGATTTAAGGTGCAGAATGTAATATCTCTTTTTCACATGGCCAACCAATGAGGGATTTGTTTTGCTTGACTATGCGTATTTGTTACAAAGAATTGGTTTTCTTTTCCTTATGGAATGGAGAGAAAATAGCCCTTTGTTCCTTAAAAAAAAACACTTTGAGAAAATAGAGAAGTGGGAGGGTGCTTTGGATGTGAAATAGCACATGCATTTTTAGATGAGGTTTCTGTATTGTTAGTTTTGCTCATGAGCTCTCATGGAATGGGAGCGATCCAGAAATGTTTGTAATGTGAAAAC
Organism: Trichosurus vulpecula; assembly: GCF_011100635.1. Taxonomy (NCBI): domain Eukaryota; kingdom Metazoa; phylum Chordata; class Mammalia; order Diprotodontia; family Phalangeridae; genus Trichosurus; species Trichosurus vulpecula. The sequence continues at coordinate 38,495,760 of NC_050577.1, forward strand.
AAAAGATGTCAACAAGACTTTTTTTTTTATTTTGAGCCCATTTATTTATACTTGGTGACAGCAGGATATCAGTACCCAGATTCCATGGAGAGCTTTGGGTAGAAAAGGGCCAGAAAAGGAGCACGCCCGGAGAAAGTAAATTTCCAGTATGTCTAAAGCCAAGAATAAGATAGTTGACCATAGACAGTGATTCCCCCAATCCTCCTTTCTTCTAGAAGGCTCTTTCATATAACCAAAAGATCATGAGCTGAAATGGGGGTGGGGTGGGCTGAGGTATGGAGGTTAAAGGGGTGGAAGAGATGGACAAATCACTAGAAGACTGCCTAAGGTAGAAATCTCCAGTGTTTCCATGGTTCAAGTCCCTGCCAACAGAGTCAGGACTAAAGATCTCATGGCAGTGGTTATGTGGATTGATACCCAGGAGATGTTGTCCTCTCTTCCCATCTTAACCCAGGAGAGGAAGAAAAGCTTTGCTTTGACTGCGACTGGACTGTGTGAGTTCTTGGAGCCTCACACAGCTGGAGGGTGGTGTGGGGAATGGAAGAAGGAAGAGCTCGTCTGTCGGGCAGCAGAAACAACAAGGCAGGAGAGAGGGCAGCCCCCGAGGGTGGTGGTGATAGAAGCGACACGTGTGAGAACACCAGCTGGAAGCTTCAGGAGCAGAGGCGAGTGCCAGGCTTGGCCCATGTTCCTCAGCGCCCTCTCCCAGGCCCATTTTCTCTTCCTTACTTCCTACACTCCCAGGGCTAAAAACAACACCACTGAAGCACCACTGCGTGTCCTATTGCCCTACCCCGGTCCTGGTAGTTGGCAAGCCTGAGTCTGTCTCTTTTTAACAATAAATGAATTTGTTTGTTCCCTACAGGCATGCCCTTAGCTGTGATCTGAGTGTACAACAGATGACCCTGAGTGGTTTCTTAAATTTAGCTGAGCATATAAGGTAGGACTCTCCAGTTCTGGATGGGTTTTTTTCTCGGTGGGGGAGAGAAAGGGAGGGTGTTAAAAGCCATCCTCTTCTCTCTTCCCTCCCTCACCTCACCCAAGGAGCTACAATTTGGTTTGCAGATTACTATTCTATAAATCTCTCAACAAAGCGTAATCTTAAATTTTGACTTCTGGGTTCATATGGATTTTCTCTAGAATGAGTTGCTTGTAATCTGGGTGTGACTCACCTGGAGAGCCAGATGCATAGGACCCCTAGGGCTAAACTCTCCTCCATTCTGACCCATTCAAGAAGCTGGGAGGATCAGAGGAAGGATGAGAGGAGAAAGTCAAGTAGGTAGAGAGAGGACTGACCCTGGAAAATGACAAATGTCAGAACGTCTGCAGGAAAACAGATACTCTGTTGGTGGGGTTGTGGATTATTATTCATTATTACTATTACATTATTAAACTGTGAATAGGCTTTGACCCAGCAATAGCACTACTAGGTCAATACCCCCAAAGAGATCAAAGAAAGTGGAAAAGGATGTATACATACAAAACTATTTATGGCAGCTCTTCCCTGTGGCAGCAAAGAGCTGGAAACTAAGGGGGTGGCTGGTGTATGATAGTGTATGAAGGTAATGGTGTACTACTGTGCTGGAAGAAATGATGAAGGAGCTGGTTTCATAGAAACCTGGGAAGACTTTTATGAACTGACGCAAAGTTGGAAGAGAGCAGAACCAGGGGAACAATTTTTGCTATGGCAACATTACCAAAATGAAGAACGCGGCAAGACTTTAGTACTCAGAGCAACACAGTGATCATCTGTAATTCCAGAAGACTGATGATTGTAGAGAAGTGATAGACTAAGTATGCAGAGGGATGGCTAGGTGGCGCCACAGTGCACAGAGCGCTGGGCTTGGAACCAGGAACACTCATCTTCCTGAGTTCAAATCTGGCTTCAGACACTTACTAGCTGTGTGACTCTGAGCAAATCACTTAACCTTGTTGGCCTCAGTTTCCTCATCTGTAAAATGAGCCAGAGAGGGAAATGGCAAACCACTCCAGTCTCTTTGCCCAGAAAACCCCAATTGGGATCACAGAGAGTCAGTCATAATTGAACAGCAACAACAAGTATGAAGGATGAGCCGCATATTTTGTACATGGCAATTGTAGGAATGTTTTGATTTATTATGCATATTTGTTACAAGAGATTATTTTCCATTTTTTCTCCCAGGGTGAGAGGGAGAGGGGTGAGAGGGAGAGAAAATAAATGTTTGTTAATTGAAAAAAAAATTTTAATTTAAAAATAATGAAAGGAATGTGTTTGAGAAGCAAGTTGTCAGCTAGCCTACCTCACACTCATGGTGGCACTAGAGCACCCTACCTACAGACAAGGACATATGACAATTAGTACTCCAGTGGATCCATGAGCTCATTGGCATGGGGACTCATTTCAACACCTCAGATTGCAATCTGTCCATGCCTGCCTGTTCTGTGTCTGGTTAATCTATCACAGGGCCCACCTAATGTGCTATAGGCCTTCTTCCCTTTCAGTTAGTCAACAAGCATTTATTAAGCACCTACTGCATGCCAGGCACTGCAGTGATTCATGAAGATACAGAGAAAGGCAAAAAAAAAACCAAAACCCAATACTTGCATTTAAGTAGATGATGGAGAGATGAGGGAGACGACATGCAAATAACTATGTATGAACAAGTTATCTACAGGATAAAATGGATATAATCAATGGAGGCAAGGCATTTGCATTAAAAGGGACCAAGTGTCTTGTAAAAGGTGGAATTTTAGCTGGAATTTGAAGGGAGCCAGGAGGAAGAGATGAGGAGGAGGGACTTCTGGATGTGGGAGACCGGCAGTGAAAACTCTGAGTCAGTCAGGAGATAGAATGTCTTGTGCTAGGAACAACATGGTGGCCAGTGTTACTAGGTGGCAGAGTATGTGAGGTGGGGTAAAGGGTAAGAAGACTGGAAAGGCAGGAGGACCTAGGTTAGGGAGGACTCCAAAAGCAAACAGGATTTCATGAGATCACCAGAGTTTATTAACTTGACATTGCCCAGATACCAAAGGCAGCTAGGTGGCAAAGTGAAAAGAGAACTAGACCTGGAGGCAGGAAGAGTCAAGGTCACATCCTGTTTGCCTCAGTTTCCTCATCTGTAAAATGAGTCTGAGAAGGAAATGGCAAACCACCCCAGTATCTTTGCCAAGAAAACCCCATATGGGGTCACAAAGAGTCAGACACGACTGAAAATGACTGACCCACAAAGATACCGAAGAAGCTTGTGAGATATCTCTTGGTTTTATCTCTTGTTCTCACTACATGACTAGCCAGGTCCTCTTTTTCCCCAGTTATCCAAATCTCTGATGACCCCCTTCTTCCTTATAATTCCACATTTGTAATGTATTTCATATGCCTGTCTCCACCATGCCCTTCTCCATCGTCCTTTAGGTAATCCTCAATTTCAGTTCTTTGGAGACTTTACAGTTTCATGATTATGATATATTAGGGCAAAATTCCAAGTAAGACCAGGGTCTCTTTGGTTACTGTCACAGACCCAGTTGGTGTTTCAGCTTCTGGGAAAATGACACGTCTCAACTCAGTCCCAAATCCTGGGGCCAACGGGTAATTTGGGGCAGCCTGATTAACTCCATTCATTATCTGACAACACAGGATCAGAGTTGAAGCTACAGCATCCTGAAGCTATTGAAGACCATTGGAGAGTCAGTATGCTATAGTGGAAAAGGTGCTGGGCCTAGAGTCAGGAGAGTTCACATCCCACCAAATAGTTTCTACCTGTGTGACTACTGGTAAGTTGCTTAACCTCTCTGGTCCGCAGAGTGTCATTTGCAAAATGAACATAGTGACACCTATGGTATCACTAGGTTTCAGTGAGACACTAAATTCTTTGGAGACCAGTAGTTGTTGCTGTTGTTGACTTGTTTCGTTTGTGTCCGACTCACCGTGACCCCATTTGGGGTATTCTTGGCAGAGGGACTGGAGCGATTTGACATTTCCTTCTCTAGCTCATTTTACAGATGAGGAAACTGAGGCAAACAGGGTAAAATGACTTGCTCAGGGTCACACAGCTAGGACGTGTCCAAGGTTGGATTTGAACTCATAAGATGAGTCTTCATGACTCCAAGCCCAGCACTCTACCCACTTTCTTAGATCACTCTATGTATATATGTGTGTATATATATATATATATATATATATATATATATATAAGTAAAATAAGCCCCAGCTATTGTTATTAAACTTCTGTGAGGTAGTTTCCTTGGTCATAGAATTTATATAAACATTTACTAAGTGCCTGATGTTCCAGGGGCTGTGAGAGGTACAGAGTTTAGATAAGAAGTGACCTTTGCTCTCCCAGAGCTTATAGTTTAGTAAGGGGATGTGACAGGTACATAAATAAAAACAATGGTTGCTCCTGACTCCAAGTCCGTTATTCTTCTATGTGAGCACCGCCCCACTCCTATGTCCAATCAGTGGTCAAGTCCTGTTGGAGCATCGCTCATATTCATCCCCTTCTCTCCTCTGACACTATCACCACTCTGTGCAGACCCTCATCATCTCATGCCTTGATTACTGCAGTAGGTGCTGGGGGCTGCACCTGCCTCAACTCTCTCCCCACTCCAGCCTACTCCCCATTTTGCCACCCAAATGATTTTCCCAAAGTGCAGGCCTGACTCTGTACCCCTCTACTCAGTAAATTCCAGGAGTTCCCTATCGCCTCCAGGATCAAATACAAAACTCTCTGGCACTCAGAGCTCTTCATAACCAGCCCCTTCCTGCCCTTCCAGCCTTCTTATAGCTTCCCTCTTCCACAGACTCTGTGATTCAGCGACACTGGCCTCCTGGCTATTCTTCACATATGACTCTCCATCTCCAGACTCTGACGAGCATTTTCATCGGCCATTCCCCATGCCTGGAAATGCTCTCCCTTCTCATCTCCGCTTCCTGCCTTTCTTGGCTTCCTTCAAGGCTCAACTAAAGTCTCCTTTTCTGCTAGAAGCCTTTCCCAGCCCTCTTTAGCCTTAGCGCCTTCCCACTGAGACTAGCTCCAATTTATCCTGTCCGCATCTCGTTTATACGTAGTTGTTGCATATTGTCTCCTCCATTAGACTGAGAGCTCCTTGAGAGCAGGGACTGTCTTTTGTCTTTCCTTGTATCCAGAGGGCTTGGCACATAGTAGGAGCTTAATAAATGCTTGTCGACTAACTGACTTACTGTGGACGTATTACTGTTGCTTTGGAGAGTACAAAGCCATTTAAAACATAACCCCTTCCCTTGAGAAGTTTATGACCTAATTGACACATAATGATAAGATTAGTGCATGAAATGGCTACAAACCAATCATTATGGAAAGTCCATATCAAAAAATATGCAATGTTTTATTATATATTGTTATATATTATATGATTATTTTATATTATATGTAAGTTCATTATTATATTCTATAATATGCAATTCTCTAGAAAAGATTTAGGTTTAGACCAAGATGGTTGTCGAATAGAAAGAAAAAAGAAAGTTTAATGATTAAAAAAATCTAATCATCCCTTCATTATGGAGAATGGCTATTTAATCGCTTATCTAAAGCATAATAAAAATTGTCAAGCAGAAATTTGCCAATTTGGTATTTTGGTGCCAAGTAGAAATGGAGTAAATAGATTTTCTCATTAGAAAGCTTTGGCTGCCAGAATTTCCTAATCTCTGTTGTTGTTTAGTTCTACATTATTTTTAAAAAGCCTTTTAAGGGTTGACAACTATTGCATCATTTTTCTAACTAATCAAGGCAGACTATCTAGGCAAAGAAAATTGTAGGGAGAAGCATGACGTGATGGAAAAGGGCGTGCCTCGGGAGTCAGCAAACTCAAGGTCTGGTCCCAGCTATGTTACTAATTAGCTGTGTGCCCATAGACAAGTCACTTTGGCTTACTGGAGAGCCTTCTCTGTAAAATGAGAACACTGGACTAGATGGTCCTGCCAGCATAGTGAGGTCTTCTCTAAGTCCAAATTTCTATGACTTTGTACAGTAGGAAATAAACATTGCATATGTTTAAGATACTTGGTGGACTGTATTTGTTATCGAACAATTGGTGAGAGTCTATACTTTAAAATGGAAACTATCGACACACCTTACACTTCCGATTTCAAAGGATTTTTACATCTACCATCTCATTATATCTTCCCATCAGTCTTGTGTAGGATCCCTTTTATTATCCACATTTTACAGATGGGTAAACTGAGTCATAAAGATTTGTTGGTTTTGCTTGTTTGTTACTCAGTGTTTCATAGTTAGTGTCTGAGCCAAGACTAGAAGTCAGGTCTCTTGATTCTTAGTCATCAACCTGGATGACAGAAGCTTTTATGCAGGCACATTAGTAATCAAATAACAGTAACAATCATTCACATTTTCATAAAACTTTAAAGTTTACAAAATGCTTTCCTCAGAACCCTTCGTGAGTACAAGTGTTATTATCCACCCCCATTTTACAGGTTGGGAAACTGAGGCTGATATAATTGGAAAACCGGGACGTTTATATCATCAAGGATATAGGACAGCAAGAGAAGAGGTGTGACAAGGCAGTATATGCTTCAGTGCCAAATGAATATATAGAGGGTATAGGGATTTGAGGTGTAGGTGGCAAAAATGACCCAGTCCATCAGGCCCTTTTCCATCTTATTTTCAAGGTGATTTGTAGGACAACAAGGGGAATTATAGGGGCTGAAATGAATCCTTTCACAGCAGATCTACCAGTGCCTTTGCCAATTAGCTAAGTAGAATTCACAGGACGATTTCAAGAGATGTAGATTCTCTCTCTACCTAGGGTGGGATAGTTAAAAGGAACTTTCAGACCTTCACTCCAATAAGTGTTTAGACTGCAACTCAGAAGAAAATAATTTTTAAAAGATAGACTTTAAAATGCCTGAGGGTTTCTCTAGCTAGCTGGCTAGGTGCAACTGGATGGGGTATATTTGATAAAAGAGCTAATAGCAGAATTAGGGTTGAAAACCAGCTAGTGGCAGCTCAAAGCTAGCCACAAAGAGGCTGCTTTGCTGCTGAGGAAGGAGAAAACCAAATACTACATATATCTACCAAGCTAGATACCATAGAGAAGAGCAGCTATAACCCAGGGGATGGGGAAGAGAGTAACTGTAGAGATGCTCAGTAATATGCAATAGATAAAATGCAAGAAAGAAGCCAGTGGTAAAAACTCTTTCCTTAGATGTCTATACAAAATTGCAAAAAATACGGTAATGAATTGGAACTTATGGAATTATTAAATGGGGGTAGACATACTTGGTTCTTTGGGTACTCACCAGGAAAGACCATGATGGCAGTAAGGAGCAATGCTTCAATCATACTTCAGTAAGGCACAGAGAATACAGGGGCACTGGCAGAAAAGTACAGAGACAAATGGTGTGGAGGTACAGAGGCAGATGGAATGGGGATTGGGTTAGGGTGGCAGAGGAAGGCTGGCAGTCATGGGGAAGAGAATGGGGAGGGGGAGAGGCTCAGAGAGTCATGTAACCATGGCTTAGAGTTGGGAGCACTCAATAGGCATGGACCAGATAAAGATAAAGGAGGGCTTGGGGGGACAGGAATTTGGAGTCTAACTTTCGCTAGATACAACCCATATTAAAAAAACTCTTTGGGGTGCGGGGGTCCACAATAATTTGTAAGAGTAGAAAGGGACCCTAAGACCAAAAAGTTTGAGAATCACTGCAGTAAGAAATGGTGAACTACAAGAATTTTGCATATGCTATTACTTCTGATGATAGTTTTGCAGGAGTATACTAGAGCCACCTTGAACCAGCTCAAGCCAGTTCATTAAATTATCAGATTAAATTTATTATTATCATAATCATTAAATTTTAAGTATGAGCATTTACCCCTCAGAAATTGGCAAATACTACAAATTAGGGCTTGATACATTGTTTTTGTTGATTTCTAGACTTAATAAGGGCAGCTAGGTGGCGCTGCAGGGGATAGAGCACTGGGCCTGGAGTCAGGAAGACTCATCTTCCTGAGTGTGAATCTGACCTGACACTTAGTAGCTGTGTGACCCTGGGCAAGTCACTTAACCCTATTTGCTTCAGTTTCCTCATCTGTAAATTGACCTGGAGAAGGCAATGGCAAAACCACTTCAGTATCTTTGCCAAAAACACCCCAAACAGGATCATGGAGGGTCAGACATGACTGAAACCACTGAATAACAACAACAGACTTAAGAAAATGTTGGAGAAAATGTTAATAATGCAGATTAAACTTAAAAGTGTGTTATGAGTACATTTTTATTGAGAGAGCTGGTTGTTAAACATTAACTAGTACAATCTTGGTTTTGCTTAACTGTTTTTTAAAAGAAAGAACTATGACAGTGAGAGAGGGTGCATAATTACTTAATTAGGAAATTATGGACATGATAAAATAAAATGTTACTGTATAAAATTTCCAAAATTAAATGTAAAAAAATACAAAGCAAAACAAATAAAATAATGGGCCCTCTGCTGTATAATTGCCAGCAAAAAAAAAAAAAAAAGAAAGAAAAATGAACAGCATTGCATAATAAATGGAATGGTAGGCCGAGAGTCTAGAAAACCTTGGTTCAAATCCAGTCTCGGTACTTTTCCTAGCTATACAGCCATGGGTAATTCATTCCACCTCTCTGAGGCTCTGTTTTCTCACATGTAAAATTGGTTTAGTTATACCTGCCATATCTGCCTTACCGGGTTGTGCTAAGACTCAGATTTTATTTAATGGATATAAAGTACTTTGTAACCCTCATAGTGCTATATAAGCGACAGTTTCTCCAATCATCATCATTATTATGAACAAGCATCATTAAAGATCAAGAAGGCTGTTCTTCAAAGTCTTATGGGGAGGGGCTTGGAAAAGAGCTAAGATAATCATTCTCCTCATATTAAACACTGAGCTTAAAGAGCACAAGTGAGTGGTTTGCAGTTCTAATTCTTCTATTTCCTTTATGGAAAATATATCTTGTTTAAAATAGCATTAAGGTGGCAGGTTCAAGTGGAAAGAAAGCTCGTTGTGGAATCAAAGACTCCGGATGACCAGGATTAAAATCTCACCTCTGAAGGCAGAGCATGAGGTCATAGGAAATTCTGATAGTTATCTGCATAGAGGAGGTGAGATCTTCCAAGGGAGAGAGTATTCACAGAGATGTAGCACTCCCTCTGGATGCACTCTCCCCACTCCTACTCCCATTGGCAGGTTAGGTCTCTAGGGGGTCTATGTCTCTCCTCAGAGATCTAGAGGTGAAGAGTTGGGGTTTCTCTAATACTGTTTATTGCGCATGAGCTCCCATCAGGTGTATTGCCTTCAATATCAATTAACCAGTTAATGTTGATTTACCTTTACAAAAAGGATATCTGCAGAGCAAGGACAGGATTACACAAATATCCCTTTTTTCAAGCTGGGGCCACACTCTCCCCATTTAGCACATGGTGTCTGGGAAAAGTGGGTTCAAATTTAGAGCAAAATGATAGGAAGAAACCCACGTATGGAATATACATACATACGTGTGTGTGTGTGTGTGTGTGTGTGTGTGTGTGTGTATATGTGTGTATGTAGGCAAGAAATATCTCCTGGCTCTGGGAATCCTTTGTTCTCTTTGTGGAGTCACCATCAAGTTCACTAGGAATAGCCAATGGACAGATCATTCCCTTGTTCAGCTGGGCTGGATCCTTTCAGGACATGATGTCTTTATTGCTGGGTTGATCCACTTTGGAGCTGAGTCAAGCAGCTCCTGATGGATGGCTCTTCATTGGACTCAGTTACTGGGTTGTTGTATTTTTTTTGAAAGTGATTTTTCATTTTCTTATAATTGTCTTTAATGTAAAATAAAAGGAAATTTGGCTATTATTTATTCTTTTAAACATGACACAATGCATGTTGTCTGCCAGATAAAACAATATTCTTCAAAGCTGTCCTGATTGAATTCTTTTTTCTTTTCAATTGAATTATTTTATTTTGAAAGATCTACCTTCTCTCCTTCCCACCTTCCTTTTTTCCTTTCTCATTGGAAAAGCAAGAAAAACAAACCGCTATTACAAACTTAAATTAGTCAAACAAAATAAATTCCCACACTGATCATGTCCAAAAGACCCCCCAACCCCACATGCCTCATTCCATACTCTGAGTTTATCACTTCTTTATCAGGAGGGAGCAGCATCTTTCCATCATCATAGGCCAGCTACTGCTACTACAGGTTGTCTGCACAACCTTTTTGATGGGTTCATTTGTTCTCCCAGTCTCACCAGCCAGCTGGGCAATCCTCACAGTCACCAAAGATTGGGAAAGAAGAAACACAGGAAAATCAGATGTGCCAAGTGTTCATAGCCACATGGTAAATGGGTGGGAGATAGGACCAGCTCTCAAATAGGTTAGAACACTGTATGTCACCACATGCTACCAGCTCTTCAGTCACTCATAGCCAGAAAAAGGCTCGCCAAGCCTTCATGTGTTGGTGAGAGACAAGGCAGAAAATATCATGCACTTTCTATATCACCCACCAGAAAGAGCAAATCCTCATATGTTTTAAAGATCGGGTTCTCATTGGTTAGTCCTCCTGTTATAGAAAAAGGGTTTAATCTAATGACTAAACCTTAGGGAACATCCAAATATGGTGAGGGTGGGGAATGGAGAGAGGGAGGATAGTGAGGGTGACAGGAGAATTCAGAGAAAGAAGTTGAACAGGGTATTGTTACATTACAGAGAAAAAGGGAACAGAGTTTCAAGAAGGTGGTTATAGTCACCTCTGCTTGAAGGGCTGGAGAGAGAGATCAAATTGAATGTACACTGAATAAAGGTCACTCTAATCTTTGAGAAAACAGGTTCGTTGAAGGGATGAGGATGGCAGCCAGTTTCAGGGGCTTAATGGGCTCTTGGGTGTAGTCCATGCCTTTGAGCAGCCTAACAGTGAAAGGAGGGAAAGAAAGGAAGAAAGGAAGGAAGGAAGGAAGGAAGGAAGGAAGGAAGGAAGGAAGGAAGGAAGGAAGGAAGAAAGAAAGAAAGAAAGAAAGAAAGAAAGAAAGAAAGAAAGAAAGAAAGAAAGAAAGAAAGAAAGAAAGAAAGAAAATAGCCAGAAATAAAGGGACAGCCACGCACCACCAACCTAATCCTGCAGCAACCATTAATGGCAGTATATAGAAGCATCGGAAAACCCACATGTCAACTTGGGGAGAGGCTAATCGCTCAGAAGAAGTAAGAACCATGAAAAGTGGGTCAGCATCTTGCCCCTAGGAAAGCTGGATTGCTGCACTTTCGACCCTTCACATAAGTCCCCGAGCTTGGGACGCTCACGCTAACTTTGTCCGTTGTAAGTAAGTTGGCATTAGCTTGAAAGAATAAGAGAAGTCTATATTTCACTCCCAACTTTGCGTTTCCTTCCTGTCCGTTTTCATTAGTGATATCACTGCACTTCTCGCTCCAGCCGCTTCCAATCAATAAACCTCTGCTGACAACCTGTTCAGCCAGTCTCTGCAAATGCCTGAAAAGCAGAGAAGGTCCTCTGGGAGAAAAGCGTCTGGGTCACCGAATTCATTAGCGCTGAAAGTATTCGGTCAGAGTGTTTTCTAATCTTGGGTTTCAATTGGTTCCCCTTTAAAAAGATTTTCCCTTTCAAAAAGGCAATGTTTCCCTTGCTAACAGTGCCTCTTAGGAAAGAAAAGCCCTATAAGTAATGAAAAAATCATTCAACACACAGTAGGCATTTAATAAATGCTTGTTGAATAAGCATATATTCATAGTAACAACATACAGTAGGCACTTAATAAATGCTCTTTGAATAAGCATACATTCACAAAATAATGAAGAGTGAAATGAGGAGAACCAAGAAAACATTATATACTGTTAACAGCAATATTGTTTTAAGAATAGCTTTGAACAACTAAGCTATTATAAATACCCAAATTAACTGCAAAGAACATACGAAGGAAGATGCTATCTGCATCTAGAGAAAGAACTGATAAATAGAAGTATGTATAGAATGATTTTGCAAATTTATGTATGTGTGTATACATATATACACATGTTTGTGTCTAATGGTAGCGATTGCGGGTGGGGGGGGAGAAAGAAGGGGAAAAAAGAAATTTGCATGATAACTTGATTATATATTTAAAAGGAATAGCAAGTTGTACATAACAGATTTGCAATTTCATGTACAATCATCATTCATTCTACTTTGCTGTGGAAATGCTTGTTTTATTTCAAAAATTAAAAACAAAATAAAATTTTAAAAAAGAATAAATGTATATTCATATTAACAATCCTTGCAGAAGCAAAAAGAGCAGAACACAAAATGGGTTCCTGTCATTTGAGGGAATTGCCAAATACGTGATTTAAGTAAGCAGCTAATTAAGTGATTTTTTCCTAAAATGTGGGTCTTTTCCCTACATTATCATTGCTCTCTATGCCAGTTGTTCTCAAAGTAGGGTCCAGGTACCCTTGGGAATCCCCTAGACCCTTTCAGGGAGACTAGAGATTTCAAAAACTGTTTTCATAATAATATTAAGGTTTTTAAATTTCTAATATGGTAAATATCGATAGATATAACTCACATAAACAAAAACTCTTTGGAGGGTCCTCAATTATGTTAAGAGTGCAAAGGGGTCCTGAGACCAAAAACATTGAAAACTGTTGCTCTGTGGTATTTGTTTGGGTGGATTTACCTAGGACTTCGTCATCCCCTACTCAGTAAATGTCAGGGTCTCCTTATTATCTCTGGGATAAATCTCTGTCTTTTAAAGCCTTTTCCAATCTAGGGTCCAACCTACTCTTACAGCCTCATTACACATAACTCCCTTTCATATACTCTATAGTCCAACCAAATTGGCTCTCTTATTGTTCCCCACACATGAGTAGTTATCATCCATTGCTATTAAATTTAATATTCATTTTTTAAAGAAAACCCTAAAACCCTAAAAAAAAGAGTTGTACATAACAGTTCAAAGTTTCATATACAGTCCTGTTTTGAAATATTCCTGTTTTGTTGTTGTTTTAAAAATTCATAATAAAAAATAAAAATTGTTGAAATCCCATGCTCTGGATGCCTCTTTGAAGTGTTGCTTACCTCCATGCTGGGCAGATGGCCCCTGCTAGTTTGACACTTAGCAGACACACAGACATTCCTCTGTCTGCCACCTTCTTTCTATGCCTGCTCCAACAAATGCATTCGTGTCAACACCAATAACACATCTGTGATGGTCTTCTATGGAATCTGCAAGAGTGGTTTAATAAATTGAGCTGAATAAGAAACACAACCCTCCTTGGCTCATCCTCTGGCCGTAGGAAATGGTGCAGTTGTGTAATGTCACCTTTGATGGACACATATATACTTGTAGATGTTCTCAAGGACTTCCTGGAGCAGCTGCAGTCAGACTAACAGAGGAAGAAAGCTGTTGATGAGTGAGAGGGTTCCATGCCACAAAGCAAGCCCAATGTTGAACTAACACATAGATGTCCCTTAAGCTGTAATGAAGGAAATGGACTTTGCCACTCCCCTGAAAAGTCAGCCCAGCTGAAAAGACAGGGGCAAACTCAAGGAACTGTCCATCCGATTGTTATTTTCCACACCATAGACCTTCTTAATCAATTTGGCAATAGAGGATTAATAGACTAGCTTTTGGGGGCAGCTAGGTGATACAGCGGAGAGAGGACCAGGCCTGGAGTCAAGAAGACTTGAGTTCAAATTTGGCCTCAGACATTTACGAGCTGTGTGACTCTAGGCAAGTCGCTTGATCCCTATTGCAGAGAGAGAGAGACAGAGAGAGACAGACAGACAGACCAACAAAGACAGAGACAGAGAAACAGAGACAGAGAGAGAAGGAAGGAAAGGAAACAAGGAAGGAGGAGGGGAGGAAGAGAGAGGGGGGCAAGGAGGGAGGGAGAGAGAAAGAGGAGAGAGAAAGAGAAGGAAGGAAGGAAAAGGAAAGGAAAGAAGGAAGGAGGAGGAGGGGAGGAAGAGGGGGGGAAGGAAGGGACGAGAGAGAGAGAGAGAGAGAGAGACTCAAAAAGAGCGGCCATGGATCTTATTGAGTGCCTGGGGCTTATGCTATCAACTAGTGTCATGTCCTATCAGGAACATCAGAAGGCCTTCACTATTCACAGGAAAACAATGGGCATAGTTGCTAAGAGTTATGAACTTGGAGTCAAGAATACTGGTGTTCAAATCCTGCCTCCAACACTTCCTAGCTGTGTGACCCTGGTAAAGTAGCTTAACCTCTCTCAGACTTAGTTTCCTTATCTGTAGAACAGGGATAATGAATGCACCTACCTCAGAGTGTTGTTATAGGGATCAGATTACAAAAACTACGAAAGGCAGCTAGGTGGCTTTGTGGATGGAGTACTGGATCTGGAGTTAGGAAGACCTGAGTTCAAATCCAGCCTCAGATACGTACTAATTGTGTGATCTTGAGCGAGTCACTTAACTTCTGGCTGCCTCGGTGTCTTCATCTATAAAATCGGGATTATACTAGTACCTGTGTCCCAGAGTTGTGAGGATAAAATGAGATTATATTTTTAAAGCTCTTTGAGTGCTGTATAAATGCTAACAATTATAGCTATTCAATGGGATGATAGATCTAAAGAGTATTGAGAGTTTTAAAGCATTATATAAACATCAATATTATTGTTATTGATACAACCCGGTGAGTTATCAGCTTCTCTGGGGAACAGATATTTCTCTGTTTTATGCTTTTTTGATACTGACATTGAGAGATTAAATTAACAAAGTTATGCCTAATGCTGTATGAGCTCAAAATATTCATGTGACAATTCTAGGAGCATCATTAAAGCTACATTTTGCTCTACTGAGTCAAGAGCTCTTGGGGGTGAAGGCGTGTGGTAAACGATCGATAATTGATTGAAAATGACAGGATCTCATGCCCCCTCGCCCTTCAGTAAATTGCATGACTCTGAAGATGTGGTTTATTTGAAGACAAGCATTTGTGAAAGCCGGCCTGTTTATCAAGCATGCCTGAGACAGTCGTGTAGATCATTCTCATAAAGATTTTATGACAAGGAAAAAGTAGTTATTGGTGTCTTTTAGATTGGCCTTTTGGAGTAATAATTCCATCCATAACTTTCTGTAGACATTGAGTACCTTCCCCTTTTTAATGTATATCGAAAATCAATGCCTCCACGCTTTAAAAATCGTGCCACTGCCAACTACAGTTTCTTCTGTATGTACATGGTTTGGTCCATCTGCTTTTCCCATCTTTATCTGCTTTAGCGTGATGTAGCCGGCCAATCTGCTGCCAAGACTCATCAGTTCTACCTTGCTAACATCTCTTGTATACACCCCCTTTTTATCTCTGACGCTGCCCCTGCCCTGGTGTAGGACTTCATCCATGCCTGAACTATTGTAGTCGCTAGCTGGTTGGTCTCCCTGCCACAGATCTCTCCCCATTCCAGTCCATCCCTCTCTCAGTTGTCCACATGGTCTTCCTAAAGCACGGGTCTGACCGTGTTATCCCCCTGTTCAGTACACTCCCGTGGCTCCCTGTCAGCTCCAGGGTCAATCCTCCGTTTGACTTTTGGTGCCCTCATGACCTTACCTCTTACCTTTCCAGGCTTATTACACATCCCTCCCCCCCTTGTACTCTGCCCTCCAGCGACACCAGCCTCTGCATTCCCAATACAAAACATTCCATTTCCTGACTTTTGGCATTTTCCCTGGCTGTCCCTCACACATGGACTTCTCCTGGCATTTTAAGCTTCAATTGCCAAGATAAAATCACACCTTCTTTAAGGAACCTTCCCTGATCTCCCCTAATGCTAATGCTTTCCCTCTGTTATCTCCAGTGTATTTTGTCTTTATCTTATTCGTGCAGTGGTCTGTATATTGTCTCCCCCATTAGACTGAAAGCTCCTTAAGAGCAGGAATGGTTTTTCTTTCCCTTTTTTTTTTTGTATCTCTAGCAGCTGTCTCAGTTCTTGGCACACAGTAGGTGCTTGTTGCCTGACAGCCATTTTCACATTTAGAAAATCTGAAACTGAGGTTTTGTATTTGATTATGAAATAGTTTGTTATTGAAAATGTGGGCAGATTCCTTCTGTTTTTCATGTGTTTATGAACACTTCAGTTTTCACCTCTTGGAGTGATCTGACAGAGTGAGGTCTCATGCCAAGCTTTCTGCAGATTTGTTTTCCCTTCCACAGCAATTCACTTGTTTGTGAGGCAATGCTGTTCATAATCTTCTGTTATCTCAGCCCATAATGTTGTTGTCCAGTTGTTTTCAGTCGTATCTGACTCTTCATAGCCCCATTTGGAGTTTTCCTTGGCAAAGATGCTGGAGTGCTTGTCCGTTTCCTTCTCCAGCTCATTTACAGATGAGGAAACTGAGGCAAACAGGGTGAAGTGACTTACCTAGGGTCACACAGCTAGAAAGTGTCTGAGGCCAGATTTGAACTTAGGAAGATGAGTCTTCCTGATTCCAGGCCAGACCTCTATCCTGTGCCACCAGCTGCCCATCATCCCAGAATACATTTTAAAATAACTTGATGTTCTAGAGTGGTGCTACCCTTGGCCACCATAAACCCTTCAGGTTAACAAGGAGAATGAGATGTTCTTTTAAAAACAGATGGGGAAAGAGAGAACAAAGTGAGAATAAAGAAATAGGATATGAAGGGGGCAGAGAGGAATCTTGGCCTGGGTCAGGCCGTTGGAGAGTAGAAAAATGTTGAGAACAGGATAAATGGGCACAGAAGGAGGAGAGACCCTGACTGAGCACCTGGAGCAAGCATCACGTAGGAGGCTTTCCCCAAAGAGGAGGGACCCAGGCATTCTTGAGGGGAAGCAGCTGCTTGTCTTCCAGGGAATAATGATGTGGTTCCCAAGGTGCTGTCCGGTAAAAATTGTCCAATAAAAGTCAGAGGAACAAGTGAGCATTTCTTAGTGGTAAGAAATGCTAATGGGGATAGTTTCAGAAGAACCTGGTAAGATTTGTGTGAACTGATGCAGAGTGGAGTGAGAACCAGAGGACAGTTTATATAATAATACCATTGTCAAAACAAACAACTTTGAAAGACTTAAGAACTAAGATTAATGAAACAATTAACTATTATGCCAGAGGACCATTGATGAAGAAGGTTTCTCACCTGACAGGGGATGGACTCAAGACACAGAAGGAGACACACATTTTTGGGCATGAATCTAGGGTTACATGGGAATCTGTTTTGCAAAGGTTTTCTTCCCAGAGTGGGGAGAGGGAGGCAGGAAGGAATTAGAATAAATGCTTATTAATTGAAAAAAAAATCCAAAGTCTTTTTTTGTTTGTTTTAAAGAGATGACTAGTGGAGCTTGTGCCTGCCTACTCACGGGTACAGAAACAGTTATTTGTCAACCTAATAATAAAAGAAATCTGCTGTCTTACCAGGGTCTGTATCCAAGAGAACTTCCCAAGACTTGTCAGACCTGAAGATTCCTGTCTGCCTCTAGTGATTCACTTGGGACCCATCCGATAGTGCCAGAAGAATCATTAGCATTGCTAATGATCGTGAAGTCATGGGAGAGAAACTGAAGACCTTCAGGACACAGGTGGAATTTTCATCATGGCATTACATCAAAGGTAAAGGAGTAAGAAGAGAAAGGCAGGATGGGAAAGTGAGCAGCTGGGAAAGAAGATCATGTCTGAGAAGGAGATTTGGCATTCTGGACCATAGCTTAAAATAGACAGGACTGCCTCCAGGTCCAAGATGCAAGACACCTAAGAAGGGCTGGTCACAATACATTAGTCTGAATTCTTGCAAATCAAATCAAAGGGCTTTCAAACTGAAAGGGAAGGGAGGAGAAAACTGCCCATCTAAACCCATTCAGCTAAATACGGTAGAACAAAGAATAGCCATAGAGACAGCCAGAAGACAAAAATCCAAGAATCTAAGCCAGTAGCCTCACATATACAAAGTATGGGTAATGGGCAAGACAAATTAGAAATTTTAGAGAAAATCAGAGAAAAATTTCATCTCCTAGGTATCACTGAGACTCAGTGGAATGAGATTCATGTCTGACTATGGCTCTGGGAGTATAGAGGATAGACTATGTGACCTGGAGTCCAGGAGGCCTGAATTTGAATCTTTCCTCTTTCTGCCTCAATTTCCACATCTGAAAAATGAGAATACTAGCAACATCGACCTCTTGGAGATATTATGAGGATAAAATCAGATAATATTTGTAAACTTTAAAGCACTGTATAAATTCCAGCTATTTTGATGATGGCGATGATGAGCCTTTCAGCTGTAAAATTCTGTGAGATGGCTCTAGGCCTTAGATAGGTGTCTTTGGGGATGAGAGAGATCAGGGACTCTTAGCCTGCAGTCTACAGACCCCTTGGTCCATGAATAGATTTCAGTGGGTCTGTGAGCTTGAATGAGCGGGAAGAATCATATTTTAATTTCTATTAATCTCCAACTGAAATTCGGCATTTCCTTCAATTATTTGAAAACATTATTCTGTGAAGGGGTCCATAGGTTTCACCAGACTGCCCAAAGGGAGTCCAGGACGCACAAAGAAGGTTAAGAGCCCCTCATTTCCAGCATATGGACTGCAGGCTTGCCAGGACCCTACCGTCAATGGTCTGAGACAAGTGACCAGTCTGTACCTTAAAGCCTGTTCTGTATCAATGTTCCAGGCTGACACTGGAAAGAGGAATTGCTGTCAAGATCCCAGAATCACTGGGTCTCATTTCACAGATTAGTTTCATTGATTCTTAATTAGAAGGAATAATGGAAAGGAGGAAGTAGGCGAAGCTATAAATGACCAGCCCTTGGCTCTGATCCCCCCATAACATTAAGCTGAGCTGATCGTTCAGGAAATAGAAGTGGAGTCTCATTAGATTTCCAGTATGTTTGATGAGGGTGATAGTGGAAGAAGGAGGGAAATGATAAACTAGAATGTGGGCAGAATGATGGGCAGAATGCACCCAGTCATCAGACACAGATACACACACCCCCTAGGAGGCGGTGAAGGGTGAGGCATGTCAGAAGTCTTGGGTTCGAGTTCTTCCACTTACTATGTATATGCCCCTGGTTCTCAATTTCCTGTAAAGTGAGTGGGTCAGATTCAATGATCTCTCAAAGATCTCTTCTAGCTCTTTCAGGGGTCAAAATTATTTTCCTAATAATTTATTGTATAATTTATATAATTATATAATCATATAATTTGTTATAAAAATATTTTCCTACTAATACTAAGACATTTTCATTTTTAATATGGTTGATCTCAATAGACATAATCCACAAAAGCAGAAGCTCTGAGGTCCTCAACAAGAGTGTAAAGGGGTCCTGGCACCAAAAAGTTTGAGAACTGGTGAACTACTCCAACTCTATTTTTACAGATTAGGAAACTGAAGCCCAGAAAAGTGAAGTCATTTAGCATTTAAGAAATCTTTAAGAAGTATCTACTGTGTACAGGAGCTGGAGGAAATACCAAGCATCGATGAGATAAAATCACTAGCCTCACAGAATCAGAGCTTTAGGGGTTGAAGGCGTCTTAGAAGCTGGCTAGTCCAAGCAGGGATGTGCTAGTAAATATTTAGCAACCAGCTCTGGGGTCGGGGGTGAAAATGTACACAGGGCACACTTTTCTGTTTAATCTGCATCATTTATATTTTTCCATCACTTCTTGGGTCTAGACCATCAGCAAAACAATAAATCAAGTCCTGACTTATTGAGTTTACAGATCACCAAGTTGTAAATGTTTATTTGGTTCTCAGAGTTGGTTTGGGCTGACTCCAGCTTACGCCTTGAGCCTCAAACAGGGCTAGAGAAGCAGATCCCAGAGGGCTGGGAGTAGCAGCCCTGATTTGGCCCCAGTCCATAGCCTTGCATCCAGAGCTGGTTAACTCTAAAGACTGAGACCAGGCAGAAGGAGGCTGATTAAGAGGAAGCTGAGGACAGCAGCCAGGGTAACTCATGCTAGAGGGCCCCGATGAGCTAAATGAAAGGGAAACGCTGTCAGGAGCTCTTTGGGAATCATTTCTAGGAGGTGAGCCTTTGGTGTGCTTCTCCAGCAAGGCTGGACCTCCAGTAACACCCATGCAGCCCATCACTGGGCCTATACTCAAAGCTGACCCAGCTGGTCTGGACCAAGGACCTGTGAACCTCTGTGCACTTCCATGGCACAATGAGATGTTCAGGGAAGACTGGAGTAAAGGGGTCATCATTGTTCTAAATTAACTTAAGATAAAACCCTCCTGCCTTTCTAACCTTAGCATCACAAATCATCCAGTTTAGGTTGCCAGGGTAACAAGGCATCAGGAAGCCACTGACCGATGAGGATTATAAGGATAATGGCGACAGCTAGGGCAGGGGGTGGGGCTTGAGGAGCAGGGCATTTTTTTTTTTATTGCTGTGTCCATTGAATCTGAATTGAATGGCTAGTTCTGGGCCAGCATTATGATGATGCCCATTCGACCTATAGGGAAAATTGAGGCCCACTGAGTCAAAATGACTTACAAGAAGTAATGAGGCTCTTCTGTACCAAAGGCAGAAATTTAAACTGGTGGGAGACCAAGCCCTTATCTGGGGGTGAGGATACAGATGTAGGGAGAGATTTCTGAGCCTTTGGGGAAAAAAGCCACACAATGAACCTTTGTAGGTTTGATCTGATTCAGGTTTTTCAGCTTTGTCACTAATGACCCATGAGAAGCATACTAAGGAGCACCCAAGAAGGAGCACAGGGAAGGTCAGTCAGTCAGTCAATGAGCATTTATTGAAGCTAAATTACCATGTGCCAGGCACTGCCCTGGGTGCTGGAGATACAAAGAAAAGCAAAAGCATGGTTCCTGTCCTCCAGGGGCTCACACTCTGATGGGAGAATGGGAACAAGTATTTATGAAGCACCTACTATGTGCCAGGCACTGTGCTAAGCACTTTACAAATATGATCTCATTCTGTCCTCACAGCAATCCTGGGAGGTGGGTGCTGTTATTATCCCCATTTTATGGGTTAGGAAACTGAGGCAAACAGATATTAAATGACTTGAGTAGAGTCACACAGCTAGTAAGTGTCTGAGGCCAGATTTGAACTCAGGTCTTCCCGACTCCAGGCCTGGTTCTATCCCTTTTGTCTCCTAGCTCCTATCCAGGCTTTGGAACAGCAGTTGGGTTCAGAACATAGTTGGCCCCTTCCTTCCTTCTTTCCTTCCTTCCTTCCTTTCTTCCTTCCCTCCTTCTTTCTTTTTTCTTTCTTCCTTCCCTTCTTCTTTCTTTTTTTCTTCCTTCCTTCCTTCCTTTCTTCCTTCCATCCATCTCCAGTCACTCAGAGGACACCATTCTTTGTTTTCATGCTGGAAGGGGAAAAAATATATTTTCCTGGCAGCTGCAAGGTAAAATTTTTCCATTAATCTTCCCTTTTGGAGACTATGCACATTTCTTCACCAAGATCCAAAGAGATATAACACTGAACCCAGGATTTCACACCAGCAAGAATGGAGAAGCCCAGTCCTGGGGCCCCTGCCAGGGGCCACCAGCCTCCTGTTTGATCCTTGAAGAAAGAACGCCCAGGGGCCAGCTGTCCCCATTACATCCTGAAGAATCCCCTCCATATCCTTCCCCATTCCCTCCCTCCACATGCACCCCCATTCAAAATAAATTAATAAAATAAAGTAAATTAACAGAATAATCAACACAATAAACAACATAATGAAATTTATTAATAAAATAAATATCAAAATAAAGCAAATTCAGTAAGATGCATTTATTGAGTAAAATGAATTTATAAATAAAATAATTACCAACATTAATTAATGCAATAAATGAATTTATAAAATACATTAATAAATTAAAATTAATCAATAAAATAAATCCAAAATTAACCTTATACCATTTAACCACTCATAGCTAGTCATTGAAAGAAAAATCTATGGAGGGAAAATCTTGAAATTACAGGCCTTTGACAAACTTATTAGGTCATATTGTTAAGAACATACCCATGTACACACACATCTGGATATCAAAACAAAAATATAAAGAAGGTGAAATCTGGGGGTGGCCACTGGGTTTTTGCCCCACCTCCGCCATCCCACCCAGTGGGCCAGACTTGCTGTTTCCCAAAGCCTTGATCTGAGATGAGCCTCCCCATCTCCCTCTCCTTCGTGAGCTCATCACCTTCGTCTCCTTCCAGCATCACTGGGTGTCCTCTAAGGTGCAAACCTGAAGCATCTGGAGTCCGATGAATCGTCCAGATGTGCGATGGATCATCCATGCACTTTGCAGCACACCATGGGGTGCAAAAGAGGCCAGCCAATGAAGAGGGATAGACGTGTGCCAAAAACACTTGCCCAGAATGGCTCTGGGATTGACTATAATGTATCTTGAAACGCTCCCAGAGCTTAACAGAAAAACAGCTCTGCTGGTGAACGGGATGATGGGATGGATGCTCCATAGCTCCAGATTTCTTGGGTCGGCTCCTCACAAATGCCTTTGCCGCCTCACCTCCTTACCGGGGGGCCAATGACAAGATTCCTGGGTTCCAAAGGCCTAGTCTGGTCCTGCCACCAATTGATTAGCAAGGTTGCCAATTCCACATCCTGTTCTTGCTGTACGCTGTTGGGGTCAGGAAAATAGAGGTATAGGAGGGGATGACAATAATAATAGCTCAGTTCTCCATAGCCCTTTAAAGTCTGCAGAATGTTTCACTTACCACCATGCAGGGTAAGTGTTAATGTCCATTTTCTAGATAAGAAAATGGAGGCTTAGAAAGGTTTTAGACTGGTCCATGGTCACAGAAAGCTTCTGAGACAGAATTTGAACACAGGTCTTCCTTATCCCAATTCCATCACTCTCCCCACTATCTAGCACCTACCTAAGGTTTGTACCTGCAAGCAAGCCAAGGCCATGGTTAAATTTAGAATGGAAATATTTTCATTCAGATAATTTGCATTTGTAGCATTGTTTCCTCTGATACAATAAGCTTCTTGAGGGCGGGGACTTCCATTTTTATCTTTTTATGCCGTACTCAATCAATTTAATAAGCATTTATCAAATACCTATTATAAGCCACTATGCTAGATGCTAAGGATAGAATTGAAATAGTCCCTGCCCTCGAGGAGCTTCCATTCTCTCAGAGGAGACAATATATTAAAAAAAAATTCCAGGTCATTTTTTTTAGAGTAGAAGCACAGTAGGTAGGGAGATCAGGAAGGACCTCAGGTAGGTGGTAGCATTTGAACTCTGCTTGGAAAGGAGGTAGGGATCCCAAGAAGCAGAGATCCCAAGAGGCAAAGGTGATGTGTGTGTGTGCATGTGTGTGTGAGAGAAAGAGAGCATGTGTGAGAGTGTGCGTGTGTGTGTGTGTGTGTGTGTGTGTGTGTGAGAGAGAGAGAGAGAGAAAGCACAAGGTGATGGGAGATTTCAATCAAAGCAAGAAAACCACTTGAGCCAGAATGTGTGAAGGGGAGTAATGTGTAACCAACTAGACAAAGTAGGCTGGTACCTGGTCGTGAAGGCTTTCAATGACAAACAGAAGAATTTGTATTTGATGGTAGAAGTAATAGGAATTTGAATATGAATAAGTAATTAGAATAAGTCACAGGAATGAGAAGTAACAGGAAGCTGCAGGAGCTTTCTGGACAGAGAGGGACATGGTCAGTCTGGTGCTTAGGAACGCTCACTTTAGCAGCTATCAGGACATTGGACTGGAGAAGGGAGACCCCTGAGGTAAGAAGATCAATGAGGAAGTTGTCCAGGTGAGAGCTGATGAGCTCCTGAGCTAGGAGTGGGTGAAGAAAAGGATACTCTACTGGGATAACTCCAGGAATCTATGAAGTTAATACCCATCTAGCATATTCAGTTTCATATCTGAAAGCCAACAAAGGCCATTGTTAAACTTAGAAACAGAATATTTGTCCCAGGTAGGAACTGATAGCAAGTTGTCTCCCTTGATGGACTGTAAGCCCTTGAGGCCAGGAACTGTCTTTGTATGCCCAGCATATTGACCAGCACATAGTAGGTGCTTAATAAATGTTCATTGATTAATTGACCGCCATAAATGTGCTATGATGCCATAGATGTACAGGATAGCACCAAGGATGGGTATGCCAGCACATGTCATCTACAGGCATACTTATGGTGTTGAAATCTGTAAGGGAAACAGAAAGGCCAGACACGCTGGTATTAACCAGTGAACCAGGATCAGGTGAAGGTAGATGCTACCAGGTGCAACCAAATATTTCAGGCCCCCAGTCCTTGTTCCTCCCTCTTCCTGATCCCCACATTGAGCCCTGCCCTGCTTGGGTCACTGAGGCTGAACAGATCTTAGGACTTCTGCTAGCCTCCTGTCTCTGACCCTTTGAAGTGCTGATTTTAGCTGAACCCCTGCTTTCTTTCCTCCTGTGTGGGTGGCTTGCCTCCTATACCAGCTCCACCTGGCTGCCTACATTCCATTTCCAGGTAACCTGGCCCCAGTTCCCCATTGCTCCCTTGGATGGTTTGGCTGGCACTTGACCCTGACTCAGTGACAGACCCTCATCAAGAGGGCCTTAAGCACTTGGCACCAGGGTGGCTTTGGCAAGGAGTTATTTCCAGAGGTGGGGTGGACATGGCAGGGTTTATTTTCCTCCAATTGATCCAGGATAGCCACCCTTATAGAGGCAGAGAAGGAACAGATGTTGCTATGAGCCATAGAAGGGGCAATGAGGACAGATGAAAGTCCTCTATCAATGGGGGGTCCTTGCCTAAGACCTAGACTCCTCTGCAAATTTGCCCTATTGTGGCTAAGATTATTTATCACCCCTATTCTACTTTAGTGAAACCACCTCACTGAATACTTGGTCAAGAGTCATTTATTAAGCATTTGCTATGTGCCAGGCACTGTGCTAAGAGCTCTATATACTAAAAAAAAGGCAAAACCCCAGTCTCAGCCCTCAAGGAATTCACAATTCTAATGAGGGAGACAATACGCAAAAACTGTGAGCATGCAAGATAAACAAGTGGAAATGGAGAAAGGCAATCCCAGAGGGAAAGCCCTTGTTCAGGGTAGGACTGGGGGCTTGGCTAGGAAGGGTGGGATTTGAGCTAGTTCTGGGAGCCACATTTTAGGAAGTACCAACTGGTGGGTATCCAGAGAAGGCCATCCGGGGTGGTAAGAAGACTGGAAATCATGACCTATGAAAGTCAGTTGAAGAAACTAGGATTATTTAGCCTAGAGAAAAGAAAAATTAGGCAGAGCAACATGGCTATCATCAAACATTCAAAGGATGGAGACAGAGAAAAGGGACTAGATTTTTTTCCCCTTGGCTCCAAAAGACAGAAGCAGTAGTGATGGGTGGACGTCACACAGAGGCAGGTTATAAGGAAAATGAGACAGGTGTGGGGCAAGCAACTAGACCCACAATTCCACTGGAACAGAAAACTCCCAGATGAGGAATCTCCCTGAGCAATGTAAGTCAGCATTTTCTCTGCAATTTATAGTCTTAAAGAGCTGTATGAGAAATGAAATGGCTTACCCAGAGTTACACTATACGCTATAAAGCAATAAGGATACTAATTAGTGGCATCAAAAAGTAGAATGAGCTATCTTGGGAAGTGTTGGATATCCTCTCACAAACTGGCTCCTGTTGGAGGCTATGTGACCACTGGTAAGGTTTCAGAGAGGGGATTTCTATTCAGGACTATGCCATTGGAGCAATTGGCCTCTGAAGTCCTTTCCAGCTCTGGGATCCTGTGATTCTGTTTGTCTGATGACTAAGCAAGACTCGGAGTTTAATCTCATTTCCACAATGTCATCCCCAAATATATTTGTTTGCTCCTTTGCTGGCTAAGAAGCATCCCTCCTGTTCTCAGAGCTGGGACTCATCTGGACTCATCTTCTTGGTATTTTTATTTCTGTTTGTACTGCTTCTTGGAAGCTGTAAAAAAAAAAAATGACAACCCAGGTGTTTTATATGGTGATAAATTGTTTTGTTTTGTTTTTAAAATAAATTCTGCTGTTCTGATTTTGAAATCCTCAGTCTGGGTTGTGGTTAGCTCCACCCAAATGTTATTCTGAAGCTAGGGAATTTGAATTTCTGTAGAAATTTTGGCAGCCAACATGCCCACAACACACACACACACACACACACACTCACACACTCTCCCTCCCTTTGATAAAACTCTTCCAAAGGAAGTTAGTGAGACTGGAAGACTTCTGGAAATATGGAATTGGGCAAAGGGCAGAAGAAAGGGGAAGAAGAGAGAGAAGGAATGATCTTGCATCACAGAGGATTGTCATAGGATAGTGTGACCATAGATTTAGAGGTAGAAGGAACCATAGAGGTCATTGTGTACCCCTCATTTTCCGTTGAGGAAACTGAGGCATAGGTTAAATGACTTGCCTAAGATGATAAAGCTAATGAGGCAGAATTTAAACCTGGTCTTTCTAACTCTAGAATCTATCTACTTTTGTAGTGTGGTGGATAACACTGGACTTGGTAATCTAGATTACTAGACCAATGGGAAGAAAAAAAATGGGTCTTTCTTTCTTCTGTACTCTTGGTTTATTTTTCTTTTTTTTGATCTCCAAGGAACCCAAACCCCAACCTTTACAAAAAAAAGGGGGGGGATCATCTACTATTGTGGAATCCTCCCAGTTTAGAATACTATGGGCATTTATTCATTTAACAGTCCTCTTATGAAGCAATGTCTTCTAGGTATTCTTTTCTCATCTTTTGAGTCATCATATTAACTTCAACTACATTTTATCTTTTACATCCTTTTTCATTTTTAGGGCAGAAGTATACCATCTATCTTTACTGTTTGCTTTTCAGTAGCTACAGCTACACACGTCCCACATACCAGGTGACCTGAACAGAGAACACTGACCCTGAGCCATCCATCAGGAAAGGAACCCTATTCCTAAGCTTCTTCTGTAAATGGGCACTAACCCCTGAAAATTGGGATATGGTTGTGAAATGCGGAAGGCTGTCCTTCCTGTTCTTGTTTAATAGTCCATTTCATCCATTAAAAGTCTCTGAAATGGCAAGTGTCAACTTTCAAGAGTTTAGAAGGAGTATTTTTCCTGTTTTGTAGCCAAAGCTTTTTCTTCTGGATGGCTAGGTGGCTCAGTGCATAAAGCCCTGAACCTGGAGTCGGGAAGACCTGTGATCAAATCCAGCCTCAGGCACTTATTAGCCTTGTTACTATGGGCAAGTCAATTAACCTCTGCCTGCCTCGGTTTCCTCACCTGTAAAATGGGAAACAAAGTAGCACTTACCCTCGAGGGCTATTGTGAGGATCATGAGAGAGTATTTGTAAAGTACTTACTTAGTGCAGCATCTGGCCCATAGTAGGTGCTTAATAAATGCTTTCCCCCTTCCCCTCCTTGCAGTTTGATTGGATCAGGCCGTTTTTCACCCAGGGAAGGAAGGAGATCATGTATCTATGAATGAATGGCCAAAGGTCACATATGTCACAGATAGAAACAGCTATAGTGACAAAAAGTACTCGTGAGTACGATCCCTGATTGTCGCGAAATTCTGCCAATCACTATGTTTGGCTTTATTTCCTTTCCAGAAGCCTGGTGTACATTTAGGAAACACCATTACCTTTGACTGTTGTTATTCAGTCACATCTGACTCTCTGTGACCCTGTGGACCATATCCTGCCAATGCTGTCCATGGGATTTCTTGACAGACATAGTGGAGTGGCTTGCCATTTCCTTCTCCAGCTCATTTTACAGATGAGAAAACTTAGGAAAACAGGGTGAAGTGACTTGCTAGTCAGTGTCTGAGATTGGATTTGAACACAGATCTTCCTGACTCCAAGCCTGGTGCTCTATCCACATTCATTAAGTGCCCATTATGAGCTAGGGACTGAGCTCAGCATGAGGGGGATACAATTAATAAAAAGAAAGTATCTGCCCTCAAGGAGCTTAAAATTTAATTGGGGGGGGGGGCGGAAAGACAACACATAAAAGGAAGCAGGAAGGGGAGGGGGGAGGATGAGGAAACAGGACACAAAGGGTCACCCCTCCTGGGGACATTTTGTTCTGTGAAGTTGAAACCAGGTGGGGCAGCTAATGCAAAATGGAGGGAGAAGAGTCAAGTTTCTGCCCCCTGTAAAAGAAGGCACTGGGTGAAACTGATTACTCTGCCATCCAGCTTTCTGATCAGAGGAGACAAGAGGCCGAGGGAGGTGATACCAATCAAAGCTTGAATCGGCCGCTTGGTGGTGAGTTTAGAAGTGATAAGCCTAACCCGGAAGGGGCATCTTGACATGAAGTTGAAACCAGACTGGACAGCACCACCTCCAGTTTCTATGATGCTCACTCAGATAGGTCCTATTTGTGTTGGGATCTCTGAGTTCAAATCCTACATCAGAGGCGGTTGGACACAATGCTCTCTGAAGACCCTTTCAGATCTAAATCTGTGATCCTATGATTCTAGGCACTGAAAAAGAGACAGAAAGGAATAAGAAATTATTCCAGATCTTTCCTAGCCCTTTGCCCCTTCCTAAGTCCTAAGAGAAACCACTCCCATATATAAAGGATATGACTTCTCCCAAGTCCTGGACTGAAGCCCAACTTGTTATGCCTTGGGGCTGAAAATGGAACACCTTGACAGTAAGCCAATGTGTACTGAGTATCTGAGGGTGAATTTCCTGATATTTCTAAGTGTTTACATCCTGTGCTTCAGAATTTATTTGAAATGTTTTGTTTTTTAACATTTGTTTCATTCCCATGGTGTTCTGAGAACTGTGCACAGTTCATTTCTTCATGAGGTTTTTCTGTCTGAGGAAGACTTACAAGCATTTCTTTGCAGCCTTTATACTTTGGTCTTAGCTTCCTTTAATTGGGGCAGCCCCAACTGAGACATCTTTGTCCTTGGTGTCTTAACAATAGTAACCTAAAATTGCATAGAGCTTGAGGTCAAATTCCGTGACAAGGAACTCTCAGTGGCTGGTACAAATCCCTCTAAGGAAAGTTCTCAAACTTTTTGCCCTCAGGACCTCACTATGCTCATAAAAAAAAATTGAGGACCCCCAAATTTTGCTTTTGTTTATGTGGTTTATATCTATCAATATTTCCTGTATCAAAAATTAAGACTGATCAAATTTTAAAATATATATTTATCAATTCATTTAAAAATAGCAATAAACCCATGACATGTTAACACAAATAACACATTTTCATGAAAAATAATTATACTTTCCAAAACAAAAAAGATGTAGTGAGAAGAGTGGCATTTGTTTTACATATTTTTGCAAATCTCCTTAATGTCTAGCTTAATAGAAGACAGCTGGATTTTTATATCTGCTTCTGCATCCAATCTGTTGTTTTGACTAAGTGTATGAAGAAAATGCCACCTCACACAGATATGTAGTTGGGAAAGGGAGGAGCATTTTAAGGAGAATTTAGGAAAATAACATTTTAATATTATTGTGAAAATCATTTTGACCTCAAAGTCTTCAGACCACACTTTGAGAACCACTGCCCTAGAGTTTTCTTGTAGTAAATAATGCTTGAAATAAGTGAGCCATTGGAAATCATTTTGTTACTGGGATTTTGTTACAACAATATTTTCTTGAAAAAGGCAGGGCTAGATGGCAAAGAAAAGGCAGGGACTCACCTAAGCTCTCCCATATTCCCTTCTAAACAACTTTAAAATAATGCTTCAGAGTGAATTTTGGAGTGGCAGAACCAATAAGAGGATGGGGGGAAACAATTTTCCAGACCAAGACAACTTAGAAGGTTGGCAAGAAAGATCTGTCATGCTGGGGCAGGTGGGAGGAAAGGGCAACTGATTCAGCAGCAGCAGCTTCCAGAACTCTTAGCCTACAGACAGTAAGGGGGTTAGACAACTGGTCAGAAGGAGACTACAGGAGTCCCTTTGCTAGCACTGGCTGCAGCACTCTGTTGCATTGCCCATACGTGGATCCACGTCTCAGTCCTCGGTTGCAAATCCCAGGGCAAGGATGATTGCCAACACACCAGAATGTGGGGTCACAGGAAAGTGAGGGACCCTGGTCACAGTTCCAGGATGAAAAACAGTGCTTGTGGCCACTCATGGAACAGAGCACAGACCAGGAGAGTAGTAAACACACTTCTCCTTAAATCATACCACTCGGGAAGAACTGAAAGCTTGCAGACCCCCAGAATTAGCTTTGAAAACAGCTGTACAAAAACACTTGAAGCGTGGGACAGTGCTCCTTTCCTCTCCTCACCTCCCCCAAGCAGAGCCCAACCTCAACATAAAATTAAAAGTCAAGAAATAGGCTGGAAAATGAGCAAACAACAAAAAAGAACCTGACTATAAAAAGTTACTATGGTGACAGGGAAGATCCCAACAGAAACTCAGAAGAAAAAAAAAGTCAAAACTGTTACCTCCAAAGCCTCAAAGAAAAATGTGAATTGGTTTCAGACCCCAAAAGAATTCCTAGAAGAGCTCAAAAAGAATGTTAAAAATCAAATAAGAGAGGCAGAGGAAAAATTGGGAAAAGAAATAAGAGTGATACAAGAAAATCATTTAAAAAGTGAACATTTTGGTTAAAAAAAAAAACCTCAAAAAAATACTAAAAAAATAACACTTTAAAAAATAGGCCAGAAGATGGTGGCTGGAAAGCAGGGACTGGCCTAAAGCTCCCCCCAGGACCCTCCAAACATCTATAAAAATGACTCTGAACAAATTCTAGAACTGCAGAACCCACAAAATAGCAGAGGGAAGCAGGGCTCCCGCCCAGGACAGCCTGGATGGTCACTGGGTAAGGTCTATCCCATGGAGCTGGGAGTGGAGCAGAGCAGAGCCCAGTATGGGCTGCGCCTGGACCAACCAGACAGGGATCTGGAGGAAACAGGCCCTAGCATCCTGAATCAGTGAGTTATGGCAGTTACCAGACTTTTCAACCCACAAACACCAAAGACAACAGAGGTTAGTGGGAAAAAACTGCAGGGATAGACTGAAAGGAGTTTGTGGTTCAGCCACTGCCCCAGGGGCAGTGGAAGTGCTGTAGCTGCAGTTGTTTCTGGCCCTAGGCTCACCTGGTGGGAGGAATTATGTGGCAGATGAGAGCAGGAGTGCAGAGCCTGCTCAGATCTGAGTTGAGGTCTGGGTTGGCAGTTCTTGGGGGAAAAGGAGCGCTGGTGTGGCAGAGCTTGCTGTGTAGAAGTAGCTCTGAAAACAGCAGCACAGCCCATCAAGCAAAGTACTCTGTACTCTACAAGCAGTCATACCCTGACGAAAAACTCGAGGGTCAAGTAGTTGGCCACGCAGTGAAAATGGACTTGGATTCAGACTCAGACTTTGGGATCTTTCTTTGGTGACAAAGAAGACCAAAACATACAGCCAGAAAAAGTCAACAAAGTCAAAGAGCCTACATCAAAAGCCTCCAAGGAAAATATGAATTGGTCTCAGGCCATGGAAGAGGTCAAAAAGGATTTGGAAAAGCAAGTTAGAGAAGTAGAGGAAAAATTAGGATGAGAAATGAGAGTGATGTGAGAAAATCATGAAAAACAAGTCAATGACTTGCTAAAGGAGACCTAAAAAAATACTGAGGAAAATAACACCTTAAAAAATAGACTAACTCAAATGACAAAAGAGCTCCAAAAAGCCAATGAGGAGAAGAATGCTTTGAAAGGCAGAACTAGCCAAATGGAAAAGGAGGTCCAAAAGACCACTGAAGAAAATACTACCTTAAAAATTAGATTGGAGCAAGTGGAGGCTGTGACTTTATGAGAAATCAAGATATTATAAAATAGAACCAAAGGAATGAAAAAATGGAAGACAATGTGAAATATCTCATTGGAAAAACTACTGACCTGGAGAACAGATCCAGGAGAGATAATTTAAAAATTATTGGACTACCTAAAAGCCATGATCAAAAAAAGAGCCTAGATATCATGTTTCAAGAAATTATCAAGGGGAACTGCCCTGATATTCTAGAGCCACAGGGCAAAATAGAAATTAAAAGAATCCACAGATCGCCTCCTGAAAAAGATCCCCAAAAGAAAACTCCTAGGAATATTGTCACCAAATTCCAGAGCTCCCAGATCAAGGAGAAAATACTGCAAGTAGCCAGAAAGAAACAATTTGAGTATTGTGGAAACACAATCAGGATAACACAAGGTCTAGGAGCTTCTACATTAAGGGATCAAAGGGCTTGGAATATGATATTCCAGAAGTCAATGGAGCTAGGATTAAAATCAAGAATCACCTACCCAGTAAAACTGAGTATCATGCTCCAAGGCAAAAAATGGATTTTCAATAAAAGAGAGGACTTTCAAGCTTTCTCAGTGAAAACACCAGAGCTGAATGGAAAATTTGACTTTCAAACACAAGAATCAAGAGAAGCATGAAAAGGTAAACAAGAAAGAGAAATAACAAGGGACTTACTAAAGTTAAACTGTTTTGTTTACATTCCTACATGGAAAGATGATGTGTATAATTCATGAGACCTCAGTACCTACATACATGTATATAGATAGATATAGATATAGATAGATAGATATGTATAGATATATAGATAAATGAACAGAGGGCACAGGGTGAGTTGAATATGAAGAGATGATATCTAAAAAATAAAACCAAATTAAGGGATGAGAGAGGAATATATTGAGAGAGGGAGAAAGGGAGAGATAGAATGGGGTAAATTATCTCACATAAAAGTGGCAAGAAAAAGCAGTTCTGTAGGAAGGGAAGAGGGGGCAGGTGAGGGGGAATGAGTGAATCTTGCTCTCATTGGATTTGACCTGAGGAGGGAATAACATATACACTCAAATGGGTTTCTTACCCCACAGGAAAGATGGAGGAAGGAGATAAAAAAGTGGGGACGATAGAAGGAAGGGAAGATAGGGGGAGGAGGTAATCAAAAGCAAACACTTTTGAAGAGGGACAGGCTCAAAGGAGAAAATTGAATAAAGGGGGACGGGATAGGAAGGAGCAAAATATAGTTAGTCTTTCACAACATGAGTATTGTGGTAGGGTTTTATATAATGATTCGTGTGAGACCTATGTTGAATTGCTTGCCTTCTTAGGGAGGGTGGGTGGGAAGGGAAGAGGGGAGAGAATTTGGAACTCATAGTTTTAAAAGCAGATGTTCAAAAAAAAAACCAGTTTTTGGATGCAACTAGGAAATAAGATATACAGGCAATAGGGCATAGAAATCTATCTTGCCCTACAAGAAAGTAAGGGAAAAGGGGTTGGAGGGGAGTGGGGTGACAGAAGGGAGAGCTGACTGGGGAACGGGACAATCAGAATATATGTCATCTTGGAGTGGGGGAAGGGTAGAAATGGGGAGAAAATTTGTAATTCAAAATCTTGTGGAAATCAATGCTAAAAACTAAAAATATTAAATAAAAAATGTTTGAGGAAAGAAAAATAGGGCAAATGGTAAAAGAGACACAAAAATCCACTGGAGAAAAGAACTCCTTAAAAAGCAGAATTGGGTAAATGGAAAAGGAAGTACAAAAGCTCACTGAAGAAATAATCCCTTAAAAATTAGAATTGAGCACATGGAAGCTAATGACTCAATGAGACTTCAAGAAACAATAAAACAAAATCAAAAGAATGAAAAAACAGAAGAAAACATGAAATATCCCACTAGAAAAATAACTGACCTGGAAAATAGATCCAGGAAAGATAATGTAAGAATTATTGGACTACTTGAAAGCCATGATTAAAAAAAAATCTTAGACATCATCTTTCAAGAAATTAACAAGGAAACTGCCCTATATTCTAGAACCAGAGGGTAAAATAGAAATGGAAAGAAACCACCAATTACCTCCTGAAAGAGATTCCAAAATGAAAATTCCCAGGATAGCCAAATTCCAGAGCTCCCAGGTCAAGGAGAAAATATTTCAAACACCCAGAAAGAAACAATTCAAGAATCATGGAGCCACAGTCAGGATAACATGAGATTTAGCAGTTTCTATGTTCACATATTACAGAGCTTGGAATATGATATTCCAGAGTCCAAAGAAGTTAGGATTATAACCAAGAATCACCTAGCCAGTATATTAGGAGGGCAGAGTTTATAATCTCAAAGAGGATCATAAACATGTCTGAAAGGTTCGGAACCGCCGGATATAAGAAACTCTCAAAGTAGAAGGCAGAAGAATCAAAACATATATTTAGGCTCCACAGTAACCAACCCATGAACCAGCAACCCCATTTTGATATATTGATCAAAAGCTTCCAGGCCCAATAAGTATGCCTTGAAAGAGTAACCAGGAGGCTACAGAGAAGCATGATTGCATAAAGCAAAATCATGCTTCCCCCTCTATGGTAAAAAGATTACCCACTGGCCTGAAGTCTTTGTTCAGCTTCCTCCCGTAGGTCAGCTCTGCTACTGGCAGCTCCTGCTTCAGCTGTGGCTGTGGCTGTAGCAGCCTCTGGCTCCAACGGGAGCTGCTTTTAACCATCCAGCTTCTGCGGGGGTGTAAAGTACGCCGGGGAAAGCACAGGTTCTTTCAATCTGCTTAAGCAAGGTGAAGGGGTTGACTGGGAAAGCACAGGTTCTTTCCATCAGCTTAAGCAAGGGAAGCAAGGTGAAGGGGCCGACAAGCTTACTCCAGTCCAACATACAAACAGCATTCAGTTCAGGGGAAAAAGCCAAACTAGTCAAGGGCACTTGTTGACTAAGTGCTAAGGAGCCCATTTTTGGTTGCCAATACAGCCAGCAAAATGGAGTAAAACCTTTTGGGGGAAAAATGGATATTCAATGAAATAGAGGACTTTTGGTCATTCCTGATGAAGAGACCAGAGATGAATAGAAAGTTTGACATTCAAACACAAGGCTCAAGAGAAGTATAAAAAAGGTATATAAGAAAGAGAAATCATAAGGGATTCAATAAGGTTAATCTGTTTATATCTATGTATGGGAAGATGATACTTATAACTTTGAAGAACTTGATCATTATTAGGGCAGTTTGAAGGAGTAAACATAGGCAGAGGGCACAGGTATGAGTTGGCTATGATGGGATGATAGCTAAAAAAATAAAATTAAAAGGTGAAAAAGAGGGCTGCCCTGGGAGAAAGGGGAAGGAAGAAGTAGAAGGGGGTAATATCTCACATAAAAGAGGAATGAAAGAGCTTTTACTCTACCAGGGGAAAGGGGGAGGTGGGGGAAGAGTAAGTATACTTTGCTCTCATTAGAATTGGCTCAAAGAGGGAGTAACATACACATTCAGTTCCATATAAAAATCTGTCTTACCCTACAAGGAAGTAGGGGAGAAGGGGGTAAGAAGGTGGGGCTAATAGAAAGAAGGGCAGATTGAGGGAGGTGATAGCCAGAAGCAAAATACTTTTGAGGATGGACAGGATGAAAAGAGAAAACGAGAGATAAGGATAAATAGGGAAAAATAGGATGGAAAGAAATACACAGTAATCATAACTATGAAAAAATTTTTACAGCAAGTTTCTCGATAAAGGCCTTACTTCTCAAACATATAGAGAAATGAGTCAAATTTATAATAATACAAGCCATTCCCCAATAGATAAATGATCAAAGCATATGAACAGGAAGTTTTCAGATGAAATAATCAAAGCTATCTATAGTCATATGAAAAAATGCCCTAAATTACTGTTGGTTAAAGAACTGCAAATTAAAAGAACTTTGAGGTTCCACTCCATACCTATCAGATTAGCTAATATGACAGAAAAGAAAAATGACAAATGTTGGATGGAATGTGGGAAAATTGAGACACTAATGCATTGTGCATGGATTTATAAACTGATTCAA
This sequence comes from Trichosurus vulpecula, assembly GCF_011100635.1. Taxonomy (NCBI): domain Eukaryota; kingdom Metazoa; phylum Chordata; class Mammalia; order Diprotodontia; family Phalangeridae; genus Trichosurus; species Trichosurus vulpecula. Next base: position 38,531,376 of record NC_050577.1, read on the forward strand.
CCATTCTAGAGAGTAATTTGGAACTATACCCAAAGGGCTGTAAAACCATCCATATGTCTTTTGACCCAGCAATTCCACTACTAAATCCATATCCCAAAGAGATATAAAATAAAAAGAAAAGAACCTATATGTACTAAAATATTTATAGCAGTCTTTTTGTGGTGGCAAAGACATAGAAGTTGAGGGGATATCCATTCACTGGGGATTGGTTGAAGAAGTTATGGTATGTGATTGTGATGGAATACTATTGTGCTATAAGAAATGATGAGCAGGATGCTCTCCAAAAAACCTGGATTTACATGAATTGATGAAACATGAAGTGAGCAGAGCCAGGAGGTCATTGTACACAGTTACAGCAATATTGTACAATGATCAATTGTGAATGATTTAGCTATTCCCAGCTCCAAGACAATTCTGAAGGACTTATCATGAAAAATGCTATCCACCTCCAGAGAAAGAACTGATGGAGTCTGAACGTAGATCAAAGCTCACTTTGAAAAACTGTCCTTGTTTTTCTTGTTTGTTTTGGTCTGTGTTTTCTTTCACAACATGACTAACATGGAAATATTTTTTGCGTGACTGCACATGCATAACCTATATAAAAATGCTTTTCTTCTCAGTGAGGGAAGAGAAAAAGAAGGGAGGGAGAGAATTTGGGACTCAAAATTTTTTTTAAATGAATGTTAAAATTTGCTTTTACTTGTAATTGGGGGAAAAAATAAAATACTTTTTTAAAAAGGCCGGACTGGCCCTATTGAAATAGGAATACATTTCAAATTTTCTTTTCCTGCCCTTTCATTTGTCCTGACTTTCTGTAAGTGCCTAAAAGGCATCTAGTAGCCTTATGATCTCTCTCATTCTGCTCCCCCTCCCCCACCTCTCATGTTCCCCAAGCCCCTACTTTCTAAAAGGGCTCTGGAGTTAGCCATTTGCTGAGGCCCCAGGTAGTCTCTTCCTTCATCCCTTAACTATTTCTAGGGTCCCATGAGAACATAGTTCTTGAATTTAGCTCTACCCTGTTCCTTCCTCCTCATTTTTTTCTTTAATAGTGTTTTTCCTAATTCATGTAAAGATAGTTTTCAACATTCATTTTTGTAAAACTTAGAGTTCCAAATTTTTCTCCCTCTCTCCTCCCCCTCTCCCCAAGACAGGAAGCAGTCTTATATAGGTTATACATGTACAATCATGTTAAACATGTTTCCACATTAGTCATGTTGTGAAAGAAAAACCATGAAAAAGAAAAACAAAAAGAAAGTGAAAATAGTATGCTTCAATCTGTTTTCAGATTCCATAGTTCTTTCTCTGGATGTGGATAGCATTTCCTATCACGAGTTTTTTGGACTTGTCTTGAATCATTGTATTGCTGAGAAGAGCCAAGTCTATCAAAGTCGATCATCACACAATGTTGCTGTTACTGTATACAATGTTCTCCTGGTTCTGCTCACTTCATTCAGCATCAGTTCATATAAGTCTTTCCAGGTTTTCCCAAAGTCCACCGCTCATCATTTCTTATAGCATGATAGTATTCCATTACATTCATATACCACAACTACCTTCCTTCCCATTCTTATGAACCTGGAGTTCCCAGTTCAGGTCATCTTCATAACTCCTATAAGGAAGTACCAAAAACCTGAGAAAAGAAGCAGTTTAAGGAGAAAGAGTCCCACATACACTAGAATATGGGGAAACAGGCAGCATCATGCAGTGGTTTGAGTGCTGGCCTTGGCCTCAGGAAGACCTAGGTGGGTATCCATCCCACCTAGGAGCATACTGACTATATGACTCTGAACAAGTGACTTCATTTCTCTGGCCCTCAGTTTCTTCAAATGTAAAATGAGGCTGTTGGATTCAGTGGCTCTAAATCTAATCTACCTAAATCTATAATTAAGCTATCAGCTTTGGATGAGTTAATTAAGGTAATTAAGCCTATCAAATAATGCCTATGAGAGGCTGATGAGGCAACAAACTGGATGGGAATAGAATACAGGACCCGGAGTCAGAAGGCTCGAGTTTAAATGCTGCTTCAGATACCTGCCAGCTGTGTGACCATGGACAAGTCACTTACCTTCTCTCTTCCTCAGTTTCCTCTTCTGCAAAATGAGGATAATAACAGAAGCTACCTGTCACGTTATAAGGATCAAAAAGATAATATATGTTAAAAACTGTTTGCAAACTGTAAAGAACTACATAAATGGCAACTATTATTATTTGTAGTAGTAAAGACATATAAAATTTGTAAACTCTAACTGTTTAAAACTGTTTAAGACTTTTGGGACATCCTGTAGAGGGTTTTTAAAGCTGGCAAAGCATTTCGCATACATGATCTCCTTTGAACTTCAAAGCAACCCTGTGAGAGGGGTACAGCAGGTGTTATCATTTATGAAGAGGCTCAGAGAATTGGCCCATTGCCCAGGATCACATAGCTTTTGAGGATCAGATACAGAATCGGAACCTGGATCTTGCCATTTCCAAATAGACTGTAAGTTCCTGGAGGGCAGGACCATTTCATTTTTTATTTATATGCCCATTTATATGCATATTATATCCTAAGGACTTTCTAGTTGAATTGAATTCCCTGACATCTGGATTTGTCTTCAGCGACTTCAGGTTGTCCGTGTTTCATGGGCACAGTTCTAAGGGTGGCCCAGGAGTGTGTGGATGAGGGGCAAGTGAAAACAACTTAAGATCAAGGGACATGGAGAGTATAAATAACAAGCTTTGTGTTTGCATTCTGTTCAGCCTTTATTCCAGGGCTTTTCCTTTTGCCCTCAATCTTTCCCAACATGAGAGTCTTCTCATTATGTGGCCAAAGTATTTAAACTACAGCTTTAGTATTTGATCTTCCAGTGAACATTATAAATATACAAAAATTTTATTATTTTATTATGTTTCATGTATTATATTATATGGCTATCCATCCACCTCAGAGCCTACTGGCTTATGACTCTGAAAAAGCGATTTCATTTCTCTGGGTCTCTCTCCTTTTCCTTTTGCCCTCAATCTTTCCCAGTATCAGGGTCTTTTCCAATGAGTCCCATCTTCTCACTAAGTGGCCAAAGTATTTAAGCTTCAGCTTTAGTATTTGATCTTCAATGAATAGTCTGAATTAATTTCTATAACTATCGACTGATTTGACCTCCTTGTTGTCCAAGGGACTCTCAAAAGTCTTCTCCAGCACCACAATTTGAAAGAGTTGATTCTGTGGCGCTCAGCTTTCATCATCTCATGGGCATACATTGCTACTGGAAAAACCACAGCTTTGACTACATCGACCTTCATTGGCAAGGTGATATCTCTGCTTTTTAGTGTGTTGTCCAGATGTGTCATAGCTCTCCTTCCAAAGAGCAAGCATCTTTTAATTTCATGACTTCAGTCACTGTCTGCAGTGCTCTTCGATTCCAAGAATATAAAATCTGACACTGCTTCCATTTCTTCTCTATTTGCCAGGAAAAGATGGGAACAGTTGCCAAGGTGGGGGGTACAAATACAAAAAAAAAGTCTCTGCTCCCCAGAAGCTTACAAGTTAATGGGAAAAGACAACACACAAAAGAAAGGAGTAAAGGGAGGAATGGGGAAGGAAGGTATCTGGTGCTGGAGCATAAACTAGTCTAGGACTAAGCCTACCTCCTCTCGAGGTGTTCTTAGGGAAACTGAGAAAACTGGCCGCCAATGTCTATCCAACAATTCCTTCAAGACCACTGCTAAGTCCTCAATTCACCAATTAAACCTAGTTTTCCTCACCCTTCCCACGCTGTCTCCAGGGTCAGAGAATCTTTGTGGTTTGTTGAGATCCAACTTGAACCTTGCAAAGCTTCTGGAGGAAGCTAAGGCTTGGGAATCGACAAGGGACAGGGGAGAGGAGGATGGTTTCCTTCAGGCAGCATGTGCAGAACAGTATTGGCGTTGGAGAAGGCTGCTTTCTTTAGGTGAGTGGGGGAGTGAGCAATCAATCTTTCTCAAACCCACACAGGGCTCAGTAATCATGAACATGTGCCTCACAGCAGCAGTCTACTGCATGGAAAAGAGACTGAGTCAGTACCATCTGAGGCCAGAGACTGTCCCTTTGCTCTCACCAATGCTATGAACTGCTAGACCCCTGGCTTTGGGTTGCTGAGGTGAGCACTGTCTAGAAAATGGTAGAAAGTGGAAACAATTTGTAATTATGCCCAAAGCATTATTAAACTGCCTATACCCTTTGACCCAGCAATGCCACTACTAGGTCTATTTCCAAAGATGGTTAGGGAAAAGGGTCAAAAAACCTATATGTTCTAAAATATTTATAGCAGCTCTCTTTGTGGCAAAGAATTGGAAATTACAGGGATGCCCATCAGTTGGGGAATGGATGAACAACTTGCGGTTTATGCTTGTGATGGAATTCTACTGTGCTGTAAGAAATGCTGAGCTCTATGATCCTGGAAAAACACGGATAGACTTGCACAATAAAGAAGAGTGAAATGAGCAGAACCAAAAGAATGTTGTGTAATACAGTGACAGCAATATGGTATTAAGAACAACTTTGAGTGAATAAGTGGCACCCCAATTAACTACAAAGGACATATGAAGAAAGGTGCTATCTGCATCCAGATAAAGAAATGATAAATAGAAGTGTGTATAGAATGATTATACATATATATGTGTGTATATATATGTATATATATATATATATATATATGTGTGTATATATATATACACACATATTTGTATCTAATGGTAGCCATCTTTATGGTGGGGAAGGAAAAAAAAGCTTACATGATAACGTTATTATATATTTTAAAAGGAATAGCAAGCTGTACATAATAGATTTGCAGTTTCATGTAATCATCTTTTTATTGTTATGGAAATGGTTGTTTTATCCCAGAAATTAAAAATAAAATAAATAAAAATTTAAAAGGATATTCTAGAAGGCTAGATTCTAGGATGGGACAGTGCCCTTGAACTCTCAGGAACTTTCCTTTCTCTGACAGATTCTGAAATTCTCAGACTTCCCTAAAAAGCAGGGATTCTGGATCCTGTGTCACTCAAGACTATTTAGTTTTCTTCTCAGTAGCTGCCCCATGGTTGAAAGTGCCTCCGCCATTATCTCTCTAGAAATTCTCAATTCCACCACCACCAAGGTTGCTGCCTTCTTTTGTTCCACAAGGATCCTTTTTCTGGGTCACATGGCCTCCACATTTACCGTGTGGTTGAGAGCCCATCGGTCTGATGCACCATGGCCCAAGGCAGTCATTAATGGCCTTGACCCTGTTCCAATCCTAGATCTGCCAAAAGGTAAAAGGGCCCAAGCATCCCAAGCAGTCTGTTGGCCCTAACAGCCATATCAAAGAATCCAAGTCAACCAATTTATTATCCACCAGATACATAGCTCCTCCCACAAGGATGGTCCCATGACAGTAGGAGCCAATCAGTTCATCTTGGTGGCAGCCCTAGTCACTTGGATACCTTCCAAGATTTGCTTGTATGTTTCTACCCTTCCTGTGGAAAGATTCAATCAGTATCCTAATCATGGAACTCTGTTAATTAACTACCTTCATAGTTACTTGTTTATGTATCACATATTCCCTACTAGACTATAGGCTACACGAAGGCAGAGACTGTATCTTATCTAAACTTCATATCCCTTCATGGTGACTAGTATAATACCCACAGATGTTTAATAAATAGTTGGTTTAACTTGAAATGGAATGGTCTCTTGAGCCTGGCCAAACAACCAATGTTGTGGATGATGGGGAAGTGGTACAGGGGTTGGTGAGCAAACCCCAAGTTCCATGTGTGTGGGTGCACATAATACAAAACTGTCCTATTTTGAGAGCAGAGACAGCTTAGTCAGGACCTTGCTAATTCATGCTGCCATCTGTACAGCATCTGGGAGACTATTCTTAGTAAAAGTTTTGCTGTGATACAGCAAGGCTTCACACTCGTCCTTTGTTTACAGTTGGCTCTCTGGGCACTCCCGTGTGGGATGGCCTCCCAGAGAGATGGAGGGACTGTGTGGTCCAGTATTAAGCTCCAGCTTTAGAAGGCTGATTCTGAATAGAACATGTGAAGTTCAAGTTTAAGCTAATCCCAGGACGTTCAAGAATTAAAGAATGAAACTGCTACAGAAACTTTCAGTTTGGGAGTTGTCCAGAGGAGCAAGAATGGTTTAAATGGCCAGGGATTGCATGTCCAGCTCTGCGAGTTTCTGGATTCTTGGCCCCTGACTCCAAGACTAAATGTGCCCAACTGGATAGACCTTGTTCATCTAACCCCCTCTGGTGGTTATCAGGTGCAATAGCAACTTAAAGAGGGTGTTGACTTGAACCAAGGTTTGTGCTTCATCCCCTTCGCAGATGTGTGTGGGACTGCCTTGATTGAAGAGAAAGTGATACCCAATCATCTGAATTGCTAGTGCAGATTAATTGTATGTGCTCCCATAAGGCTTTGCGACCTTACAAAAGAGCTTTCCACTAGATCTTCCTGGGTACTTTGGCCAATATTTTATTTAAACATTTTTCCCCCAAGAAAATCTCTCGGGTGAAGCCAAGTCCCCCTTCTCTTCCTTTGAAAATCATCATAATACCTTGTATTTGTATAGAGCTTGCTGGAGTCAAGGAGGTGGTGTGGTCTATATTGCAAGGTGAACTGGTCCTGGGTTCAAATCCCACTCACTACCTGTGTGATCTTGGACAAGTTACTTCTGCTGGAAGCCTCAGTTTGCTCATCTGCGAAATGACCTTCTCTGAGATCCCTTCCAGCTCTGGATTTAGGATCCTAGTCTTGATTTCTCCAGCCACAGGCTAAGCCTTAGCCCTGACTCCTATCCCCTCCACCCTGCTCCCTTTTCTCAAACCACCCCCTGCCTCCTCCCCCAGCTGAAATCTCTTGTGCTCGGTACCTTCTAGTCTAAAAACTTCTGGTTCCCTAGTTAATTTGGTGCCTCTCTGCCCATAATAGCAGAAGTTGATCAGACTTGTATAAAGCAGGACCCTTTACCACACGCCCCCTAAACCAGCCCCGTAAAATACATGGCCCTGTTCTGTATCCTTGAGGTGAATGTAGGGAGGAAAAATCACTCCTAGCTTAATGAGAACAGCTTATTTAAAATGGTAGGTATGTGCTTAGTGTAAGGAATCTTGGCACTAGCCTTGGAAAGGGGTTCTGTTTGGCCAAACAGACTAGCTCCCAGTAGTGGACTGACCAGGGGTCATAGAAGGAACCAGGTGCAGAATTATCCCAAGTGCATCCCTGCTATCAGAGAGATAGCAGCTCTCTAAGCATGTGTTTTACCCAGAGAGGGTCATTAGCATCCTCTTTATGCAAGAGAACATTATGGCTCATTCAGGGCCAGATGGGCCCTGCCAAGCACATTGCAAAGGACTGGGAGTCTGCCTGTCTCACAAAGACCTTCTAATGGATTTGTTTTGTTTAGTCCGTCAAACCACAAGTGAGAAATAGACAACTTGACGTCTAAATTACTACTGGCCTTCCATCAAGGGCTCTTGGATGGTTCTGCAAGCTACGGCAAGGCCCTGTTTGAAAAAGCAACATGGCACCACAGGATTGGGAGTCCAAGGACCTGGCCTCGAAATCTGGGTAAATCATTTAACCTTTCTTCTAGGTCTGAGTTTCCTCTTCTATAAACCAAGAGTGTTGGGCTTGAAAGAGGGAAACAGGTATTCATTAAATGTCTACCATGTGCCAGGCACCAAGCTAAGCCCTTTACAAAGATCTCATTTGACCTTCACAACTACTTTGGGAGATAGCTATTATTTATTGCCTTCAATTTAGAGATAAGGAAACTGAGGCAGAGGCCAAGTGACTTGTCCAGGGTCACACAGGTAGTAAGTATCTGAGGCTGGAATTGAACTCAGGTCTTTCTGACTCCAGGCCCAGTGCTCTATCCACTGAGCCACTTGTAAGATCCTCTCCAGCTCTAAATCTATGATCCTAAGATTGGCCAACATTTATATATATATATATATATATATATATATATATATATATATATATGTATGTATGTATGTATAATTTATTTAATATTTTTAGTTTTCAGCATTGATTTCCACAAGATTTTGAATTACAAATTTTCTCCCCATTTCTACCTTTCCCCCACTCCAAGATGGCATATATTCTGATTGCCCCGTTCCCCAGTCAGCCCTCCCTTCTGTCACCCCACTCACCCTCCATCCCCTTTTCCCTTACTTTCTTGTAGAGCAAGATAGATGTCTATGCCCTGTTGCCTGTATATATTATTTCCCAGTTGCATGCAAAAACAACTTTTTTTTTGAACATCTGCTTTTAAAACTTTGAGTTCCAAATTCTCTCCCCTCTTCCCTCCCCACCCACCCTCCCTAAGAAAGCAAGCAATTCAACATAGGTCACACATGAATCATTATGCAAAACCCTTCCACAATACTCATGTTGTGAAAGACTAACTATATTTTGCTCCTTCCTTTATTCAATTTTCTCCCTTGACCCTGTCCCTTTTTGAAAGTGTTTGCTTTTAATTACCTCCTCCCCTATGTGCCCTCCCTTCTATCATCCCCCCTTCTTATCCCCTTCCTCCTTCTTTCCTGGGTATGTTATTCCCTCCTCGAATCAAATCTGATGAGAGCAAGATTCACTCATTCCCCCCCATCTGCCCTTCCTACAGAACTTTTTCTTTCCACTTTTATGTGAGATAATGTACCCCATTCTATCTCTCCCTTTCTCCCTCTCTCAATATAATCCTCTCTCATCCCTTAATTAGATTTTATTTTTTTAGATATCATCCCTTCAAATTCAACTCTACCTGTGCCCTCTGTCTATATATATGTATGTATGTGTGTATGTATATATGTATATTCCCTTCAGCTACCCTAATACTGAGGTCTCGTGTATTATACACATCATCTTTCCATGTAGGAATGTAAACAAAACAGTTCAACTTTAGTAAGTCCCTTATGATTTCTTTTTCTTGTTTACCTTTACATGCTTCTCTTGATTCTTGTGTTTGAAAGTCAAATTTTCTGTTCAGCTCTGGTCTTTTCACTGAGAAAGCTTGGAAGTCCTCTATTTTATTGAAAATCCATAGTTTGCCTTGGAGCATTATACTCAGTTTTGCTGGGTAAGTTATTCTTAGTTTTAAGCCTAGCTCCATTGACCTGTGGAATATCACATTCCAAGCCCTTCAATCCCTTAATGTAGAAGCTGCTAGATCTTGTGTTATCCTGATTGTGTTTCCACAATACTCAAATTGTTTCTTTCTGGCTGCTTGCAGTATTTTCTCCTTGATCTGGGAGCTCTGGAATTTGGTGACAGTATTCCTAAGAGTTTTCTTTTTGGGATCTTTTTCAGGGCGTGATCAGTGGATTCTTTCAATTTCTATTTTACCGTCTGGCTCTAAAATATCAGGGCAGTTGATAATTTCTTGAAAGATGATATCTAGGCTCTTTTTTTGATCATGGCTTTCAGGTAGTCTAATAATTGTTAAATTATCTCTCTTGGACCTGTTTTCCAGGTCAGTGGTTATTCCAATGAGATATTTCACATTGTCTTCCACTTTTTCATTCCTTTGGTTCTGTTTTATAAAGTCTCATAAAGTCACTAGCTTCCACTTGCTCCAATCTAATTTTTAAGGTAGTGTTTTCTTCAGTGGTCTTTTGGACCTCCTTTTCCATTTGGCTAGTTCTGCCTTTCAAGGCATTCTTCTCCTCATTGGCTTTGTGGAGTTCTTTTGCCATTTGAGTTAGTCTATTTTTTAAAGTGTTATTTTCTCCAGTACTTTTTTTGGGTCTCCTTTAGCAAGTCATTGACTTGTTTTTCACGATTTTCTCACATTATTCTCATTTCTCTTCCCAATTTTTCCTCTACTTCTCTTACTTGATTTTCCAAATCCTTTCTGAGTTCTTCCATGGCCTGAGACCAATTCATGTTTTCCTTGGAGGCTTTTGATGTAGGCTCTTTGACTTTGTTGACTTCTTCTGGTTGTATGTTTTGATCTTCTTTGTCACCAGAAAAAGATTCCAACATCTGAGTCTGAATCTGAGACCGTTTTTGCTGCCTGTTCATGTTCCCAGCCAACTACTTGACCCTTGAGCTTTTTGTTGGGGTACAACTGCTTGTAGAGTATAGAGTCACAAACTTGAGGGACTGTGCTGTTGTTTTCAGAGCTACTTCTACACAGCAAGCTCTGCCACACTAGTGCTCCTTCTCCCCCAAGAACTGCCAACCAGGATTGTGGCCCAGATCTAGGCAGGGCAAAGCAGGCTTTGCACTCCTGCTCTGATCTGCCACTTAATTCCTCCCACCTGGTAGGCCTGGGGCCGGAAGTAAGTGCAGCTGTAGCTCTGGAAGCAGCCTCAGAGCTGCACCACCTCTTACCCCCAGGGTGGTGGCCTACTGGGAACTCCTTTCACTCTGTCCCAGCAGCTTTTCCCACTAAGCTTCTCTGTTGTCTTTGGTGTTTGTGGGTTGAGAAGTCTGGTATCTGCCGCAGCTCACTGATTCAGGGTGCCAGGGCCTGTTCCGCCCACCTCCCGGTCTGGTTGGTCCTGGTGCGGCCTACACAGGGTTCTGCTCCACTCTGCTATGAGCTCCGTGGGATAGACCCTTCCCAGTGACCATCCAGGCTGTCCTAGACTGGAGCCCTGCTTCCCTCTGCTATTTCGTGGGTTCTGCAGCTCTAGAATTTGTTCAGAGTCATTTTTATAGGTGTTTGGAGGGAGGGGAGCTTAAACAAGTCCCTGCTTTCAGCTGCCATCTTGGCTCTGCCCCCTGACCGACATTTTTTATTGGGGGCTGGGCTGGGGTGAGGACGAAGAGCACCCTACTGAGGATTTCACTACAATGGGTAATGCCTAGCATGGAAACTCCTCTGTGGCCTCATTTTCTCCTCTGGTAGAATAGACCTCAGGGGCTACTACTGGAGGCCCTCATTTTACAGATTGAGGAACTGAGACCCAGAGATGCTAAGTGACCTATGGGTGTCCCTTTAAGATGAAGCTCAAGCAACATTTTCTGCATGAAGCCTTTTTTGACCCACACCCCTGAAACAGTAAGGCAATAAACACAACATCAACAATAATCATGAATATGCCTATGTAGTTCTGTATCGCAAACTATGATAGACTCTCCATAAAGAAGGTAAAAGAAGTAGAACATTTATTCAGACACCAGAAAATCATACCCATAACCAAATGTTCAGCTCCCACAGTCTTCCACTATGATGAAGTCCACTTCATCATAGCAGCAAGGAACTTAAAACACCATATAACAGCCTGGAGCCTTGCCATCCCAAAATCTCTCCGACCCCCTGCTGGGGTCTTCCCAAAGACAAACTCGAAGGACAGCTAAGTCAGCCTGTTCGGTTCTATCAATCACGAGGCAGACATTAGCAGCCGCCAGCAGCCATATTGTCTTTCTCTCTCTCTCAGCATTTTCTGGAACATAACTTCCTTTTCCTGTCAGGAAACTCCTCCCACCACATGTGTCTTGGGCTTCCTATGACATAAGCAGGTCACATGGCCTATTAATGGGCAGGAAAGATTTTCAAATCTAAATTGCTACTATACCACCCCCCCCCCCCACTGTTAGTGCCTCCCTCCCAGGCTTCCCTGTATCTAGCTTCTTTGTATATATATTTATTAACTTTATATTTACTCTGAATGTATTTTTTCATGTACTTGTCTCCACTTATTAGAATGTAAGCTTCTTGCAGGTAAGGCTTGTTTCATTCATTGTACTTGTATCCCCAGCAACTAGGACAATGCAGGCATTTAATAAGTCCTTGTTGATTGGTAGGATTCTATCCCATATCCTCTGATTACAGAATCAGGATTCTTTCCACTGAACCACACTGACTCCCTCATGGTTAGCCAGCTCAGTTCTACTCTGTCCCCTACCCTGCTTTGTCCAACTGCTATTCACAGCCTAGATCACTAACATAACTCTAAATGCTGGCCATCTGCCTTCTCTTCTCCTCTGCTCCCAGAGTCTCTGAATGCCACTAGAGGAAGCCACACTGTGAGGCTGACCAGGTCCACCTCAAAGTCATGTGGCCCCACCTCAGCCGGGACCTCACTCCCACATGGCAAAACCTTCATTCCTACTTAGCCTACTTCTTATCCCACTCCTCTCAGTTGTTGTTCCCCACCTTTTTCCTCGTGGCCACATACCTTTGCCACCACCACCTCCCTACCCTGCCTCTCGGTAGAGAATCATGTATAAGAACTAGAAAGACCTTGGAAGCCATCTAGGTGAATCTCTCATTTCACAAAGACACTAACACCCTGAGAGGATTTTGCCAAGGTTGGACAGACTGCAAGACAGACAAGTAGCAAGAAGCAGGATTCAAACCCAGGTCCCCTGACTCCAAATCCTGCACACTTCCCACCCTGGCTTCCTGTCTTTCACTTCCTACTTTGCTGAGAAAACCAAGAGTACATTTATCATGAGTTTCCTATTCTCTCCATACCTTAAAACCTTTCAACATTTTTATTCCCCTTGCTAAGGAAGGAATGGCCTTTTTCCTTGTCATGGACTTTAATTATCTCACCACTTCCCATCTTCGATAAGACCCTACCCCATCCATTATATCCATTATATTCTCTCCCCTCCCCCCCCTCTCCCTTCCTCCCTCTTGTTTCTCCTCTCTCTTCCTCCTTTCCGCTTTCTCTCCTCTCTTCTTTTGTCTTTGTCTCTCTCATTCTCTCCCTCCTTTCTCCTCTCTCTGATTGTCTTCCCCCTTTCTTCTCCTTCTCTTCTCTCCTCTGTTTCTATCTTCCTTTCTCTCTCTTTCTCTCTCCTGTTTCCTCTTTCCTCTCTCTCTGTGCCACTCTCTCCCTCTCCCTCATCTTCCATATCTCCCATATTGCCCTTCTATCCTCATACCAATCCCATGCTTTTAAAGCCCTCACTTGCCCTCTCCTTGAGCTACAGTTTCATATTTCTTTGCCCTGAAGAAAGAAATAAGAATGAGAATGTTCTACACTCACTGCCTTCAGTTCCTCACTACCCACTCACTTCTCAACCCCTGGCAATCTTTCTTCTAACCCCAATGCTCAACTAAACTTGGTCTCTCCAATGAGCTCATTCCTGCTAAATCCAGTGATCTTTTCTCCATGCTCATCCTCCTTTTGCCCCATGCCTTTCCTGATACTGGTTTCTCTTAGTCATCCTCATAACTGTCTGACTTCTTCTCAGTCTTCTTTGCTAGATCCCCATCCACCTCCTACTCCATTGGCATGGAAATGCTCCTAGGGCTTTGCCCTGGACCCTCCTCTCTACTCAAAGTCTAATTTCATCTAGAACTCATCAACCATCTCCCACTGGTTCATTTATCCATGTTATGTAGAGGATTACCAAATCTACATGTTCAAGCTCGATTAAAATTAGTCACTCATCATCAACCAATAAACTGTCTTCAAGTCCAAAATGGAACTCATCGTTTTCCCCCTAAACCTGCCCCTCTTCTAAACTTCCCTATTTTGGTTCAGGGTACCACCATTTTCCCAGTCATTCCAGTTTATAACCCCAGAGTCATCCTCATCTCTCAGCATTCTCCTTCTCCCACCCCACTCCCCTATTCTAAAATCAGTGGCCAAATCTTGTTCATGCCACCTTCACACCATCTCTTGCATCTATCCCCTTCTTTCTACTCATAGCCATCACCCTAGCTCAACGCCTCTTATTTGGGCTACCGTAAGTGTCCTAATTAGCCTCTTTTCAGCTTATAGATAAATGATAATGCCTTTATTAAGTACTCACTATGTACTAGGGTGTGGCTGCTGCACATACTATAGCAATCTTGGAGCCATGGGTAAGAGTTGGGTGAAGGTGGTCGCCAAAGATGCATAAGCAGACCCAAAAAGGGTTTGGAGTACCCTCATACTAGAAGGTGCTAGTCTTCCTGAACATCCCATAGACCGACTGAACCAGGTTGAGGGTAACTGATAGGCTACGGTGAGTTAAGGGGATGTCTACCTGAAGCACGTGAAGACTTCCCCTGGTGGAGTGGGCAGATGAGAACAATTTGTTCCAACAGCCATGAAGGAGCACTTAGAGCTTGGTCAGGCATCAAAGATGCCAAGGTCATCCAGTAAATCCCAGGCCATCACCAGTCATCCTGACTTTTTGTCTTGCCACTGGACTTTGATGACTCTAGAGGAGAGAGTGAGGCTGACTTTGTGCAACTCTGCCTCACTTAAATCCAACGCACTGCCACATCAAGACATCATCCGTAATGTCATTGATCCTCTTCAAAAATGAAGGACGAACATCATTTTATTGTATAAAACAAACTGGTTCTATGTTCCAGGGAACTGAAGACTACTATATGACTATTAGAAATGAGCCAAAATCAGATGTTCCCCTAGGAACCTTGAGTAGGGAAATGAAGTATGATATTACTGACAGATAAAGCTCCCACATTCCTTCGTCTTCAATCAACATACAGATTACAGCGATCAGAACCCTAGCAAAGATCTCTTCTTGACTATACACACAAATACACATAGATATATATATATGTGTGTGTGTGTGTGTGTGTATACGTATACAGCACAGATTAGATGCTTTTAAAATGCTTGTTGATTATGCCCAAAGAGTTATAAAACTGTATATACCCTTTGATCCAGCAATACCAGTACTAGATCTATTTCCCAAGGTAATTAGGGGAAAAGGAAAAGAACCTATATGTTCTAAAATGTTTACAGCACCTTTCTTTGTGGTGGCAAAGAACTGGGAACTGAGGGGATGCCCCTCAATGGGGGAATGGCTGAACAAGTTGTGGCGTATGATTGTGATAGAACACTACTGTGTTGTAAGAAATGGTGAGATGCTTGATTTTAGAAAAACGTGGATAGACTTGCATGAAATAATGAAGAGTGAAACGAGCAGAACCAAAAGAACGCTGTATACAGTGACAGCAATGTTGTGTTAAGAACAACTTTGAACTCAGTCATTTTGAATATTATAAGTACACAAATCAACGGCAAAGGACCTGTGAAGGAAGATGCTATCCACATCCAGAAGAAGAATTGATAAATAGAAGTGCACGTAGTATGGTTTTACACACACACACACGTATATATATATGTAATATATATTTGTGTTTAATGGCATAGTGGTAGCATTCTCTAGGGTGGGGTAGGGAGGGAGGGAGAAAAAATTTTTTAAATGCACAGCAGACAGCAAAAGAAAACTTAGAAGGAAGCCCAGAAAAGCTGGGTAGTTTTGAAAACAATGTGTAGTATTTATTACACAGTTTTTCAAAAAAAAAAAGTAAACAGTGAAATGGAAATTCGTGGTTTCATATTGAATTCTCTTTATATGTTGTGCTGCGTACATGGAAATGGTCTCTTTTTTTCTTTTTGTGTTTAAGCTCAAAATGATTTTTTTAAAAATTTTAAATGCTTGTTGATTGATTCTAGCATCTACCTCACCAGGTTGCAGTGTCATTTGTAATTATCCATTTGCAGGCACAGGAAAACAGCTCTGCAGGGCACGATGATTTTTAGCAAGATTGCTAGAACCCCCCCCGGGAACAGCTCCAGCTTAGTATTGGGGAAAACTTTACCGTGTCCCTACTACTGAGTAGGGACCCTGATTGCTCCCCCCCGCCCCCGCCCCAACTTACAAATCCACGTCGGCTATGAAGGAGTTGATTCTCAGAGCTGAATAGAATGTCAACCCCATCGTTCCTCACCTCGCCTCCCCGTGCTTCACCCACTGCAGTGACTGTGAGAAGCCTGGGATGGAGGGAAGGGAGGTTTTATCTAAATGATAACACTTAATCTCCTGCCCCTTTTCAATGCCAAGCCCTCCTGGAGACATCTTGAAGCCGAAAGCCACAAGGGTAAAGCCAGTCTAGATGTGCTCTGTTGGTTTTGAATTCAAATTCAGGTGGAAACTGTCTAAGGAGCAGGTTTGAGGAAGGGAAGGATGTTGACTGTTGAATGAACAGAGAGCCCAAGTGCAGCAGAGAAAAAAGCAGGGTCTGTGGACATGGTTAAAGAAAGACGTTGGGATAAAGGACATTTAAGGAGAGGTGATGGTTGTTAGAAACTCCAAACAAATTACAAGGAGAAGCTGAAATCTGAGGGTGGAGGTCGGGGCTGGGGGTGGGGAGAATTCAGAAAGCATGACTCAAGGAGCCTGTCAGTCTGAATAGAAGTAATTTTCTATGGCATTTCCCAGAGCTCATTTTCTCTTATTATTGGAGTGATCCCACGTGATCTTCCCTGCTTCCCCCTTCTCTTCCCCCTCCCAAGTAAGCTCATGCTGTGTCTATTCAAAATCCACACATCATTTGGTTGAAAGGGCATTTTCAAGAAAATGGATTTTGCCGAGAAACCACATTTTCAAGTGGGAGTGGCTTGTCAAAGCTGGATCAACAAGAAAATACTTTGAAATCAATAGAGACTCCCCTTCTGACCCTGAGGAGTTGGCATAGGGGGAGGGTGCCTGCGAAGATGGGCTGCCAGGAAAGAAGAGAAGGAACGACCACAATGATCACAGTAACAGCAGCTGAAATGTACAAAGAGCTGTCCATAGGTGATGTCATTGCAGCTCAGAACACCACTATAAGGAAGGTACTGCGGGAATTATTCCTAGATGAAGAAACAGATTCTGTGAAGTCAGTGGCCTGCCAGGGGCCACACAGCACGGCGTCAGAGGTGGGACCTGAATCCGGATCTACTGGACTCTAAGCCTAATTCTTTATCCATTATGCCATGTACATGTAATATCATGGAAAGAAGTGTCATGGCCGGGCTCCCTTCCCAACTCCACCATCCCCTCTGAGTGAAACCCCTACCCTGTCTGCCTGCATTTCCTATATTTAAAACGAGGATGATAAATATCTGTCTTCATAGGGTTATAAGCCTCAAATGAGGTCACGAGAAAGTGCTTTGAAAAGATTCAAGCCCTATCCTCCTTTTTGTCCCCCAATGCCATTTTTTTTAAAGTTTTATAGATACTTTATTTGTTTGTTTTTTGGACTGGACCTGAGATTTCATTACAGGGCAGCTAGGTGGCTCAGTGGATAGGGCACCAGACCTGGAGTCAGGAAGATGCATTTTCCTGAGTTCAAATCCGTCCTCAGACACTTACAAGCTGCGTGACCCTGGGCCAACTCTGTTTGCGTCAGTTTCCTCATCTGTAAAATGAGCCAAAAAAGAAAATGGCAAACCACTCTACTGTCTTTGCCAAGAAAACCCCAAATGGGGTCACAAAGAGTCAGAGATGACTGAAATTAACTAAACAACTGAGATTTCGTTGGTCTAGGAAACTTCCAGTGAGAAAGCTCCCTCTACCAATGCAGATCTGTACCTTCTCTACAACATCTAGTCTTAAAGAGTTACCTAGACACTAAGAGGTTAAATAATTTATCCAAGATCTCCCAGCTAACGTATCAGAAGATGGATTTGAACCTAGGTCTTCCTGACTCCACTAAGCCAAGCTGATTCTCTTTGCTGTTATACTCTAGTTAATTTCCCACATACACTACCATCCCCATGGTACTCTCCCTCATGGTACCCAGTATATAGTAGGTGCTTAATAAACGCTTGCTACCATAACAAAGAAAAACAATTCAAGCCAAATAACACAGGAATCATGTGTGGTAGCATTTGTGAAATTCCACACCCATCATCCCCCGCCTCTTTACAAGGAGGAAGGAAGGATGTTTTATCTTCTATTCTCCTGGACCAAAATTGATCACTCAGGATGTTCTGCCATTGGGTATCCTTGTAATACGCTAGGATGAGACAGGAAGTTGAGCCGGTGCATCCAGATGTGTCCTGCTTGACCTCAAGCTGCTGCCCAGATGTTGACTAATCATAGCAGGGGGAGGGCTCACTTGTTTTGTTGTGGTACCCGGCTGTTTGGCACTAGCCCACGTCCCCAGAAGCTACTGGCTGCCCTTGGAACTTGGTCTTCATTTAATTGTAGTCTGTGTAAACGGATGGCTGCACATTCTTGGAAGAGGAAATCTATGCAGCGGGTCAATCAATAACATCTATTTTTATAAGATTGAAAATACATCATAAATAGGAGTGCTTGGCTTCCCCACTCTATAAGGGCTTTAAAGAAATGCTTCAGCCCAGGTGGAAGAGAACCACGATATGAAGGGAGAGGAGCTGTACCTAGTCCACATTCTCATTCTGTAATGGAATGATTCCTAATCTGAGGTCCCTGCATAGATTTCAAGAGGGGAAAAAAAATTACATCCTAATTTTCATTAACTCCTAACTGAAATTTAGTATTACTTTCCATTTGCAATGAAAGCAATAAAAATAACTCTGAGAAGGGTGTATAGGCTTCACCAGACTGCCAAAAGGGTCATGACACACAAAAAGTTAAGAACCCCTGTTCTGATTCTGTATGTAGCTTGTGGCTCAGTATTCAGGGCTTGGAGTTCTCATGGACCAGGTTACATCTTAGGGACTTCACACTGAAGAACTCTGTAGTGGGGTCTGTAATGTGTTTTATCTTGGTGGGACTTTGAAGGCTCCACAGGGGAAACTGAGTCCACAAGAGCGATGAATTCAAGAACAGGAGGAAGACACGTGAGAAGCTGGGAAACAGGATGAAATTTTGTGTGTGGGAAGATAACTTGGCCCTTCCCCCTGGGTAGTTTAACGGGCTTCACACTACGCAGGCTTCCAGACCCCTTTTCTAATCCTTCCCTTCATGTAGCCAGGAGCAGGGAAGTTTCTCTGATTAGAAGCCTGGAGCACTTGCTGCTTCTAATTCCTGTCATGGCCATTTAATGGCTTTAGCTAGATAGAGCCTGAGCTGGGCTCTTTGGAAGAGAAGTTAGGACAGATCTTGGAGACCTGGCATGGTCACAGCGGAGGGATGGAGGTACAAAAGATCGGCCCAGGCCTGGAATACGCTCCCTCCTCATCAACTCCTCTCTAGATACTTCAAGTCCCTTCAGGGTTCACTCCTCCATGAAACCTTCCCTGATTGCACCTCCCACCCCTAGCTACTTGTACTTCCCCCTCCTCAAATTGCCTACTAATTACTTATCTATGAATTAATAATAACCGAGTGCTTTATATAGCATTTTAAAGTTTGTAAAGTGATTTTCAAAGGCACATGAGACAGACTAGCAACCCAAGACCAGACCAGTTTGGAAATTCTTTACTGTGTATTCCAGGAGCAAATCTGCTGGAGACAAATTTATTAATTAAATAATTATAAGCATTTCTCCTTAGAGACAGAAAATCTAAAGGCACGGGTTTGCCTGCCTTTGAAAATCTCTCTGACATTAACCACTTCTACTCATAATTTGTGGTATTCCTAAGCAAAAGACAAAATTTTACAATACAATAAAGGGTAGTCATAAAATTGAGCTAACAGTTTTAGCTCATCAGAGAAAACAACCATCCCTTAACTTTTGGGGCGGTCTAGACCATCATTTTTCTAAAGCCACTCAGTCTCTCTTTAACTACTCCCTCACAGGATTCTTTTCAACCTGGTCAACAGTGAACTCGAAAGATACTTCCACTTAATTAGAGGCAACTAGGTGGTGTGGTCGATGTTGGGCCTTAGAACAGGAAGACCAGAGTTCCAATCCAGCCTCAGACGCTTACTAGTTGTGTGGCCCTGGGCAAGTCATTTAATCTCGGTTTCTTCAACTGTAAAATGACCTATATTATTTGTAAAAAGTCTATAGCACTTGACACATCAATGCTTATTCCCTTCCCCCAAGTGAATTAATCAGAGCTATTTATTCTTCCTTCTCTTAGTTTGATTAATTTCAGGGAGAAGTCCTTCCTCTCTCTCTTAGAATTGATTAGGCCTTTGACATAAAAAGGACATTAGAGTAAGATGCTATCTCCTTGGCATTGTTTTATATTCAAGAGAAAATTAATTAGATGTTTCATCCAAGTGAGACCAAGACAGTGAATAAGCATTATTCCTTCATATCGCTAAGGGGGAATCTAGGGAGCCTCCATGTGCTTCCATAAGGGGGTGGACTTGACTAATACTGATGGCTACCATGAAACCCCAGCTTTGGTGATTCTGGGAGGGAGGCCAATCCAAACAAGAGTGCTTCCCCCACCCCCTTTCTTTGTATCCCCAGCAATAAACCCAATACTTGGCATACGATAAGGGCTTAATAAATGTTTGTTAGTAATGATGATAACAGTGTGATCCCTTGTTTTCTGTTTGCTTGCCCAACCTATCTTGGTGAGTTCCAAATACACAACCTTTTCCCTTATCCTCCCCACCCCACCCCCATCTATCAGCTAGGAAGAGGTGTATGAGAATAGGAGACAAAGCACCATCGGCAATTTCTTTATATTCTTTCTAATTTTTCTAAGCAGCAGTACCACTTACAGTTACTTACTGTACCGTGTCATAAACCACCTGCCATTAAAAAGTCAGTCTTCTGAGACTTACAAATATAAGGCTGGTGGATGAAAGAGCAGATTCCCCAAATTCAGGATGGAGACTCAGGAGAAGCAAGGAGAGGCTTTTCCTATTTTAATGATTTTACAGCATATTCTCCCTCATGCTCCTGCATCTATACTGAACCTGGGGTCAGCACCCAGGCATTGGGAACTGAATAGACTCAGCTTGGTGGAAGCAGGGATAGTTCAGTAGTTTGTAGGCTGAAGCCTTCTGGTGAGCATCTGGAATACTTTGACCTCAGGCAAAGCCTGTATATGCACATGGATAACCTCTGACAGTCACTTGGCTAGTCAGCTGAGCATAGCACCACCTGATGGCCAAAATATCAACTACATCCCCTTTCTGGTTCATTGAGAGATTAAGACAATCTACTTTTCTCTAGGCTACAAAATGTGGAGTGATGAGCCTGCTGTGGGTAGCCATTGTTAAGGCAACATGACCATGTGTACATTCAGGGGTGAGGAACCTGTAGCCTCAAGGCCACATGTGGCCCTCTAGGTCCTCAAGTGTGGCCACACTTGACCTAGAGGGCCACGTGACCGTACTTGAGGACCTAGAGGGCCACACGTGGTGGCACTTGAGGACCTAGCAGGCTACATGTGTCCTTAAGGCCACAGGTTCCCAACCCCTGCATGGCATACCAATGATAATTCCTTTGACTAATGCCCAACCCAGTGTTTCTCTAGGGAAATGAGGAATTTGGCTCATCTTTAGGACAGTACAACACAAAAAGTTTTCTCAGCTCCCATGCAAATCCTCAGGCTAACAAAACAGAATATAGGACAATGTTTATTTCTTTTTCAAAAAAAAATATGAAAAAGAATCATACCCAAGTCCACAATGAGCCAAGCCAACCAACTCCTTGACCCTCTCTAGTGATCCTCCACTATCCCCTCATTACCCTCAGAAGATCTCACCATCTCCACAAGGGGAGAGGTTGCCAGATAGCAGAGTTTCTTTACCTGGGATCTGCAAACTTGTCTGATTTTTTAAAAAATAATTTTGATAACTCTACTTCAACATAATTGGTTTTCTTTACAATGCCATACATTTTCTTTTATGCATCATTCATATGCTTTGCCAGACTGCAAAAAAAAAAGGTCCATGATGCCAAAAACCAGTGAGAACCTCCGCTTTAGAGTCAAGTGACTCCTCCCTCTGTGATCCAGACCTTCCCTAGGGGCCTATTTAGTCACTTCAGATTTATAATGACCCCCTAGAGTTGGGGTCCCTCCCCAAGCAAAGAAAGAACTCAAGATTGCTAGAGAGTTGATCCTTCCTCCTTCTGATGTGCACAGTCCACATGACTCACTGTAGTGTACCATTTAAGGATAAGGGAGCAGGTTTGCTTCTCATTGGGGCTCTGTGCCTTTTTGCTTCTTGGTTCGATTTCCCACAGCTCCAGACTTGAAGCAGGTCCTTGTGTTGGTATAGGAATGCTGTGTCACACCGTCACACTGCTTTACTGGTGCAGGTTTACATTACATTCATGAAACTTTCCCCTTGACCCAGGACTCCTCTTGGCTCCACTGTGCCCACATAGCCTTCAGGAAGACCATTGTTTAAACGGAGCTCTCTCCAGAGAAATGTCAGCATCTATGTGGAAACCCTTTCTCCTCTCTCTAGGCCTTTCTGAGTTCCCTGTAGCACCCCTTTAGAAGCCAACCTCAAGGTCAAAGCTAAGGCCAGTGAACTAGCTGTAAATGTGAGCCAATGTGGGCTTCAGCCCACAAACTTTTAACAATTCCCCCTTTCACCATGGTGAGTTCGTTAAACTCTGATGCATAGGTACTGACCCCAGGTTTAATACAGATTTAAGAGCATGATATGGAGCAGGCACCAAAATGACTAAAATAGGAAAGCCTCTCTCAGTGGCTCAAGAAGGACTTCCCAGATGTTTCCACATTATTAATATAGCAGGAGAGAGAGCTCGTCCAAGGGCCTGTCTGGGCATACTTGCTACAGAGAGATGCAGCTGTAGAAGAAAGAATATGACCAGAGTCTGTATAGACTCTAGGATAAATGCTAGGATTTAGGAGTTTGTTTAAGTAAATCCCTGATATGATGTTGTTTCCTGATTTTTCCTCCTCCTAAATACAGACGGTCTCCCCCGGTCCCCACAACCTCATCAAATTTCAGTTAAATAATTTAGCAGTCAATCAAATTGTGAGGCAATGTGGTATAAAGGAAAGAATATAGGCTCTGGAGTCAGAAGACTTGAGTTCAAATCTTGCTTCTGTGACCTTAAGCAAATCATTTAACTTCTCTGCGCCTCAGTTTCCTCATCTATAAAGTGAAAGGATCGGACTAGATGGCCTCTGAGGTTCCTTCTAGCTCTAAATCATCATCTTCTGATTTGGAGCATGTGTCAGCTGAGCCCCTTTCCCCACACAGCTCAAATGATCGACCAATCCATGAGCCTCACACCTGTATCATCCAAGAAATTCTACCAACTAAGGGTACGTATTCACCACTTAGGATGATTGTATTCTGAAGGTGCTTGGGCTTTGCCTACATTTGTTTTTTGTTTCAAAAAAGAAGCATCAGCCTTCTTTGCCTCCTAAATATAAAACAAGACTATTTTTAATCATTGGTGTACTTCTGTCCTAGCCCATAATTCTGGACAGGGATAGTTTTCCTGGAACCACATGAGCTTCTTTGCTTATCAGAGATTAGGACAGCTCAGAAACTGAGTGGCCACTGGTGCTCCCTGATACATGTACCATTGCATTCTTTCTGTGTGTGCACCCCTCGTGGTGTGTTCCTATTATCAATGAACCTAGTAGAGTTGACTTTAAGGAGTATGTGCCTGTTTTTTCTGTTACTTGAGACATAGAACTGGACTAATTTAATCAATTAATCAGCAGCAAGCATTTATTAAGTCCCTACTGTATGCCAGACACTGTGCTAGGTAATGGGTATACAAAGACAAAAGCAAAATGGTCCCTACCTTCAAGGAGCTTATACCCTCCCGGGAGAACAACTTGTACACATATAAGTAAATACATAGCATAACTCTAGTTTATAATGGTAACATGGTTCATTATCATTCAATGTCAACCACTGTCATAGTTGATTATCTAAGACCAACTCCAGATCTTATTGTGGGCTTGTGGAGAAACTCCCAAACACCTTAAACACTTGTTGTCCCCAGCAAATCAACCAGGGGAGCTTTTGAGAATTTGGAAGCAGTCCAGGCTTTGAGCAGTTGTGGAGTGTGACCCCTGTGCTTATACCAGAGGGAAGCAAGCATGTGTGGAGGGACTTTCTCTAGTCTCTCTTACTCCATGTTGGCCCTGTCACTTTGAAGCCCGGATATTTGACAAGTAAGAAAGCTCTTAGATTATAAGCTTCCCTATAATGAGGTATTGAGGCACGCCACACATGTTTTCCTTTCTATCCTAAAGGAGATAACCTGCTGAGAGCTAGAGCTCAAATACCCATCAAAACTTACCTATTCTGTTTTTCATTCCCCTGATTCTCTGCTCTCTGTTACTTTGCTAAGGCCAAGAAAATGCCTAAAAGCATTCTACTTCCTGCTTGGTGCTCCATGTATGTCTATATTATTTTGACTAAATCTTGTTAATCTCCTAAGGAGAGGAGCTACATTAAATGTGCACATTTGAAAGTGAATTTTACATTTCCTGGAGGAAAAAGAAATATCCAACCAAAAGGAAGAATCTTTACAAGTTATCACTTTATTAGTGACATTTTTTGGCTTTGAGATGAAATTTACCTATAACATTCATCTCTAGATTCATATTCCATAAATGCAGATGAATCACATAGAGGGTTTCAAGAGAGAGTCCTCCAACAAGTTAATTTGAACTATGAGGATTTAAGTGAAAAACCTGTTTTGCTGAAGGACCTACCATGATGCAGTAAATTTGTACCAGAGTCATATTTTCTCATATTTAGGATTTTGAGCTGGAAA
Source organism: Trichosurus vulpecula (assembly GCF_011100635.1). Taxonomy (NCBI): domain Eukaryota; kingdom Metazoa; phylum Chordata; class Mammalia; order Diprotodontia; family Phalangeridae; genus Trichosurus; species Trichosurus vulpecula. The sequence continues at coordinate 38,555,695 of NC_050577.1, forward strand.
GGACTTCTGAGATCATCTAGTCCAATTTCTTCACTTTACAAATAAAGAGAATGAAGCTCACAGAGGTTAAGCCTCAGGTCTTCCTGACCTGAGTTCAAATCTGACCCTGGGTGAGCCATTGAACCTGTTTGCCTCAGTTTCCTCACCTGTAAAATGAAGATAATAATAGCACCTCCCTCCCAGGATTGTTCTGAGGATCAGATGAGACAATAATTATAAAGGGCTTAGCACGGTGCCTGGCATATACAGTAAACACCATATAAATGTTAGATATTATTATTATTATGAAGCAGCACGTCCAAGGTCACACAGGCAATAAACAACAGAGTTGCCATTCTATCCTAGGCTTCCGACTCCAAAGCCAATGTTTGTTCTATTAACTAATTTCTCCTCCCCAACCTCCTACAGTGACACACCCAATGAATGAATCAACAAATGAATGAATGAAAAAGCACTTACTAATTACTTATTGTGTGCCTTATACTGCACTAGGAAAAGGGAAGGGCTCAAAACAATATAACAAATATGCAGCCAGTGCTGACTTGGGTACTTCGTCACCCCCAATTTTTGCTATCTGGTGTACTCTAGGCTCCTGGCATCAGGCACCCCCTACAGTATGTCCTGGCACAGAAGACAACCCTAGGAGGGCCATCACACAAGGGGATCACACCCCCAGAAATGCAGACGTCAAACAACCATGAGCAGCTAAATCTCGCACGTACATTATTGTGACAGAATCCCATCTGTCTCCTCACTCCTCCTTCCAGAATGACAAAGTTTTGCTTCAGCAGAATCACTAGGACTAGTCTGTAGCTCCTGCAGTGAGAGCTCTGTATCTCTTTGCTTGATTACAGGGAGACCCAGCATGAGAAGGATACCAGTAAACTCCTCTGGGTTACTGGTCTCCGTGTTGCCCTGCTTTCTTTGATGTGCTAACACTTGGGGTGTGGTGTAACCACTTGAGACAAAGGTGTTCCTTTACAGCCACGCACAAGAATCTTGTATTAATAGGGCCTCAGAGATAATTATGAGAAATAAAACTGTCAGTTATGGGAGAAGAGGCACCCTCCCCTCCATGTGGGGGGAGTCACATGCTTTAGTTTTTCATATAGAAATAGTCTCAGACGAAGGGATCTCATGCTGAATCATCTCTGTGAATTTCCACTGTAGTCGTCAATGAGGGAAAGAGTTAGAAATGGAATTTCAGCGTTGAATATTTAAGGCTAACATTCTAAATAAGAAGTATCAGTGTGTTGAAAGGCAGCTAGGTATAGAAGATACGATTCTAGATTTGGAGCTGAGAAAACCTGGGTTTGAATCCCACTTCTGATAGTCATTAGCTGTGTTATCATGGGAAAGTGGCTTGACCTCTCTGAACCCTCGTTTCTCCACCTGTAAAATGGAGATGATACCACCTATAACACGAAGCCATTGTGAGGGTCAAATATATTTTCACTGAAGGTATGTGAATGAGCTTCATTTTACTCATAGGTAAAATAACTATACTACCCAGTATATCACACCATCTGGGATATTCCTCCTAACTCATACTGGAATTTGTAGGTTGGATTCCCAAAGGATGGCTACTATTTTGAGATCAAGGGTGTTCCTCTGTGGTTATCTATAGCTCTGGGGTACGCACCAGCGCACATCCCATTAATTGTCAGTCAGTTGGTACATTTAATTCTTAGCAAAGGCATTTACTAAAATGGCTCAGTAAGAAAAATAAATACAAAACATTTCCCCCACAAAACTGGGATGTACTCTTCCACAAATACCCCTTAAAGCACAACAAGGGAATTCACAACTTTGGGGCTACATAGCCCCAAAGTCCTTTCTCTCCTGTGGTCTTCTCTGCAGCCCAGCCCTTGATTACCAAGACTTTCTGCCAACTCTCTTCTCTGCTGCCAGAGGTCCTGCCTCTCAAAGCTACTTCTCCCCTCTAGGGAGGGCCTCTTGTAAAATCCTAAATTGTCCAACCAAATCCTGCCCCCCAAAAACATGGCTGTCTCCACCAACATTCATTCGGAGAAAGGTGATGGACCATGAAAGCATCATCATGTGTTTAACATCTTGTTAGCACATTCACACCTCATTACTTCTGTTAACTACTCTTTGCTTTCTGTGACTATATCAATGTTTGGGAGGAGGGGGACCGACTCCTGCCCCTTTTCCTTAAACTATTTCACAGGGTTTTTACAGGGAAAGCCCTTTATAAACCTTTATAAAGCCTTAAGGCTATGTAAAAATGAGAGATGGTTATCATCTACATTCATGGAGAGAGGGGAAGTAGGAAATCAGTTCTTTGGACTGAAAATAACAAATCTTGCTTAAGGAAGAAGAAATTGAAATCGAGTTGGCCTAAAAAAGAATGACCAGAGTTGATTTATATGAGTAAGCAAAGCTCAGACTTTCCAGAAGGTTTCAGGAACCCTATTTTCACATCCTCTTGGTTCGGGTAGTTTTTATCCTTTAAAACATCTGGTCTGTTTTTCCTTGTCAAGAGGGAGGGCCCAGCAGGCTGACATACATGTGTCAGTCTCTTGTCTCTACAAGTCCTAAGATTGATGGGGACTGTAATTGTCTAGCATAAGGCAGTGGGTCTGACTCAAGACAATGAAGCCAAAGTGCCCCCAGTTTCCACACAATGGAGCCAGTGATGGCTGGACTCCCATCTAATGGCATGGATCAGCCACAGCAATTACTGATGAGCTCTGAAAAAATCAGGAGCTGTGAGACAGAGACAGACCCAGAACCATATGAGGGAATGTTTCCATGCATCGATCAGGGAAAGAATAAGTCCTGATTTTGAAATTCATGCGATGAAACCCACGGAGGAGGATTCTGATAATATGGAAATAAATGCTGTATGTTATCAGATGGGAAAACGTGCTCTGAGATGCACTTTATAATCCCTAGGGAAATGCTGCTGCATTTTGTTTTAGGAACCACCTCCACCAGGGCTTGGCTGGATTTTATTAGCATCAAGCACACTTTGGCACTACTGGATAAGCAAAGTGTTTGAACCAATCACTAAATATTAGGAAGCTTAAAAATATAAATAAAAGCTTTCATTTAAAATTCCTTAAGAGATTTTCTTTTTAAGTCTTGCTTGATTAAAGAACTTCAACCTCCCCACTTTTCTTGTTTTTGATTTTACCCAGCTCTTGAGTTGGAGAGGAGAAAGCGAAGAAGCAGCAAATGCATCTTGGGGGAACGGGTGGTTTCCAAGGAAGTCAGTTAATGACAAACAGGTAATGCTACCTGATTCCTCCACTCCAGCCCCACCCCCCAACCCTGCCAGTCCGGGACGTTCACGTTCCCTGTATCAGTGTCTGAGAAGAATGCTGTCATTCTTTGAGCCCGAGGCCTAAAGGAGTGGGCAGGGCCCTGAGGGCAAGATCTTGTGTCAGCCCCAGGGACTACAGCAAAAGCCTCCTAATTGGGCTCCCAGCTTCCATTCGCCAATCTCTCCTTCACACAGCTGCCAAAAACTAAAAAGTAAAACCTTCATAAAACACAGGTCTGACCATAACACTCTCCTCTAGCTCCCTGTTGCCAGGGCTTCTGGCCTCCTTTCTCTTCCTCTCACAAGACTCTCCATCGTCTGACTCCATGAATTTTCCCTGGCTCTCCCCCAGGCCTGGAAGGCTCTCTCTCCTCATCACCATCTCCTGGCTTCCTTCATGTCCCAGCTCCAATCTCATCTTCCACAGGAAGCCTTTCCTGCTCCTTCTTAATGCTGGTGCCTTCCCTCTGAAGTTATCCCCAATTTATCTTGTATATGTATCTTTGCTCATTGTCAGGTGAATGATGTCACACACACACACACACACACACACACACACACACACACACTCATATACTCACATCCTCACCTCCTGTTAGGTTGTAAATGCCTTGAGGGCAGGGACTGGCTTTTGCTTTTTCTTCATACCCCAGAGCTTAGCATTGTGTTTGGCATGTAGTAGGTGCTTAATAAATACTTATTGATTTGATTTGACTTAAAACTCTTTATAACATGGCCCCAACCTATCTTTCCAGTTTTGTCATCCATTACTCTTCTAGCACTCTGTGATCCAGCCAAACTGACTTTCTCTTTCTTTCTCACACATGACCCTCCATCTCCCATTTTCGGGCTTTTGGTCTGGCTGTCCTCCATAGTTGAAATATGTTCCTCCTCCTCCTCTTCTTCCTCCCCCTTCTCCTCTTCTTTCTGTCATGTCTGACTCTTTGTGACCCCATTTGGGGCTTTCTTGGCAAAGATACTGGAGTGGTTTGCCATTTCCTTCTCCAGCTCATTTTACAGACAAGGAAACTGAGGCAAACAGGGTTAAGTGACTCACCCAGGGTCACACAGCTATTAAGTGTCTGAGGCTGGATTTGAACTCAGGAAGATGATTCTTCCTCACTCCAGGCCCAGAGCTCTATGCACTATGGGACCACCTAGCTGCTCTGGATAAATATTAATCATTATTCTATCACAAGTGTAAGATATAAAAAATAATAACCAATTTGTATTAACAACGTATTTGTTGAAAGACTTTTGGGGTGAAGGGAGTACATGGGACCACAAGAAAGTTGCTTCTCTTCCAGATTCTGGCAATGGTTTGTCCCATAGCAGAGGTAAATTTACCTTATATAGTGGGAAGAACTCTGGGTTTGGAATCTGAGACCCTGAGTTAAAATTCCAGCTTTACCATTTACTGTGTGATTCCAGACAAGTAACCTCACTTTTTTGGGCCTCAGTCTCCTTGTCTGTACAATGAGGCACCTTCCAGCTCTCCATCCCGTAACCCTATGACATGAAGAACTCCTGGCTGGTTTTCTGTTCTGAGGTATAGGGCTCCCAGCTGCTGAGAGGTGAGGATGATTTAGATAGGAGGCAGTGATCTGTGGAGCAGTTGAACCTTTTGGAGCAGAGAATTCTCCGATTATGAAGTATTTAAAGGTTTTCTGATGCTGAAGGCTGGGGGGGGAGGAGCACTTAAGTGTTACAGCCTTAGCGTCATAGGTCAGCAAGCATATGAAAGTTCAATGGACTTTGAGCTCCTAGAAAATGTGGGACATGACTTGGGACTAGGAGGGTGGGGTGGGGAAAAGACAGAGGAGTTGGCCAGACTGCTCTGATTTCTGTCATTTGTACACTCATAGAATGACAGGAATGAAAGTCACCTAAGACATTGTAACCAGAATTGTCTTTGTTTTCTTTGAGTGACTCAATTTATCTCAGTGAGCTTTACTAGGTGCTAAGCCCCAGGCCCAAACCCCATTAGGTGTTAATGTAATCCATGTGAATGTGAACATCCCAGGGTCCTAAGGGGAGGGGCCAACTCAAGAACCAATCACCAGAGCCTGAGCTCTGGTGATTCAGATGATGTCTGATGATGTCTAAAGCCCTATAAGAAGGGAGGACAGAGCTATTCGTGCGGGGCTCTGGAGATGGTGTTGATGAGGAGACTCTGGGCAGCTGTAGCTAAGGAGCCCTCCAGCCCGGCTGGCAGCTTCTGTGGGGGTATAAGATTCACCCACAGCCAACACCCAGAAAGCTGCCAACAGCACAGGTTCTTTCCATCTGCTTAATTAAGGAAAGCAAGGTGAAGGGGTTGACAAGCTTACTTTTAATTCAAATATCATTCAGTTAGTTCATGGGAAAAAAAACCAGCACCCTGAACTTCAAAACAAAATGCAAATTACAGACATCAATAGACTTTGTCTGATTCAAGTCCCAACAGATAGTTACCACAGTTCAACAAAGTTTCAACATCCGGGTTTACAAGCTGGACCCCAACACGGTGATGTCGTTTTGGTCCTCTTCAGGAACAAAGGAGAACAACCAACCCGGCATACTTGCACTGGGTCTTTTCCAGTTCTGTAGGGATGATGAGATAAAAGCAAATGGGAGTCTGATCATAACACTTTACAAATGAGGAAACTGGAGCTTAAGTTTACCTGACTTTCTGGTTATTGTTTAGTTGTGTGTGATCCTATTTGGAGCTCTCTTGGTAAAGATGCTGGAGTGATTTGTCATTTCCTCCTCCAGTGAACTAAGGCAAGCAGAAGTTAAGTGACTTGCCCAAGGTCACACAGCTGGTAAGTGTCTAAGGCTGGACTCAGATCTTCTTGACTACAGGCCCAGTACTCTATCCACTGAGCTACCTAGCTGCCTCCTGACTTTCTAGTGGCAAATCATAGAGCTTGAGCATAAATTTAGAAATCACCTAATCCAGCCCTTTTATTTTAAGGGTCAGGAAAATAAAGCCCAAAGATGCCCTAGGTCATGCAGCTACATAGGGACAGAAGCAACACTTTAAGAGATGTGACCTATATTTCGGGGCTGACAACTCACTTGATGAGTTGGTGGTTCTACTGAACCCCCTCTTTTTTTATTCTTTGTTACACAGAAAGAAAACTGTGTACTCTACATTTTAGCCAAAGTCCATCCTTCTGCTCGGAGAGAGATCCAGATAGGAAGCTTCCCCACCCCCAGCCCTGCTCATTAGAAATCTCTGATCCCAGGGATCCAGAGGAATGTTCCCTTTTCACTTTATAGCCATCGTGAAACAAAAGACAGAATTCCACACCAAGATAAAAGAGAAGTACATTTAAGTTTAAGGGTTTCGATTCATTTAAACAAAACTATAGCAAAGCTAACTGTTAGCACAGCCATGGAGAAATATCTTCCTGAAACCATCAACATTTTTGCCTTTCATTCTGGTCAAGAGTGAAGGAGACAAACTGCTCTTAATTGGATTAAACAAGAAGACTTTTCCCCTCCCATTATGGCTGCTATAAACAAGCCTTAGATTCAGGGAATTGAGATTCCTCCTGGAAATGGATTGTCTTCAATTCAAGGAAGACTGATTAGGTCTTTAATTCAAGGGAGACCAAGGGGTTCAGAAATGAAACTGTCATAATATTCATAATATGATTTCTTCATTTCTACAAGACTCCTGAGGCCCAGGTGGATTGACTTCCACAGCTATAAGAAAAAGCTAAGGAAGGGGGAAGAGATTTAAGAGCATTTAAAAGCAAAAAATGCCAATCAACATTTTTTTAAATGTAAAAGATCCTCAGAAGCCTTGAGTTTGAGGCCCAGCTTGAACACTAACTAGCTTGCGTGACCTTGAATAAGTCACTAATTTAATCTCTCCAAGGCCCAATTTTCACATCTGTAAAATGAGGGTAATCATAATTCTTACACCAGCTTCTTCACCTGGCCCTAAGTTCCTCCTCCAGGGCCTCATCCTGACAAGAAGGTGGGCCTGAATTCTCAAAAGCTGGGTAATTAAACCCATCAGGCACAGCCTATCAAGCTGGAAAAGTTAAAATATGGCTTTCTCAACAGACTCTGGAGATCTTTTCTGAAGACCAACTGGCTGCCTCCAAAGAAGCCTCTAAGCAGGTTGGCAAATAAACTCTCAAAGATCTTCTATTAAGTGGTGGAGGCATTGCAGTCTATGTGGAAATCGCAGGTCCTTGAAGCATCCAAGTGAGTACAGAATTATGAACTCTTAATTAAAGCTGGGGTTGACACCCAAAAGGCCCAGGCACTACCACCGTGTCATAACTTTTGAATTGAATCAAACCTCCTGGAAAAATTAATTTTCTAGTAGCAGGAACGGTGATACCTTAAAGACACATACATTACCTAAATGAGTCCAGCACATAGCTGGTCATAAATCTGGAGTAAAAGGACAGATGCTGAGCGGGCTCCAGGCCTGGTCCCTTTACTCTCTTAGGAGCACATTTAGGGCTTTCCATTATACCGGGTGGCTAAAGATATGTTAATTACATGTGTCAAACCAACCAGCCTGGCCCCTGCTACCTGAAGGCCAGGTGGTCTACATTTCACTCCTCCCCCAGGGTTCTCTAGTACCTTTAAGGGGGTTAGGGGGCATCTAGGCTTTCTGCAAATGGTTCAGGCCTCCACTGATAGTGTTCCTCCAATTGTAGGGCGTGGTCCCCTGAATTCTTGTTCCATTTTGCCACCAACAGTCAGACTAGCTTTTACAAAGAAATATTCACTTCAAAAGGTGTAATCACAAATTTCTAAACTTACTCCCCCTTCCCCCAGGCCCCATCACTACCTCAGTCTCTGGGGAGAGGAAGGGGGTGAGATTCACATCATCGTTGTTGTGAGATAGTTTCAGTTGTGTTGACTCTTCATGACGTCATTTGGGGTTTTCTTGCCAAAGTCCAGTCTTCCTAACCTAAGTCTTGCCCCCGGACTCCAATGTCTCTGGAGGAGAGAGTGAGGCTGATGGCTTTGCACAGTTCTGCTTCACTTAAATCTAATTCACAGGCAAGTCAATATATCCTCCTCCTGATGTCATCGGTCCTCTTTGTGAAGGATGAACAGCAGTGACGATAGCCGGAGTGGTTTGTCATTTCTTTCTCTAGCTCATTTTACAGACGAGTAACTAAGGCAAATGGGGTCAAATGACTTGCCTAGGGCCACACGGCTAGTACCAAAATGTCCTCTTTACAGCAACATTGCTAACTTTCTACTACAACATGTTTAATTGACAAAGCAAGGAAGGCTTCATGGAGGAGGCAAGACTGGACCTGAAAGATGAAAAGATTTGGACCATTCTGGAAAGCAACTTGGAACTAGACCCCCAAAGTCACAAACCTGTGCATACCCTTTGATCTAGCCCTACCATTACTAAGCCTGTGCCCCCTAGAGACTAGTGGAAGAGGAAAAAGTCCCATACATACAGCAATATTTATAGCAGCTCTTTATGTAGGGGAAAAGGACTGGAAACTAAGAGGTTGGCCATCAACTAGGGACTAGCTGGACAAATTGTGGTATATGAATCTAATGGAATACTGATGTGATGAGAGAAATGATGTAGGTAGGGGATGGTTTCAGAGAAACCCGGGAAGTCTTGCCCTGTCTTAATTGGATTTAAGTGAGAGCAGAAAGACAGTCCCTGCCTAAGGAGCTTATGTTCTAATGGGATAAGACAACATATTAATGGGAGTTAAAGAAGGGTGGGGGAAGGGAAGTAGATGTAGGTACTGGGAGCAGGATAAAGTCTAGAGAGTCAGGAGTTCAGATTGGAGAGCTACGAAGACATGGCTGACCTGGGCATTCTCTTTAAAATAGTGATTCTGGGAGGGAGCAACCAATCAGAGAGAGAGAAAGGCAGAAGGGGTGGAGGGTACTTCCAATGTATGAAGTCGAGCTTCCAGAGTAAAGAAGTTTCTGTGGCATAGTAGAGGACCAGAGAGTCAGGAGGGCAGCCTGGAGAGGGCACGTTTAGGTTGCAATATTGATGCCGGAGGGTGGGTCAACTGCACTGCCAATCACCTACAGGCAGTGTGATCTAGTGTAAAGAGATCCCTGGAAGTTAGGAGCTTGGTGGTCTGGTTTCAGCTCTGCCACCAACTAGTTGTGGGACTTTGAGCAAATCATTCATTTCTCTGGGTCTCAGATGGCTCATCTCTAATATGAAGGATTCAGACTAAACAATTTCTAATAATTCTAGTTCTAAAAATTGTTTCCAACAAGTATTAAGTGCCTTCTGTGTGCTGGACATTGTGTGAGGCCCTGAGGATACAGAGATTAAAAAAAAATGCTCTCATCGGGCTTTTGTCTTTGCCTAAGTCCATTTCATTCCCTACCTCAATGCTCAAAAGTTTTGGTTCCAGAGTTACTTAATTTTTATCTGATAAGTAGCCTCACTGCATGCAAGAGTAGGATATTGAATTTTGAACTATATTGTATGATCTACACTTGTTTGCCCCACATGAAGGAGGGCTAAGCTGTGCATGTCCTAAAACTTGAGTTTAAAGCAGCTTCTGACCCCTTTGAGGTTTTCTAGGATCCAGAGGGCAGCAGACGTATAGCTCCTTGGTAGATGTTTCATTATGTATTGTTTTCTTGTTATTATATACCATTTATTTAGTTATTGGTTCTGTGTCAATATTAAAAACGTATATCATTTTTGCCCTATGGCACTTATATTCTGTCTGAAAAAAAGCAAGAGGAAAAGGTCAGGTTCTGAAAAAAAGGCACCGGGGTTGGCTAAGTGGGAGTGTCACACAGTAGAAACAAGCTAAGTCATCTGCATAGGCATATACTCTATCCTCCCACAAGTGACTACCAGTGAACGAAGATAATGATGGTGATGATGAGGATGACGATGGTGATGGTGACGATGATGATGGTGATGGTGACCATGATGACGACAACGATGATGATAGCTAACACTCATAATGGTCCCAGAGGACAGATATTGACACGTGGCTCCCTCTCCTCAAAAGATAGTACAAATATTGTTACCCCCACTTTATAGATAAGAAAACTGAAGCTCAGAGAAGGAAAAGGACTTGTCACTTTTACACAGCTAATAATGATGAAAAGATCACAAATTTGGAGGAAGAGAATGTGGGTTTAAATTCCAACTCTGTACTTAAAGTTCTACAACATTGGATTAAGGGTCATTTCCCCTTTCTTGACTTCCTTATGTGTAAAACAATAGGGTCAGACAAGATCATCACTAAGGTCCATTCCAATGAGAATCCTACAATCAGAAAATCAAAGAATCTCTCAGTCGGAAAGAGCTTGAGAAACCCTCTTATACCTGAACAACAGGAGCCATGTCTTAGGATTCCAACTCTAATGTTCTTCCCATCTTTCCTCTCTAAAATTTAATGGTTTTTAAGTACCAGACGGGATGGGAGAGGCTTGGCTCCTCCACAGTCTGTGTCCAAAAACAAAAACACCAGCAAAGCAACTAAGGGTCTCATTGACCACAAGTTCAATATAATACAGTAAGATGGATGCTAAGAAAATAAAAAGCTAATGGAACAGCAAATGGGCGTGTATGACTGGACCATAGAGTATATGGCATAGAGTAATATATAAAAAGACTGGAAAGACAGGAAGCAGCCAGATGGTGAAGGCCTTCAAATGCCAAGTGGAGGAGTTTATGTTTGATCCTGCAGGTAATAGAGACTCACAGGAGTTTATAAATCACTAAAATCAAATTGAGTTTGTTGCCTACTTTCAAAAGCAGCAGCCCATTCTATCTCTGAGTGGTTAAGAAGTTGTGCTTAATGTTACTAATTATATACTATCTTGTTCTCTGATTATTTCATGTGTGAGTGTATTGCCTCCCCTAGAGTGGAAAGTTCTTTTTGGCGAAAAGTAGGACTTCCGTGTCAATATCCTCTGTAGCACCTAGCATTGTAAAGAAGAAAGAATGATGATTCCTTTGGGGTCGAATGATGGAGGTGGGAGCAGCCTGGCCACCTGGTTATTATCAGCAGTGGTTCTTCACTATTGTCACTATCGTCGATCACAAAAGGAGGGCTTTCCACAGCCTATTGGTGAAGCTATGGATTGGTCTAATCATTCTGGAAGTTGACTTGGAATCATGAAAGAAGAGCCATAATCGCTGACCCAGAGATCCTGCTACTGGGCATATAGCCCGAGGAAATCAAAGACAGATAGAAAGGATCCCTGCATAACAAAATATTTATAGCAACACTTTCTGTGGGACTTCCGGCCAAGATAGCTGCCTTGAGTAGAGGCAGACCATGCAGCTCCCACACCCCCACTCTAGCAAAAACCTCAAGACAGGAATAGATGGAAAAACAATCAAGAAAACCAAGAAGCAGCTCCAGGAAGTGACTTCTTTCATCATGGAAATTCAGAAAAAAAGTCATCCAGAAACCCATAGACATGAGAAAAGGGGCCAATGAGAAAAGCCAGCAGCCCGAAAACCCAGAAGAGACAGGTGCAGCTTTTGAGGCTTTGAACCCAGAGGCAGCAAGAGTAGAGAATTCCACAGAGAAAGTGCCAGGTTGGTCAGAAACCCAGTGTGGACCTTGGCAGCAGGTGGGAGTGGAGCAACCAGTGAAGTGAGACTGTGCTCATGACAACTCTGAGAGAGAGAGAGAGCCCAGTCTTTAGTGCTCTATCCTGTGATGCCCAAGAGGGCCCTGAAGATCCAGGACTCTGAACCTCAAAGATCCAGAGGGGTCTAACCCCGAGACGAAGTTCAGGAACTCAGGTGACCCAGGGCAAAGCTGAGTATACTCCTGGCTGGTGAAGGGAAGGAGAAGACCTGTAGAGGGATGTAGAACTTTAAAGCATTTTTTAATGAAAAGAGCAAAGCCAAATGGAATTTTAAAATATAAACACAGGAGTCAAGAGAAACCAGAAAGGCAAATTTATTTGAACGACCGGAAGGAGCTATGTGATGGTGTCGTACTAACATCATCATCATTGTCACAGCGTTTACAGCTTTTAAGGTTTACAGAATGCTTTGCAATAAGATAAAAATTACTCATTGTATCCTAACAACCACTCTGTAAGGTAGATACTCTTATTATCCCCATTTTACATATTAAAAAACTGAGGTAGACAGAGATTAAGCAACTTGCCCAGGGCTACACAGCTAGTAAGTGTCTGAAACAGGACTTGAATTTAGGACTTCCAGTGCTCCGCCCACTATGGTACCTCGATGCAGAAGCTTAATCTCTTCAAAGGGTACAGAAGAAGTTGATTTTTTTTTAAAAGGCCCTGGGAATGGATTGATTCTGTCCTAAGGATTTTAAGAGGGGTAAAGGAAAAGAAAGATAAAGGAGCACCCTAGTGTAGAAAGGAGGAAGAGAGAGATGCCAGAACTTGGTGTTTTTCCTAATTAGGATTCATGAGAAGAGGAATGATGGAAGGAGCTGGCATCTGGTGACCTCCACTCTTATCTCAGCGAGACACAGGAGGACTGAACACACACACACACACACACACACACACACACACACACAGCTCCTTTCATGAACACACAACTGCACGTAGAAATATACCAAATGCCACTGGGAAACAGGTAGAGATAGAGAGAATAGGGGTTAAGGGGAAGAGTAATAACAGTGAGGAGAGACTTCCAAGCAAAACAAACTTCCCAAGAGATTAAAAGGAAAAAAAGAAGAAAATATTTGAAAATTAAAAGAGTGCCTGTAAGTTGGATTATGGCTGAGCAAATGATGGTATATCACTTTTATTGATCTGTAAGAAATGACAAAAGACTCGATTCAGAGAATCCTGGGTTAGCACTAGGGGTGGGGAGCCTGCAGCCTCGAGGCCCTCTAGGTCCTCAAGTGCGGCCCTTTGACTGACTCCAAACTTCACAGAACAAATCCCCTTAATAAAAGGACCTAGAGGGCCACGTGTGGCCTTGAGGCCACAGGTTCCCCACCCCTGAACTGTAAAGAAAAACAGCTTTGAAAGACTGAAGAACTCTGATCAATTCAATGACCAAGGACCAATGATGAAGGATGTTAACTTCCTCCTGGTAGAGGGCTGATGGCTTTAAGGTGTGCAGAGACACATTCGTTTTTGGAAATGGCCACTTGGATTCGTTTTGCTTGACTATGATAAGTTGTTAGATTTTTTTCCTCTTTCTAATTGGGAGCTAGAGGAGTAGCAAGAGGTATGCCAAAAAAAAAAAAAAAAAGAGGAGGAGGAGGAGGAGGAGGACTATTGAGAACAGGAGAACAATTAGGAGCTTAGGAGGATGAGAAGGACAGTTTTGAAAGTGGCATAATGAATTCATTATACACCTTTTAAAAAAGTGAGCAGCATAGAAAAGAGATTCATAGTTTCATATGCAGTCTTCTTTGTGTGTTTAACTTGATTTATAGAAATATTCAGGTTTTTAAATGTTTAAGTTAAGAACTTTAAAAATTAAAATTAGGGAAAAAACACATTCTGTGGTAGGAAAAAAAAAAACCAGGAAACAAAAGTGATTGTCCATCAACTGAGAAGCAGCATGAAGGATTCAGAGACTCAGTTTCCTTATCTGTAAATTGGAGATGATGATATAACATAGCCTAGCTCCCAGGGTTATTGTGGGCATCAAGTGAGATAAGGTATGTAAAAAGCTTTGGAAAGCTTAAAGGGTCATCTGACAAACAGCAAGGTCAGGCTACCTACAAGAAGCACATCTACCCTACTTGGATGGAGGTTGCAGTGATAATTGGTTTTTATCATTTCCCCCTGGAAAAGGTATGGAAACCACTGCATGATTTTTCTCCCATAGTCATCATGGAATATGGATAGGGTCTGGACATCTGATTTCACTGATATTAAAAACTTCCAAATGAAAAAATTCCCCATAATAGGACAAGCCACCATCTTCTTGGTGACCTACAGTCCTCATGTATTGCGGTTCAAATCTGTGATTTTTAATCAGTATAAGGAATTCTTCACCACTGCAGAGATATATGTTGTTGTTTGTCCTTCATTTTTGAAGAGGACCAATGACATCATGGGGTGATGTCTTGACTTGCAGGTGAACAGGATTTAAGTGAGGCAGAGCTGTGCAAAGTCATCAGCCTCACTCTCTCCTCCAGAGTCATTGAAGTCCAGTGGCAAGACAAAAGTCCAGGTGTCTGGCAATAACCTGGGATGCAGTGGATGACCTTGGCATCTTTGATGTATGACCACGTTCCAATCGCTCCACAGCACCTGCTTCAGCCTTCATGGCCTTTGGAACGATTGCTCTCATCTACCCATTCTGCTGCCAGAAGTCTTCACACTCTTGGGGGTAGACACCCCCCTAACTCACCGACTAGTCTGAGACCTGTCAGTTACCTTCAACCTAGTTTAGTGCATTTGCCAAGATGGTTTACCAGGATGTGGCCGCTGTACATGCTACAGCTTCTTGGAGCCACAGGTGAGAGTTGAGTGCTGGATGGACACCAAGGGTAGATGAGCAGCCCTGAAGAGGGCTTGGCAAGCTGTCATACCAAAGGTCCTAGTCCTCCTGGGACAACCTATACATGCCAGCAGAGATAAACACATAGATATATTAGATATACACATACGCATATACATATAAGATGTAGGTCTACACACAAATATACATATATGCATACATACACGTGCACACATACATATATACACACACATTTGTAGGGATGAGATGTCTGGACTAGACAATGATGTCAGACTCGAATTGAAATGAGGACTTCTCTGGATGGCTATACATGAGGATCTCTGGGGCCGCATATTGGCTTAGTTTTACAATGTAATGTTACCTATGTTTTTTTGTAATTTCATTTATTTTGTTACATATCCCCCAATTGCATTTTGATCTCTGCACTCGGGAGTGTTGAAGGCCATGTGTTTCCCTGCTAAGATCCTTTTCAGTTCTGAATCCCATGATCTTAGTTTGGAAAGGGCCTGAAATGTGTATGATGTCATTCTCTCTTCTAGTTTGCATCTTTTCCAAATAAGAATGAGAAATAGGGGTGTAGACCTAGAGGCAGAGTGGCCTTTTGGGTCACCTAGGCTTCTCTTCATTTTATGGAAGAGGACCCTGTGAGGTGGGGAGGGGAAGGACATCTACCCCAGGTCACACAGGTAGGGTTGTGGAAGTTGTTCCAGACCAGGAACCCTGACAATTTCCCTCAAGCATCTTGCCCAGGCCTGAGAAGGGGCTCCATACCCACATCCCTGAGGAGAAAACCCCTCAGCTGGGCCAGCACCACCACGTGGACCAAGCTGAATTTGAGCAAAGTGCCATCTCCCAGATGATCCTTTGTCTAGAGACCTACTTAGTGCCAGCCTCCTCCACCTCCCCCCTTCCCCTCACTGCCTAGGGCGTGGGGTCCTTCTGCTTTGGTGAGAGCTCAGCCTCTGTCTTTGTGGAGCAGACTAGCACTGGCCTCTCCATCCCCAACCTTTGTGACATACCAGTCAGAGGGAATGTTCGGAAGAGGTGCTACTGCCTAGGTCCATCTAGAGACCGTTACCTTTTCTTTCCTTCCATGTCACCTTCAACAAAACTGATGAACCAACCATGAACATGTGCCTGGTATCACACCACGGGAATCCTTTGAACCCGGGAGCTCAACCATGACAGGCTGTAGACTAAAGAGTGAACGAGATCCTTGGATTCCAAATTTAGCACTTATACCACAGGCTTTGGATCAGGAGTTATTTGAATAAAATATTTTTAAACAAATCAGATGTAGATTTTTCTATTATTTTAGCTTAAGTATTTAAAATATCATTAATGTAACAAGAAGGCCACTGATTTAAATTAACACTGGATATTTACGGAAAAGAACTCAACATCTTCACTTAGAGCAGGAGTCTGCTATCACTTTTAGGGATGGGTTGATTCTCTCCTCTCCTCGCATGCCCATTTGCCTTCAGTTCAGGTCCATGACCCTTTAGGGGCACTTCTGCCATCAGAAGGGCAAATGGAAATTATCATGTTCCTCCTTTTCACCATCCCTTGTTACTTGGAGATTTACGTGCCTTAAAATTATTTGGGGGACCTTATTATTTCAAGACCCCTGCCTTTGGCCTTATTCCAGCACTTTCTGACATTTTTTATTAAGTGGTCATGTGCAAACTCAGTCTCTTTCCTCCTGCCCGATGTGATATAGGGACTGTAGCTAGCTTATGCAATTTATCACACATGTACAAAGAACTGCCCAAGAGGGAGCTGGACAAAGAGAAACTCGGAGGCTGATTCTTTACCTAGGCTGATCAGTCAGATCTCAAGCCCCAACTTTTGATCTTTTTTTTTTTCTTCAGATGAATTGGAACACAGAATTCTTTAGTTTGTCTATTATGTTTCCACCATTACTGCCAAGGACTTCCCTCAAAGACTAAATGGAACCATTGTCTGCTTGGCTCTTTTTGTAATAGCAAAGAACTGAAAACTAAGGAGTCACTCATCGATCGGGGTATGACTGAACCAATTATGGTATACGAATGAGGTGGAATACTATTGTTCCACAGGAAATGATGACAGGCACTGTTTCAGAGAAACCTGAGAAGACTTCTATGAACTGATGCAGAGTGAAGAGAGTAGAACCAGGAGAACAACTTACATATCAGCAACAGATTGTAAAGACAAACAACTTACAAGGACACAAGAACCCTGAATAATGCAATGACCAACCATGATTCCAAAGGGTCCAGAGGAAGCATTTTACTCACCTCCTCACAGAAAAGTGACGGATCCTGAGTGAAGAAAGAAGAATATATATTTTGGACGTGGCCAATTTGGTCATTTGTTTTGGTTGACTATGCATATTTGTTACGAGGGTTTTGTTTTCCCTTTTCTTTTTTCAACTGAGTAGGGAGAGATGGGAGGGAGATAAAAAAAATTTTTATTAATTAAAAGAAAATCAAATTAAAAAAACCAATTTGTTTGTTTGGAAGATTTCCTCCCTATCTACATGTTTCCCTCTTGACCATAGAGTATTGATTCTTGGGAGGAGAAAAATAGTAAATACTTGATAAGAAAAAGAACAGAGGACAGGCGAAATAAATAGTACAGGGGACCAGGACCAGCTCTGCCCTGAGCCATTTGTGACCTTGGGTAAGTCTCTGATATTCTTGGTGTCAGAGTCCCATCCTTAAATGAGGGGCTGGACCAGAGGCTCTCCAAAGTCCTATTTGGTGTATGACCAGGGACAAATTATTCACTTCTTCTCTCACAGGACTTATGAGATGCAAAGTCCTTCCAGGCCATGTAATTGAACCGCCTTCTTCCCCAGAGGAGGCGACTGGGACCAAGAAGCGATGGAAGTTGCACAATAGTAAACTGCACAGTCAGCATTTGAGCTTCCATTTCCTTGTTTGTAAGATGTGGTTGACAAGACTCACATTACCCACACCCCGGAATGTTGTTACAGGAAATCATTTATAAACTTTGAAGCATCCCGCTCCCTGCCCCCAACACAAATCACTGTATTTATCTTGTGTCTGTCCTTTATTTACTTAACTAGCTTCCTTAAAACTCAATGCCTCCTCCCACAAGAAGAAGCCTTTTCTGGTCTTCCAGCTTTGGTACCTCCCACCTAATTACCTTATATCAACTGTGCACAGCTAGGGAGTGACATAGAACATGGAGCGCTGGGCCTGGAGTCAGGAGGACTCCTCTTCATGAGTTCGAATCCAGCCTCAGACACTTCCTAGCTGTGTGACCCTGGGCAAGTCATTTAATCCTGTTTGCCTCAGTTTCCTCATCTGTCCAATGAGCTGGAGAAGGAAATGGCAAACTACTCTAGTATCTTTGACAAGAAAATCCCAAATGGGGTCGTGGAGAGTCTGACATGACTGGAAAAAACATACACAGGTCACTATGTCACCCTATTCAATCAACTCCATTGATTCTCTATTTCTCCCAGGATCAAACACAATAAGATCAAACATAAACTCCTGTGTTAGACTTCATTAGACTGGAAAAGAGGGTCTGGGTTTTGCCTTTCTTTGTATCCCCAGTGTTTAGCCCTGTGCCTGGTATGTAGTAGGTACTTAATAAATGCTAGTTGACTGACTGGCTTTTTTTTTTTTGGAGACAATTGGGGTTAAGTGACTGATGCAAGGTCATACAGCTTGTGAGTGTCTGAGGCCAGATTTGAATTCAGGTCCTCCTGACTCCAGGGCCAGTGCTGTATCCACTGTGCCATCTAGCTGCCCTGTCTGGCTTTTAAAGCCCTTCACATCCTAGAGCCAACACCTTCCACTATTCCTCCCCTCCCCCACGAACTCTCGGTCCAGCCAAAATGACCCTTGTGCTGTTCCTCTCTCTGCCCTTGCACTGGGGCCTCCCATGCCTGGAATGTGAATCCAGCTCAAACATTCTGTTTTACATGAAACCTTTCCTGATTTCTCCAACTGCTAGTGTCTTCTCTCCAAAAACTATCTTGTATTTCTTTTCTATGTAATTCTTTAACCCTCCTTTGGCTATGCCCAAGGAAGACGGAGAGTGTTGGCATGGAGAGGATCATGGGAGCCTAAGTGACCCCCATGTGTCTGGCCCAAAGGAACATAGAGAGACTTGGGAAAGAGGACTGACCTACTGGAGGAGTAAGTGGTCGCTGAACTCCCCAGGGCTCTTTCTGGATGCTGTGGGCCTGGCTAATGGCAAGTTACATTCACATGTGTACAAGCTGTTGTCCTCCCACCCCCACCCCCGGCCATAGAACTTGAACTCCTTCAGAACAGGGATTGTTTCATTTCTATATTTGTGTTGCCATTGCCTAACACAGTGCCTGGCACAAAGTAGCATTTGATAAATATATGTTGATTAACTGATAAAAAATGTAAATCCTTACTTTTAGGATGAGCCATGAATTTACAAATCTACAATGGAGTCTGAAAAAGATGGTGGCTTAGATTTCCCAGAGTTAACAACTCTAGTCCCAAACTTTACAATCACATCAACAGAGGGAACAATAAAATTCTGTTGACACACACAGACACACATGAACACACACATATATGCATACATATGTACACATATATTATATGCACATGTATAGATGGGGGAGAGCCAGTGAGAAATGGCTATATATAGATATACTTGTACCTATCTACATATCTTACACTTAATGGCCCATCAGCTGTTTATAATTAGCAGCAGTCTTTGTAAGTGTTTGGGTCCTTCCCCACTTCCATCTCACACTCACACCCACCCTCTTGGTAACCTAAATGCTGCTAACTGGCCTAGCAAGAATAGACCAGTCAGACAAACAGCCTTCTTCACATCACTAGGTTCAGCTTTACAGATGACCATGTTCTAGCATTCGACCTTTGCTCCTTTCTCCCCCTCCCCTCCTCCTTCCTTTATGATCTCATCCATCACAGACAGCCCAGGATGTCTTTTTTTTTTTTTGTAATACATGAACTTGCTGCTGGTTAGATATGAATTCTTCTATTTTGCATAGGTAAAACAATCCCAGGCTTAACTCTCTAGATTTGAGATGAAGAGGAAAAGCTAGTTATGGATTTAGGCCAAAGTGTCGGGGGTGGGGAGGTGGAATTGCAGAGAATTGACTTGGAATTTTTCTAAGCTCTTGGGTCAGAGAAGATGGTTTCTTATTATGGTTCTTACAACTGTAAGATGCATTTGTGAATATCTCATTTTTTCACACATGTGGCTTGGCATATGGTTTCCCCAAGCAGTATATTCTTAATTTCTTAATTAAAACCAAGTTTTGCACAGAAACGATTGTGTAACTGAATGGCAGGAATGAGTTGGATCCAATGCTGCTTCTCAGACTTCTGCAGTTGCTGAATATAAATCAACATGTCTTGAGAGGGGGTGGTTAGGATACAACATTATCTCGTCCTGCTGCTTGCTTCTTCCCAAGCTCTTCACAGCCCAAATCAGGGTGAGAGCAGGGTGCCGAAGAGCTGAGAGATGGACAGCAGGGAGCCTGCACAGATTAGGTTCTGCCTCCGAGTGTATGTGGTGTGGGATGGAGAGGAACATATTGGAGAGATGAGCTTCTGATTGCACCAGCATTTCCATCTGGGTACCTAAGAATCTGGAGACCCTCACCTTCTAGAGGGAACTCCTCTGCACTGGATACTCTCCATGGCAGGGGCAAACCCCTGTGGCAAGCATGGGAATGTCTTCCTGGTTTGGGCTTCTATTGATATGGCCAATCAGAAGATCATGGAACAAAGACATCTGCTGTTGCATCTATCAAAGAATCTTGTATGATCTTAACACATGAATGGGAGACACATTTTTGGAGGAGATCCTTCATAATCAACAGTGAGCACAGTGCCTACATGGATGTCAGAGAGTAGGAAGGTAGTTGGTGTTTATGGTGGTTTGATGAAGAAACTGGTCTACACTTTCAGTTATGGGAGAGCTCAGTGGTAAAACTGGGACCATTTGGTCAGTCAGTGGATACTATGGCCAGGGTCAGTGGACTATGGGGCCAAAGAGAGACCAATCAAAGCTGAGAGTCATAGTGATGTAGCAATGGCTGTGGCTTGGGTTTCAAGATTCCTCCCCTTGAGTCGTCATCATGGTGGAGGGGGATGGGGGGGTAAGGAGAAGGGGTGCACAATGAGAGTCCATGTTGGTCTTGATTCATAGCTTGAGATGCTCTCATACCCATATGGAGCATTCACTAGACTTGGCCAGGTAAATAAAGAGGAGGGTTATGATTGGAGCCAAACTGGGGCTGTTCATCCAGATTGTTCTAGGTGAGCTTGCTTCCAGTTTCCTCTCTCCAAAGAAGCAGTAGGCCTGATCAGTCGCTCAGTAAATCAATATGTGCAAGATACCTGTGCTAAGTGCTGGGGATGAAAATATGAAAAAGAAAGTCTCTGCCCTCGAGGAGCTTATAATCTAATGAGAGAAGCTAATACACAAAAGTAAGCTAAAAGGGGGTGGGGAAGAGTACCTGGTGGGGGTATGATGAAGTCCAATCAGAAGGAATGCTGCTGGGTGGGTAAATGACGGGAGATGGCTGGCCTGGGGCCCCTCTTTAAATGGAGGCTTTGGGAGGAGTTCTTTGCTCCACCCTTTAGCCCTCCAATCAGAGGGGCAGAGGGTACTGATGAGGCTGTTACTAGCCAAGTGACCCTGGGAGAGTCACTTAACCCTGTTTGCCTCAATTCCTCATCTTTAAAATGAGCTGGGGAAGGAAATGGTAAATCAATCCAGTCTGCCAAAAAAAGAAATGGAATCACAGAGAGTCAGACATGACTGAACAACAACTGCAATCTGACAGAATAAGGAATGTCTTAATAAAGGTCTCTATGGGGGGCATGATGGAGTCCAGTCCAAAGGAGTGTCGCCAAAGTGTAGCCCCACTTTTAGCTTCCTTTTGTGTGTTATCTCCCCTCTTAGATGATAAGCTCCATGAGATCAGAGATTTTCTTTTTCATATTTGTATCTCTTTATAAATATTTTTTGCCTTATTGACTGACCAGACAAGGGGTGGGGAACTTGTGGCCTGGATGCCACACGTGGCCCTCTAGGTCCTCAAGTGCAGCCCTCTGACTGAATCCAAATTTCACAGAACAAATGCCCTTAATAAAAGACTTTGTTCTATAAAACTTGGACTCAGTCAAAAGGCTGGACCCAAGGACCTGGAAGGCTACATGTGGCCTCAAGGCCACAGGTTCCCCACCCCCGAAACAGACTTAACCCTTCTCTAGCAAGTTCACCTAGTACAATTCAAATGAACAGCGCCATTCCTCCCCTCCCCCTCCCAGGTTGGCTCTGGCCACGTGTAACATCTCCGGACTTTCAGGACAATGTCCTGAAGCTGTGAAAAGCCAGGTAACCCCTGAAAGACACTGAATGATAAATTCTGATCTTTCCCTGTTTCAGGTTCTGCTCTTCCCCCATGTTCCAGCTTTTCCATGAGACCTTCCTCCATGTCTCCATTTCCCAATGATCTTATTTTCTGATCTTCTACACTGGGTCATACCATCTGATATTTAATGCATATTGTTTTATAATGTCCTTCATTTGTTTCATATGTGCAAGTGATCTTTGGTCATAAGAGCTCTGTAAGAAGCATAATATACTGGAAGGAATAGTGGGCAGCGAAGTACCTTAGGTACTAGCTGTGTGACCCAGGATACTTAACCTCCTCGATCGTATTTCCTGAGCTGTAAAATGACTAGTTGATCTCAGGATCACAGAATTTAGAGTCAAAAGAGACCTTTGACCTCATTTAGTCCAAATCTATCATTTTACATGGAATGTACTGTCCCTTTAAGACTGATTGCTAACTTAAGTGTGTTCAGAGTCCTTAGACTGTAACTCTGAGAAACAGTCTTTCAAGCAGTTACTATCAGACTCAGGTCTGAGGTAAGCAGTGAGTTATTGCTGAGTTCTGAATGTGACAAGCTATAGCAAACTGGACAGATACAAACACTAGAATTATCAAATGATTATGAGACATATCAACTTTATCTAATTATAGAAAAAAGATAAGAGTTTTGTTACTACTGATAAACTAAGGTAGTCATTCTTAGAGGTGGTCCAGAACCTGAACCCAGAAAAATAAGAGAAAAGAGAAGTGAAAGGATAGATTTTGGAACTGCATTAGCTAAGTTTGAAACTGAAAGTGATGGACATTACAGCTGCTGTGGAGAAGTAAATCTAGCTGATCAAAGGACAGTTTGGAAGCAGAGAAATTACTCATTGGATTAGCTAGTTTGGCTGAGATATCAAGTGAAATGTCAGTCAGGTGCAGCTGGATCAACTCAACTTAGCAGTGAAAACATTTATTTAGCAGAGAATTTGCATTCACCAAGGAATGTTTGTTGACGGTCCTTGAGGGCACCAAAGTTTACAATTCCAGAGTTGTGAATGATCTCGAACACTTGGGTTTTCCTCACTCATGGGTTACCTTGGCGGGCTCCTGTGTATTCCCACTTTCCTCCAAAGATACTGAGTCCTTGGTGGGGTGATGGGACCCAGATCTATGTGCGAATTGTGATGTATTTATTTTCTATGCATTTGCTTTAATATATGAGAACCTGTGATAGTATTATTATTTCTTTTGCCTTTTAAAGTAAATGGTGATATTTAAGATCTATAGGTGACATTATTGTTAGGGAAATTATACAAATAGAAACACATTTATGGGGGCTTGAGACTTAGAATGGTGAATCTGAGAAGAATATGCTTTCACTACAGTTTCCCCGAGGATTCTAAGAGAATTTGAATGCAACCACATTATGGTGGTCTTTATTTGCCCTCTAAGGGCCCTTCAGGCTCTTTTGGTTGTTTGACCTATTGAATATGTGGTACTGGGCAAGTCACAACCTCTTAGAGCTTCTGTTTCCCCATCTCTAAACTGGGGACAATCATAGCTATAGAAGTTATCTCCCAAGCTGGTTGTGCGGTTCCTCATGGGGAATTCCCTATAGCAATAGAACATGGGTCTAGTCCCTATCCCTATAAAGATGCACACAACTCTCATATGTAATACACACATGCAAATACTTGGAGGAATACCACCTGATAAGGTGGGCAATGCCATTTGGGTATCTGGCACTGAAGAAGAAAACCAAAAGAAGAAAACCAATCAAAATTCTGTACAGCTGAAAGTCAACCACTCCCAGCCTTCACTCAGTCTAAATAAGAGTTATTCTGATCATATGTGATGTCCTGGCAGTAATAACTCAAAAACAAGGAAGCATGGCCTTAGGGTAAAGATAAAGTCAGAGATTTGTAGAAAGCAGAAAATACATCTTCAGCTACAGGGTGCTTCTTTCAGGAGGTATCTTTTGCCTGCATTGCAGACATGGACAATATGCAGTAGATGGATTTGCCCAGAATAAATGGATGAATCCCCATGAACTCTGAGGGAAGCAGTGTGATGGAGGGGAGAAAGAGCCATGCTTAGAATCAGGAGGACTTCAGTTCAAATCTCACTTTTAGTGTTTATGAGCTGTGGGATCATGGTCATTTAACCACTCTACTGCTCAGTTTCAGAACCCCTTTCATAAAGTGGGGATAACACCTGTGGTACCTACCCCCACAGGGCTACTGGGGCAATCAGATGAGAGAATATCTGTAAAGCATTTTGAAAATGTTAAAGTGTTATGTTATGTAAATGCCAGAAAAGTCGCCAGCTAGGAAATTTCCATTGTTGGAAAATGTGTGAGAATAAACCTTCAGAAACCACACTGTGGCTTCACACTTTCAGATATTAGAGGGCTGATAAGGAGAATGGAGGGAGGGGAAAGGCTAATATTTCACAAGGAGGGCAATATTCTTCTAGTAAAAAAAAAATACCTCCACATAAGGTTCCCTGGATCTAAGTTAGCAAGTGCCCCACTCCTTGTGTTTACAGCTGCCCCTAAGGGAGGGGAGGGAGGAGCTGGCCACTAAAATATGATCCCACTAATGCTGTGAAATCAGCAAGAGACCTTTTCGAGGGAAGAATGTGGCTTCCAGCTGTAGAACAAATTCTGTAAAGAGGAACGAATTTCAGTATGCGTTCTGTTCAAGAAACAACACAATAACGGGCATTAACGTATCATTTTGCTCAGCAAGTCATATCCTCCCCAAACCCCCATAACTGAACTTTCTTCACTGAAATAATATACAAAAAAGTCCCTTTTAATTTCAGAATGTCACTAGTTTTCACCATTACACTGATTTCACAAATACATGCCACAAGGACAGAGATCTGGGGAGAATTCAACTTAATTCAATCCAAAGGCATCCAGTTCCATGCTAGGATTTGAGCATACAAAGACAAAAAGCAAAGCTGTCCCTGCCTTCAAAGAGCTGGAGGATATATCCCGCACACCGGTGTTATTCAGTCATTATTCAGTCGTATCTGACTCTTTGTGACCCCATTGGGAGTTTTCTGGGCAGAGATACTGGAGGGGTTTGCCGTTTCCTTCTCCAGCTCATTTGACAGATGAGGAAACTGAGGCAAACAGGGTGATGTGACTCGCCCAGGGTCACATAGCTCAGTAAGTGTCTGAGGCCAGATTTGTACTCAGGAGGATGAGGCCCTGCACTCTTTCCCCTGTGCCACCTATCCACCTCCAGCACCTAGCAGTCCCCAATAAAGGAATTAGTATGGGTACCTAAAAAGGCCACTGGCTCTAAAGTCAGAGGTCCTGGGTTCGAATCTCACTTCTGATTCTTATTATCTCTATGACCTTGGGTAAGTCATTTGACATAAGGTCTCAGTTTCCTTGTCTGTAAAACAGACTAGGTGGCCTCTGAGTTCTAGAACATCAACCAAAGAAATTGAGTTGAGGGAGAAGGAAGAGCAGTAACCACCAAGGGGACCAGAAAAGGCTTTTTAAAGGAAGTGGCGCCTGAGCCAAGCCTTGAAGGAAGCTAAGGATTCCAAGAGGTAGAATGGTAAAGAGGGACAGCATTCCTACTTTGGGGCAAAGATAAGGAGGTAGGAAATGGAATAACAAGCAGGTACGTGGGTGTGAGGGAGCAGATGGCTGATAGGTGAATTTGGCTAAACTATATAGATTTCAGGGTGGGGAGTAATGTTATATGATCATGGAAAAGTGAGCTGAAGTCAGATTGGGAAAGGCTTAAATGCTAAATGAAAGAGTTCCATTTTTTTTAAATCCTAGAAGCAATAGGGAAACCCTGAAGCTGCTTCTTTTTTGGGGGGAGGCAGTCAGGGTTAGGTGGCTTGCCCAGGATCACACAGCTAGTAGGTGTCTGAGGCAGGATTTGCACTCAGGGCCAGTGCTCTATCCACTGCACCACCTAACTGCTCTTCCCCTGAAGCTTCTCAAGCAAGGTGGAGAACAGCAAACTGAGAGGATAGCATCAGGAGCTGGGATAGAGGCCAAGGTACCTGTGACTCCTTGGGAACCTTGGACAGGAGGGGCTAATTGCAAGAGAAGCCACCTAATGGAACCTGACACACTGTGGCTCTCCCAGGTAAGGCTTGCCCGGTGGTCAAAGGGCAGGAGGAACAGGAATAGGACGCTGGGCTGGCGAAGACCCAGAGCAGAACGCACTGGGTACAGTGGGTCCTGCCAAGGTAGGCACCTCCATTGCCAGGAAGGACACACAGTACCTTTGCCCACAGCTTCTATCTGTCCCTCACTGAGGAGAACAGCCAGAGCCTGAGGCAATGTATAAAGTGTGAGAAGTTTCTCTTTTCTATCTTCCCTTTTCTTAGCCCTTCCATGACCCATTGGTGACTTTGCTCCCCACTTTCAGGACCCTGTATCTCCCCATTCTCTAACTCTCCTTCCTCCCAAACTGGGCGGCATTGGCTACCAGAGTGACTCTTGGACTGAAACTCACTCATCCCAGAGTGCTAACTCTGCAACAGCACAAGCATTTCAAGTGTTTTCTAATGATATAATTAAAGGCTGGGTCTTCTTCAACATCAGCTGGAGGCAGGGAATAAAGGTACTCTGTAAAAAAAAAAAATCATAATGTTAACGACAATAATAATAAGAGGTTTGGAGAAGGGAGATTGCATGGCGTGAGGGGAAGGGGCACTGGCTCTGGAGTCCCAGCTCTGCCTCTTACTGCTCGGGTGACCTTGGGTAAGTCCCTTATGGCTTGGCAGGTAGGCATGACTTCACTTAGGGGAACCAGGGTATTTGGGAAAGATTCATGAACTTGGAGTCTTGGGATAGGTGCTCTGATGTGCTCTGCTACATCCTGCCTGCACAATTTTGGGCAAATCATTTTCCCCTCCACTTTGCCTCAGTTTCCTTACCTGTAAATTGAGGGAATTGGTCTTGATGACCTCTAAGATTACTTCCAGCTCTAAAAATATGATCCTATGATCAGAAGTCACATAGCACCAGTGGGAGAGCAAAATGGGGGAGCTACAAGAAGAGACTTGGGAAGGAAGGTCCTTTCCCTTTGACCCTGAAATCACATTAGCTTAAGGCTGGCTCTGAAGAAAAACTTATTTAAATCATTGTAGGAAGAGGTCAAAGGGACAGTAGGATGCCTGGGTTATTCTACTCTTCCTTCCCCTGACTTTTAAAGCCAGAAGAGACTTTAGATACTATCTAATACAACTCTCCCATTTTACAAATGAGGAAGTTGAGTCCTAGAGAAGTGATATACCAAAGACCACAAAGCTGGGACCAGTGGCTAGCATGCTACAGCCCAGTTTACTCTCAACACATTGCTCCAAGGCTCCCAAGTTGTGAGAATCTTGAGTTGGCTGTTTATGGCCCTTCCCATGTCTCTTAGCTCTCCTCCTGTTCTGGGTCTTCTCTCCTTCCTTCCTTCTCTCTTTCTCTCTCTACGGGGGCTGGGGGACTTATTCTGACACATTGAACTGGTAGCCCAGAAGGGAAGCTTAGAAGCTGGTCTTGGGGCTTGTTTTCTCTCAAAAAAAATCCACCAAAGATGACCATTTAAAATTTGATTTAATGCTATGAAATTTCTATACTTGAGTAATAGAAAAAACAGATCTTTCTTTTAGAACAGTTAAAGGTAAGCACACAAGAAGATAATAATGAAGATAATACTTTCAAAGGAAGCTTTTAAAGCAATACTCCCCATGATCCAATTCAGCTTCCTTCTTCACTATTATTAAGCCATCATTCCTAGTTAATTTTCCTCCTTTATCTCGATATTCCATCTTCAAAGAGCCACTCTCACCTGCTTCACTTTGGATCAGAATCTTACTTGCTCCGGACCAGCTTGCTAGCCTGGTATCAAAACTTTTCTGACTCCTTTCATGTTGGAGGATTGATATCCCCCATCACAGAGTCATAGAATTTGAGAGTTGGAAGGGATCCCACTAGCCATCCAGTCTAATCCATGCTCCAAAGACATCTCCACTACAACATAGCTAACAAGTAGTCATTTGCCTGCTGCCCAAATTCCTCCAACAAGGGGAACTTGCCTCCTCTCCAAGCAGACCATTCTACTCAAGGACAGCTCTGATTGATAGGAAGCTTTTCTTGGCAATGGTGCCAAACAGAAGAAACTTATCTTTCTCTGACCTAACAGCACTTCAGTTACTTAAAGACAGCTTTTATGCCTCTCAGCCCCATCTTCGCTTCTCCAGTTTCCTAGTTCCCTCTGCTAATCCTCATATGATGTGAACTTAAGACCCTTCACCACCCTAGCTGACCTCCTCTGGAGTCTCTTCAGCTTACCAAGATGAGAGCTGGGGGCATTGAGGGGTGTAGTTGGCCAGAGGTTTAAAGACTCTGAGATCAAGAGGCATCAAGAAGTCACTTGGTCTAGCAACCAAGAAACCCCATATCATTAAGGAGACTGCTTCTGCCAGTGGTCTGGGGCAAGTCAAAAGTCTGAAATCAATCAAGGCAGGAGAAAGCAAATCAGCCACAGAGAAACTTAGAATTGAAGGGACCTTGGAGTTCCCAGCAGTCAAGGCAAGTAGGGGTCAGGAATCTGTAAAATCAGGCAGCTTAGCAAGTAGAAACCCAAAAGTGAGCCACTGTTTGCCTGTTGCATCTCTTAGACCTTGTGAGGTGGATAGATGTGTTACTATTGTTTAGTTGGTTAGTCATGTCCGACTCTCCATGACCCCATTTGGGGTTTTCCTTGGCAAAGATGCTGGAGTGGTTTGCCATTTCCTTCTCCAACTCATTTTACAGAAGAGGAAACTGAGGCAAACAGGATAGAGTGACTTGCCCAGGGTTACACAGCTAGTAAATGTCTGAGACTGGATTTGAACTCAGGAAGAAGAGACTTCCTGACTCCAGGCCTGGTGCTCTATCCACTGTACCACTTAGCCACCCTAATGAATGTATACAGGAAAGAATTGCCCTCCGAGGAAGAATAAGGAGCCTGCTGATGTTAGCTGGGGCAAGAGCAAGAGAAATCTAATTCTAAAAAGGCTTTGTTTTAGTGACTAGATCACTGGACTTGGTGTCAGAAGAACCTTGATTCAAAACTCACATCACAGGATTATTCGCTTTATGATCCTGCAGTATCGTGTTTAACTGAGCTTCAGATACTCGACTTCTTCCCACCTCCCTCAGCCTCTTCTGACTGGAGGGCAGAACACCCAATGCCTCCCAAAGTTTTCCTTTAGAGAGGGCAGGCCCTGGACTTTCTGACTCATACTTTCCCTAGGCAGCTCTGCTCACTTTTAACTGCAGGGAACCTGACTTCCCCTCCCTTTCCCAGTCCCAGCATCCTTTTGTGGGTTTTCTTGTCCCATTAGATAGTAAGCTCCTTGAAGGCAGGGAATGTCTTTTTCTCATGTGTATCCCTAGGACTTCTCACAGTGCCTGTGCACTAAGCACATAGTTGGTGTTGTCATAGGTCATTCTGTTTTTTCATGATGGCTGATGACATCATGGGATGATGTCTTGACTCATGCATAAATTGGATTGAAGTGAGGCAGAGTTGCACAAAGTCATCAGTCTCTCTCTTCCAGAGTCATCGATGTCCTGTGGCAGGACAAAAATCAAGATGACTGGCGACGGCCTGGGATGCAACAGATGACCTTGGTGTCTTCCATGTATGACCAAGCTCTTAGTAGGTGCTTGATAACTGTTTATTGAATTGCCTTTCACCTCTCTGATCCTCAGTTTCTGAATCTGTAAAATGAGAGGATTGGGTTCTCTGACCCAAGTTTTCTTTGAGCTCTAAGTATATAAGCCTCTGGCCTCCCAGCCCAAGGGCTTCATTCTCAGCTCCTCCTTCTGTTGACTACCAGGGAAAGAACAGGGTAGGGGCAAGCAGGACTCTGCGCCTTTATTGTCTTCCTTTCTCCAAAGTATCTTTTCCTCTGAGAGAAGATGACAAATGAACCTTCTGCCCAGATCCTTTTAAAGAGATTGTTTTCCTTTCTTCCACTTTATTCTCTCTAAGAGGCCTGAAACCACCTACTCCCTCCCACTGTTATTGGACTTCCTTAGCTGGAAATCGTAAGGGAAGAGCTGAACGCACTAGGTTCCCAGCTAATTTTTTTTTAACATCCTGCTTTTTCAGGATCTTCAGAAAGCATTTAAAGTTAGCAAGGGCCCAACTCATAACCAAATATTTTGAACACAGGATTAAAGGGAAGAGAAAGGACCAGTTATTAAATACCTACTATGTGCCAGACCCTAAGCACTTTATAAATATTATCTCATTTGATCTCATTTGAAATTAAACAGACATCATTGTACCTACAACTAAAAATCTAAGAGTCAGAGTTCCCAAGGAGCCTACCTGGGGATTGCAAGCTATGGGCCTCTTCATGCAACACTCCTGTATACAGAGGCACTCCCCACCCCATCCCCATTCCTACATACAATCATCGTATAGCAAATCATAATTCCTCTGCTTCCGAGAGGAAATGCATGCCTTAGCTTGAGAAACCACCATCTTCTTACAATTAGTGGGCTAGATCAATGAATTATCCTTCCCAGCAGCGAATTTCTATTACATTAAAGAAAAAATAGCACTGCCCATCCCAGTAGCATACTTTTTTCTTCTCAGTGCCCTTAATATTCCCATTAAAGATGATGATAAGACACTTGGGACTCCTGGAGGCTCCTATTTGACCATCTTCATGTGGATTCTCATTTATTAAAAGGAAGGTTATTACATTAGCAGTCATTAACGCATCTGTCAAGGGTGGGGCTAAATTGTCCCCACAACTTAAGAGAAAATGCTATGGGAGGTAGGGGGTCTGTATTTCTTCAAGAAAAAGGGTGGCATTAATTACTTAGCAGAAGAGATAAAAGCTTCTTGGCTATAATATTGCTCTCCTAGATACAGGCTAAATCTGACTCTGCATTTTCCTGATAGAACATTTTGTCCTTTTATTCAAGGTCTTGTACATAGTAGGTACTGAAATAAAGGTTTATTAAATTAAGTTGAATGGAATGAAATTGTTCTTTCTTGCCCCACGGATGAGTTGACTGGCATGTGGCCAGCGCAGCTGCTGTTTTGGCAAGCTCTAATCAATCCAGATTCAAGATTCTCATTATGTCAAATCAGGGATGTCACAGTGGCTTCCAGGGCAGTAGGTGTGTCTATTCTCTTTTTCTACTGCCCCCTAAACTCAAAAGCGTCAAGATTGGAAGGTCAAATCCTTCTCCAAATCCATTTGATTCCAGTGGCTCTCAGTTCACTACCTAGAGGATGAGTTTTTGTTCTTCACATTTCTATGCCAAGTAAAAGGAGAAAAAGGCATTTGTTCCTCACTTAGCAAACAAATGTAGAACTGGCAATTTGAAGGAACTATCTCCTTAAAAAAAAGGCAAATTATTACTTGTTAGAAAATTAATTATATTTTCCCATAACTCCATCTTATTCCAGATCTACCTTTTCTAGGAAGAACGTATTCAAAACCAAAACAGAAAAGTACATTTGCTATTCAATCCCCTCCCCCAACTCTCTTTATTCACATACATAAATGATTAATTCATATATATATAACATATTAATGATTGATTATATTAATGCAAAGCCCCCTCACATGAGTGATCAGCCCCCTGCTTTTTCCTCTCTATAATTTCTCCCTTGCTCTCTCATCTACTCTCTATATCTACTCTATATTATATTATTAATTATCACCTCCTCTATGAGACTTATAGGGCAGGTAGGGGGCACAGTGAATAGACTGCCAGGTCTGGAGTCAGGAAACCTGAGTTCAAATCTGGCCTCAGATACTGGATAAGCCACTTAACCCTGTTTGCCTCAGTTTTCTCATCTGTAAAATGAGCTGGAGAAGAAAATGGCAAACTACTTCAGTATCTTTGCCAAGAAAATCCGAAATGGGGTCACAAAGAGTCAGACATGACTGAAATGACTGAACAACAGCAACAAAATACAGCAAGAAATACAGTTAGAATGGAACACAAAAGCCAGGAATTCAGTTGCTGATATATATATGAATAATAAAAGAGAGAATATAGTCCAGTTAATCCACCTGAATTTTTGTTCTTCTCCTACTTTCATTTGCAGGCCAATCAAAGAGGATTTTGGTTGGGGAATTAAGGCTCATAATCAAGGACTTAATAGTAATTTAATTTTCTAAATTAATTTAGTTTTATAGATCATATAATGATAATCAACACCAGAGAAAGACGGTGAAAAGAACGGACAGTCTCTCTTGGCTAGATATGAGGGCCTCAGCTGCACACTAAAAGAACTTCAACTTTCTCTTGTCAGTGAGAGGCTTTCCAGCCATTGCACCTTAGTAAATGGGGGTAGAAAGCAGCAGATGGCCCTGAAGAGCTGAAGCTCAGTAACTGTGAGACTAAGAGATGTAGCAGAGGCAATGCAACAGATATCAAAGAAATGATTCGCAGCAAAGAGCAATGTAATAGCATAATAAGAGGACAAGGATCATTGTAAGTAAGTAATTAATGTTGATTGCCACAACTGCTCCCTAGCCACATATGCCTCTATTAAATGTGTGCCTTCATTCCTTATGTTCTGGTCACACAGATTCCTGATGTCTGTGCCCTCCGTGCATGAACTCCAGTCACACATGTTCTCTGCATGTGCACCCTTCTTCATTGGCTATGGTAATCTGTGGGAGAGTATACCTTTTCTATGCTCAGAAGGACTTTTTCTTGTTGTCTCATTTGCCTTGCTGAATGGTCAAATGTCTTTCATTTTTAGCTAATCTGGCTGTGAAAAGTTAACGTGTTGGTAGGAATGTGTGAACTATAGTTTTGGGTGGCTACTGACCTATAGAATGCCTCAGACCTGGGATGGATGTAGGAGATTTTGTGTTTAAATTAGTAGGGGGCCCAGAAATTCCCCTCATAAATGCATGTCACCAACCTTGACCCCTTTGCTTAGATCCAATTTTACACCTTACATTTTTCATCTGGTTCTACCTGATTCCTATAGTTCTACCATCACTTGGGACTTGAAATTTCAAGAGAGAAATTCAACATCTTGCCCCCAAATAGATTTTCCCTCTAGAGTTCCCTACTTTTCCCAATGACTTAACCTTCCTCCCACCCAGACTCAAAATCTCAACCAGCTTAGACTCCTCCTTCTCCCTGGTTTCTCACTTCTGATCAGTCCTTACCAAATCTTGTTTGTCCTTCCTTGAATGTGTTTTTCATGCTTGAATTCCTGTTGCCAATACTGCAGTTCAGGTGTTCTTGCCCAGTATGTGGCTTCCTACCCACTCTCCTCGTTCCAAGCCTTAGTATTCCTCTTCATCCTGTACAGTGCTATTATGTTAATCTTCCCAAAACATCATTTCTTAGGACACACCTTGTTCAGAACTCTCCAATAATTCCCTATTGCCTATATCATAAAAACCAACCTCAATCAATAAACCATGTATTTCTTTTAAGCTAAAAAAAGTTTTCTTAATGTCCCATTAGGGGCCCTACTTCTCTTCACAGCCTTGTCACCTACTACTCTGCTACTGTTGCACCTAAAGCATCAGTATTCACAGATACTCTATCCATCTCATAGGGTGGGTAAGAGGAAAGCATTTTGCTCAGGAGATGACTTAACAACAGGACGGTGAACTATGCCATTATTTTCTAAACGATATAGAGGGTTGGAGTCCTCCAACCTCTTTTTCCCAGGCTCCATTCACCTCTGGCCCAGGCACACCTAGGGAAATAGGGAAGGGCTCAGAGGATGTTGTCAAGGACAAGGCCATCGCTTACCTGGTTACAGGGTTCTTATCGTCCTTTCCTTTACTGTGGACTGTGTCTTCCAACCTCCAACTGTTTGCAAAATAATTCACTATACCAAACTCTCCCCAGGAGGATAAATCCAACACTGGGGAGTAGAAACACACAAGGAAAATGGTCTCTGGGACCACTGAAGCTACATGCACAAAGGTCTCACCTGGCTCTCTTATGGTACTTCCTAACAGCCTGCTCAGTTTTGCCATAAGAGACTCTGTTTGGAAATTTTAATGCAGAAGTCCAGGGTCATTAGCTCTGCTTTGATGGTCTGGCTCCAAGACGTTGCGGAAGGGCAAGAAGAGGCTGGTGTCCAGATCAGTTGCCCTGCTTCCTAGTAGTGGTAATGAAGGAAAGCCTCTGAACCCTAAAAAAACATGTCCATAAGATTATGGAACTTTAGAGCTTAGAGGGCTTTGGTGATTACCTAAAAAGCCCCTTTGCTTAACAGATGAAGAAATGGGGGGAGGGGAGGTAGTGAGAGAGGAGGGAAGGAGAAAGAGGGGGCAGAGAGAATGTGAGGGGGGAAGAAGAGGTAAAGGGAGAGGAAGGAAGAGGGAGAGGGGGGAGGAGGAAGAGGAGAAGGAGGGGAGAGAGAGAGACAGAGACAGAGAGACAGAGACAGAGACAGACAGAGGAGAGGAGAGAGAGAAAGAGGGGGAGTGGAAAGGAGAGAGAGACAGAGACAGGGAGGGAGGAAGAGAGAGAGAGAGAGAGAATCCAAAGGTATCCAAGCACACTATGGCAGAGGCAAGATTCAGACTTCAGTCTCTTGACTCCTAGTCCAGCCATTTTTCGGGCTTTCCTTACTCAAAAGCAGAAGCAGGGCTATCTAATAACACTGTGACACAGAGCTCACAGGTGAAAAGCAG
Organism: Trichosurus vulpecula; assembly: GCF_011100635.1. Lineage (NCBI taxonomy): Eukaryota > Metazoa > Chordata > Mammalia > Diprotodontia > Phalangeridae > Trichosurus > Trichosurus vulpecula. Next base: position 38,590,423 of record NC_050577.1, read on the forward strand.
CCTGATGTTCTAGAAAGGGCACAAAAGTCAGGTGACCCCCATCCTAACTTCGGCTCCCTTCCTAGCCGATCTCAGGACAAGTCCCTTCCTTTCTCTGGGACCCAGCTTCCTCTTCTGCATGAGGAGGAGCAGAGGTTGAGCCAGATGAGAGGCTGGGATGCAATGCAAAGAGCACTGTATAGAGGATCTGGATTCGAATCCCAACTCTGACATTTACTATCTATGAGACCCAGGACAAGTCACTTCCCCCCTCACTGAGCCTCAGTCTCCTGGTCTGTAAAATGAAGAAGTTGGACTAAATCTCTGAGGTCTTCCAGCTCTACCATTCCGTGATGCTAGGAACGAGTAATGTCATCTGTGCCAGGGCCATCCTACTCCTATGTTGCATAAGTCCTTCTGCCTACTTTCCTATTCATCTCTTCAGAGAATATTTCGAATATTCATCTCTGCCCACCCTACCTCCTTCCCCCGTACACTTGAGGCTCTTTGGAGCCCCAGCACCCAGCAGTGCCTGGCAGGTAATAGATGCTTAAGAAATGCTTGGATTGGATTGGAAGGGACTGTTTCAGGCAGCTGGCTGCCTAAGGAAAAACCAAGGTCCTGGGCCTCCAGCCAAGCCCAACCCCTGCCCCCTAGAAGGCTGAATTTGGTTTAAAGAGCACTAACACAGGTGGAGTCCACCCTAAGCCAGAGCAACTGTCTAAACCACGGCAACTATATGCTTACATTCACCACATTAATTTTTTAAAAATTCAATAATTCACTCAGCCATAACCTATCTGTGTCAAGGATGAAGATCCCATAGTCTAATGTCCACACTAAGAAACAACTATCTATCATTGGTCAGTTTCTACTTCCTTTTTTGAGAGTAATAGTTTAAGGGAGGTTTCTCTATCCTGATCAGAGGGTATTAACCGTGGATGTATTTGCTGAGCCTAGATCCCAGTTGTAAAAGGCAAGACATGTAAAATTCAAACACAGGGAAAAAACACTTTTGTTCACAAATGGCTCACCCAGTAAATTAGTCTGTTTTTGCTTATCTGTTTACATTTTAGATTCCACTGATGTGAGCTCCCTGACTCGAGGAACTGTTTATCTCTCCCAATACATAACAGCTACCATTTACAGGGCACCCGAAGGTCTGCAAAGCACTTTACGTGTATTATCTCTTTTTGACTATCATTCTCATTTTTCATAAAAGAAAATGAAGCTTAACAGAGGATAATTGACTTGCCCAGCCTCATACAACTTACTCATTAAGTTAGTTTAACTTAATAAGTAAGTTTCTGAGGCAGCATTACAACTCGGATCTTCCTCATTCCAAACCCAGAATTTTACACCCTGTGCCAAATCATTTTCTCTACCAAAGACTGAATCTTAAACTATGGGTTGTGTGTGGTTTGTCCTTCGTTCTCGAAGGAGATCATGACATCAGAAAGATGATGCCATGACTCGCAAATGAATTGGATTTAAGTGAGGGAGGGCTGTGCAAAGTCACTAGCCTCACTTCCTCCTCCAGAGCCATTTGGGTCCAGTGGCCAGATATAGATCAGGACGACTGGAAATGGTGCACAATGTAGTGGGAGACCTTGGCCTTTTTTAAGTTCTCATTTTGGTTGAGGCAATGCCCATTCAGTGATGAGGGCTGTTTGAAAAGTGAGCCAATGGATGGCCCCTTTAATAATAATAATAATTAAAAATCAGGCTGGGAGGGGAAGACTCTCAAGGTTTCTGGCCAAAAGAGAATTATGATTTACTTTCACTCTGAGCCATCCAGGCCCAAATAATAACCATTAAGTGGTGGGTAGGAAAGCATAGGTGCTTAATAAATGTTTGCTAGAAGACTCAGATTCTGGCTTTTTCGAATTAGCTTTAGCAGTAAAAATGTAAACTAAGATAAGTCATGAATCGTTCCTGTCAATCTCGTCATCATCCCCTGGTGTTGACTCTGACCTGGCAAAGCTCTCAAAGGTCCTTTTTTCCTGCCACGACTTTAGGTCTTTACTGCATTTCAACCTTTAAGCTTATCACAAACTGTAACTTTCAACAAACATTGGGGCTTGATCTTTATCTAGCAATGTCAGAATGTCCAGGAAATGAGAAACATAAACACGTACAGCTCTAGGGGTTACTGGATACCAGGGTGCTCCAAAACAATGGCTTCCATTCCCTATGGAACACTGATCAGCACAATTACATCAGGGAAAAATAGAACCAAAGCGTTCTTTTCTTTTGTCAGGGGAGTATGAAAAGAGATGCAAAAAAAAAAAAATTCCTTAACCAGGAAAGAGTTAGAGGAACAGTGACTTCTTTAATCATTTATAGCTATTGCCATGTGAGTGAACAAGTAAAAAGCATTTAAAAGTGCCCAGGGCTGAGGATACAGATATAAAAGTGAAAACACTTCCTGTCCCCTCAGAATTTAGGGGAGACCTGGTCTGTTGGGAGTTGGTGCTCAGGGAGGGTTATTAGGGTTTGTAAAGTTAACTGACTGGAACCCTAGGGGAGTCAAAGACTTCAAGAATCAGAAGGAACTTCTATTTAATCCAACCCATACACAAAGGACTCCCCACTGTAACACACCCACCAAGTTATCATCTTTGTATATTGATATATCCTTTCTAGTACCAATTAAAAGAATCTTCCATATTTATCCAACTCATGCCCGTCACAAATATGATCTCTTTTGATCATCACAACATTCCTGGGAAACAGCCACTGTTATTATCCTCATTTCGAGTTGGAGAAACTGAGACAAACAGGGGTTAAGTGACTTGCCCAGGATCACACAGCTAGTAAGTATCTGAGGCTGAATTTGAACTTGGGTCTTCCTGATTCCAGGCCCGGTTCTTTAGCCATTCTCTAGCTGCCTAGGCAACTTGATTGATTGATTGGTTAAGTAGGAATCAGGGGTGGGTTTGGTGCAGCTTCCTGAAGGAGGTATTTGCCAGTGGGTGACTATTCCAAGTGCCTAGCACAGTGTTTTGTGAGTAGCAAATGCTTAATAAATATTTGTCAACTTGAATTAAATGATGTGATGATTAATTAAATTATGTTCAAAATTAATTAAATGATGTTCAAAGCTCATCTTCGACTTAGGTTTTCCTTTCCCCCTTCCTTCTTCAACCAGCTGCAGTTACATCTGCCTCACTGGTTTAATTTGCGCCCCTTCAAAACTCTAGGATTTCGTGAGTTTTCATATTTAAGGATAAACGTTATCTCAGCAAGTGTCTAAGTCTTAGACTCTAAGAAGCAACCAGCAGGGTGGAGTACGAGTGCCCCCTCCCCCCATGGGAAAGGCATCCCTGCCTATCTGGGAAATGGCGGCAACACAGGATTTCACTTCAGCGTCTCTTCTTTTACTTCTATTCTGGAGGTGAAGACAGGAGAAGAAAAAAGGGAACAGAAGGAAAGAAATACCTGAGTTCTCACTAGGCTTAGGACTAGATCTGCAGGATTTATGTGCACCTAATACTAGGGTGTTTTGGCAACCAGGGAGAGGAAAGTGTATTTATACTTTTATTTCCATTCTTACGCTTTTAGTTATGGCTAGTATTTTGTAACATACATAAAAGCAAGGAATGGGTGACTTCAACTAACAATTGAAATCAATCAGCAAGCATTTATTAAGTGCCTACTGGGTACCAGGGGCAGCTAGGTGGCAAAGTGGGTAGAGTGCCAGGCCTGAAGTCAGGAAGACTCATCCTCTTGAGTCAAATCTGGCCTCAGACTACCTGTGTGACCCTGGGCAAGTCTCTTCACCCTGTTTGCCTCGGTTGCTGATCTGTAAAATGAGCTGGAAAAGGAAATGGCAAACCATTTTAGTATCTTTGCCAAGAAAGCCCCAAATGGAGCCATGAAGAGTAGGACATGACTGAAATGGCTCAACAACAACTGTGTGCCTGGAATTGTGTTAGGTACCAGGATAAAAAGACAAAAAAAAAAAAAAAAAAAAGAAAGAAACTGCCCCTGCCCTCAACGAGCTTAAAATTCACCGAATGAAATTGAATCAAGCAATATCACACAGGACCATGTGTCTGGTTTGCTCAAAACAAAACCAAAAATCTCATATTCTTACTCAGAGAAAATGCTTTAAAGCAAGGTTCTATGAACTTAGAACAAGAGTCTGTGAACTTAAAAGTTTTTGGGGGGGATAACTACATTCCAACATAGCCTTTGTAATCCTATATATTTCATTTTATGCACTTAAAAACATCACTTGGGGTGTAGCGGGAAGCAATAGGCTTCACTTCCAGAGGACCCACGCCACATGAAAAGGTAGTTATGAACATGTGCCTTACAATTCAATTGAGCTGAAACAGGGAAGGAGAAGGTTTCACCTTTTGGCCATTAGCAACAATGTTCTGAGTCATCTGTAGAATTCTGAGTTGAAAATACAAACACACAGCATCGTGTGTGTTTGTTGAGGCTCACATCAAGGCAGACAATGTATTAAGCAGAACATAAAACGAGGAGGCGTTTTATGGTAGAGATGCATGTAGTAAGCTTGACTTTTGTATATTATAGACACTCAGGCCCAAGGGTTAGAAGTTGTTTTCAGTCCTTCCAGTCCTTCATGACCCCATTTGGGGTTTTCTTAGCATGGTTTGCCATTTCCTTCTCCAGCTCATTTTACAGATGAGGAAACTGAGGCAAACAAAGTTAAGTGCCTTGTCCAGGGTCACATAGCTGGGAAGTGTCTGAGGCTGGATTTGAATTCGTGTCTTCCTAACTCCAGGCCTGGCACTCTATCCATTATGCCAACTAGCTGCCCTCTACTTAAAGTAGACCCTGGATAAGTCCCTTAATATCTCAGCACTCCGGACAACTCACTAAAAGCTATAAATTATAGATAAATTATCTATAATTGTGGAGGGAGATTCAATACTGGAATTTTCCTTACACTAAAGAAATCCCAGATTCAGGTAGGCTCTCTCACCAACAACGCCCCACCAAAAAAAAGGATGAAGGCCAGAGGATTTGAGGAGGCTGGGACCCAGCTCCAACTGGTTTGAAATACTTCTACTGAAGGATGTACCTTTGTTGGTGGAGACATTGCTTCGGATACCACCAGAATACAGAGAGGAAGCAGAATGGGGTTAGATGCAGGTTGCTACGGCGACCAGCCTCCTCGTGGTTGTGTGTAGCATCTGGGTAGCAGCATCAAGTCAGGGGATGCTGGGGAGCTGGTTTTTCTCTGGCTCAGAAGTCGCCTCTAAAACTCAGTCCAATGTGACTCTAGGAGACAAAGCAGAAGAGACGGCAGGAAAACAAACACCAAACACTCCATGTAGATCATGGCAGGACTCTTCTCATCTTCACATGTATAGGAAAAGAGATACTCGGGCTTCTGTCATTATTTTTTTAAAGTATTGCTACCTTTTGTTTTAATATCATCTACATTTTCAAATATATAACCTCCCCTTCCACTCCCAGAGAGCTATTCCTTGTAGCAGTATGAGCAAGAGGGAAAAAACCCATCAGTACAACAAAACAATGTCTAACACCCATCGTCCCCCTCCTCAGCAACGATACTTTGTTTTTCTAATGCTGTGTCTTGTGGTCAACTTCCTTCGCACAGTACGTGTTCTGAACTGCTGTTACTCCTCCCTCAGAAGCTTCCAAGCCAGGTTTAGGCATTAATCGATTGCCATCTTCTCACCTCTTCCTCCAAGCTGAGGAGAGCTTTGTCACCTTCCTTTGATGGCTAATTAACACTTTCTTCCCAAAGTCCCAGTGGAAACCACAGCTGACATCTATGAGGGAAAAAAAACCTAGCTAAATGAAAGTTGCTATGCTCTTTGCGTCTCTCTCTCCTCATCTGTCCTCTCCTAAGGTGCTCCCGTCTTCCTCTAGCTCCTCAGCCTATTTCCATGGGCTAGATCTCGAAGAGGCAGCTGCATCTATCTCATTCTCATAGATGGAGAAGGCAGCCACCAGGGGACCATTGGGACCTGTGGCCTTTGCCTCAGCAGGGTGGGAAGAAGAATCGACAGTAGTCACGGTCTGCAGTGAGAATGTTTTCCTGCTTTGCCCCAATAGATAAATTACTCTTCCTTCATTAAATGGATTCCTGGCATCTCTCTCTCTCTCTCTCTCTCTCTCTCTCTCTCTCTCTCTCTCTCTCTCTCTCCCCCTCCCACCTCCTTCCTTCTTTCCTTCTTCCTTCCTTCTTTCTTTTTTTCTCTCTCCCTCTTTCTTTCAGTCCAAAAGAGAGTTCTAGATGACAAGTTATTTCATTATGTAATTCTGAGTTAGCAACATTTGCCATTTATCAAGTACTTTGTATCCATTCATTAATGAATCATAGACTTAGGGTTGGAACACACTCTAGACAACATCCATTCCGGGGGTTCTTAACTTTTTTTGTGTCATGATCACAGACCCCTTTGTCAATCTGGTGAAGCCTTTGGCCTCCTTCTCTGGATAATACCTTTAAATAACAAAATAAATACATAGAGTTACAAAGAAACTCTGATGATAATAACAGTACAGTAGCTAGCATTTCTATAGTGTTTTAGAGTTTACAAAGCACTTTACAAATATTATCTCATTTGATCCTCATAACCACCCTGTGACGTAGGTGCTCATATGATCCCCATTTTTATATATGGGGAAACTGAGGCTGAGAGGTTAAATGACTTACCCAAGTCATTCTTGTTACTCTCTGAGGCAGGATTTGCTCTCAGGTCTTCTGACTCAAAGTCTAGCACTTTACTACTATTAAAGTAGTTATCAAACTATTATAAAAGTAAGATCACAGATTGAAGGTTAAGAACTTCTGATCCAAGGTCCTCATTTTACAGAAACTCAGGTGTGGTGGGGACAATCACTTACCCAACATCACAGAGGCAGTAAGTGACAGCCTAGATTGGAACTCATCTCTTCTGGCTCTATATTCAGCGTTTCTTCCACTACTTGTCAAACAAATGACTCCCACTGAACTCTACAAAGCTGCAGGGAGGGGAGGCATGGGAGGGCACCCTGGAAGGATTACAACCAGCTTTCTTTTGCCAAGGGCAAAAATGAGCCCTGACATGAATCTCTCTCTATCCAGCCAAGCCATAGGGAAATAGAATGAGAACTTAGGTTTTATTTTATTTTAAAGTGTTGGTCCAAAGGCCTTCCACATTTGGACACTTAATATTTTAGGTTGGCTGGTCCTTTAAGGGGAAGCAAGACCTCACTTACACTCTGTAATATGAGAGCAGCATTTGTATAACACTTTGCATATGACCCTCTTGCTTACGTGATTTCATCAGCTATCCCAACATCCCCATGAGATAGTACAAATATTATTCTGGTTTGACAGATCAAGGACTAAGCCTCAGAGAGGCGCTAGGGTCATCTGATCCCCTGACCACAGTGACTTTTGCCCTGTGCTGTCTGTCAGCAATACTTCACTTGAGAGCACATTCTCTTCTTCCAAACCTTTTCACATTCAGAGACTTCTAGATTTTTTTTTGAAGTTGGAAGGGACCTTTGATCTTGCAAATAACCCTTTAAATTTGGAGATTATTAGTCTCCCTTGTCAGACAAGTAAATGCATTTGCAGATTGGGGTAAGTGATTTGAATGAAGTGACCCTGCTAGTTAATGTCAGAGCTATTTCTAGAAGCTGGGGCTCATGAATCCAAGTCTATGTTTTTTTCTACTATGTCATACTTCCTTCTATCATTTACAGGCCAAGGTGAGCCAATAAATGTTTAACAACCAGCTCCCAAGAGAAAAAGGGGAGGGACATTCCAACAATACTTTTAAGTATGGTTTGCATTATTAATATTTTCTTCATTATTTTCTCAAGTCTCAATAATCAACAAAACAATAAATCAAGCCTTGTTTTGTAGCTGATTTCTGAGGCTCTAATGTCTCTATTGAAAATTCAAAAATCAGGTCTCTCGAGCCCATTTCTGAGCTGGTTTCTTCACATCCCCTGTTTACAGGTAACTCTTTATTAGATTATAACTTGTATGTGGTGGATCAGGCCCCAAAATGGAGGTAAAGGTATGACTTCCCTGAATGAGGTGTGAACTCTCCTTTCCCCAATAAGGCCTTTGATTTGATGCTGACTCAGGTTCCCACACCTGGAGCTCTGCCCTTGGAGACATATAGTCTGTGGAAAAGACCAACACACAGACCTGGACTTGGCTACCTGGAGAGAAACTTCACTGTCTACACAGACCCTCCAAGGAAATAGGTAGCACTCCCTCTCCCACCTTCACAAAGAATAAGAACAGATGTCAAATAGAGACACATTGATTAGGAACTGGAGGTTAGAAGGAGAGAGGCTTGAAAGCAGGAGGAGCTATGATAAGATGGAGATGTGAAGGGGAAGAATAATCAACATAAAAGAGAGCCAAGTCGGAAGGGAGCAACCAGGACCTGCCCTTTGGCTGGATGTTATAAATCCTGTGAACTGTATGGGTCCAGATGGAAGGTAGGATCCACCAGGAGGAGGAAATATTTGGTTCTCTAGCAATACAGATTGTTCTACCCCTTGCTAGGAGGCCCCACTCAGGGTAATGCTATTCCTGGAGGACTAGAGAGGCCCTTGGGGAAGACAGAGGCCTTTCAGAGAGGAAAGGGAAGTTGTTTTGATTATTTAAAGGCTGAATGTCAGTCCTTTGCATTCTTTTTTGGTCAAGTTAAGTTTGTTCTATATTCAGAGTTTTGTTAGCCTGAGTGCTTGCCTGGGGACCTTTAAGGGTCTTTAGAAGAAGAGAACCTATTCTAATATTGAGGGGGGGAACCTCAGGAAGAACCAAAGAAATATGTGAGAAGCCTTCAAGATGCAATACAATGATATAAGATAATTCCAAAAGTCTTATGATGAAAAATGCCATCTGCCTCCAGGCAAAGAATTGATGGAGTCTGAATGCAGATCGAAGCATATTTCTTTTAGCTTTCTCTATTTTTCTTGTGTCTTTTTTTCTTTTCTTTTCGGCTTGTGTTTTCTTTTGCAATGCGGCTAATTTGGAAATATGTTTTGCATGACTGCATATGTGTAAATTATGTCAAAATGCCTGCCTTCTCAAGGAAGGGAAAAGGAAGGGTGGGAGCAAATTTGGAACTCAAAAATGATTTTTAAAAAAAGAATATTAAAAATTGTTTTTGTCTGTAATTGAGAAGAAAAAAGACTGAGTAAAGTTCACCAAGGTTAAGTATATAGGTATGTATAAGTATATAGTATCTCAGGGTTTCCTTATACCTCAGAGGCAGCTGGTGGGCAGTCTAGGCCTGAAGTCAGGAAGACTTGGGTTCAAATGTGGTCTCAGATGCTTACTAGCTATGTAACCTGGGTAAGCCATTTAACCCCTGTTTGCCTCACTTGTTGTAAGGATCAAAGAGGATAATATTTCTAAAAGTGCTTACTTAGCACAGTGCCTGGCACATAGTAGGTTAGCACCTACTAACTACTCTAAACACTCATTCCCTCCCTTCCCCTTATTAGAGATAGGAAGATTTATCCAACCCCAGCAATAATTGTCAGAACACAAAGAACCCAGCCCAGGTTCCTTCCAGTGTATCGCTACTTGGTTGGCCTTTTTTTGTGTGCTCATCTTTGTGTGTACATAATGGAAAGCAGGAACAATTATACAGGAATTGAAGCAAATAAACTCTGAGAAAAAAGAGGCTAAACAAATTCTGCAGATTGTCTATCTATAATGATCACATTTACTGGAAGATGATTTGGATCTTCTTTCTCTGCCTTCTTTAGTCCAGTCCTGAAAGTTCTCTCCTGCTCCCTTCCTTCCCACTTGGCAAAATCTGACATTTAGAGGTTTGTTTTTTTTCTCTTGTATAACCTCTGACCCCAGATACCATATCCCATAGCCAGGGTTATCTGGAATATCAGAGCACTAGTCAGGGAGTCAGGAAATGCACATTCGTCTGCACTCTGCCACTATATTTGAGAAACGGGGGAAAAATCCTACGCAATTCCACTTTTCTTTACATAGTTTGTGGGTCTTTGGGTCCCTTTCTGGGCCTCATTCCCTTCATACGTGAAATAAAAATGGTTGGTGAACACCTGCCCATATGCATCCCATAACAACTCCTTCATTTTACAGACGAAGAAACTTAAACTGAGTGAATTGAGTGGCCTAAAGTCACATAGCTGGTAGGTGGCAAAGATTGAAACCCAGGTTTTCTATTCCAAATCCTATTCTCTTTCTAACTATGCCAAGCAGAATACCCAATTTTGAATTTGTACAAGTCAGACTGGAGAGAACAGGCAAGACTAAGATTTATCTTTGTCCCCCAAAAAGTTTTCACAGGCCAATCAATAAGGTAAATACGGGAACCATTTCACCTATTTGCCAGGACACCTTCCAAGCACGTGTAAAAACATATTTTATGTGGAACTGTTGCTGCTAAATAATCGATTTTTGCAGCATTTCCCAAATTAATTTGACTGAGGAACACTCTTGGGTTGAAATATATTGATGGAGTCCAGAAATACTCCTTGGAGGTATCAAGAATTCTTTGGAGTAAGGTAAGGTTGAGGAAAAGTGGAAGCAATATAGAAAAAAATTAGGCTTGTTTTTATACCAAAAGAATGCTACAATTATAATTGTCAATTTTAAATGTCAGCTATCAGTATGATTATGAATATACAAAAAACAGACCTTAATTTAGTAGAGGAACAATGTCCCACTGAAGGTAAAACTGTGTATGTTTATTCTCTATAGAACAAAAAATGTCCTGGGCTACTGAATATTTTTTCCCAATCTTGTTGTTTTGGTGGTGTACAGACAGCTCATATTCAATTTTGTACAATTTTGTAGATTTTGATAGACTTCTTAATAACTCTCATTCAACGTCTTGGGGAACTCTTCTGATGACTTCAGCTGACAGAGAAAAAGTTTAGATTTAGGAAAACTGACTCCTTAATATTTAACTGGGTCGGAGACAAAGCCAGACATGAAATATATGTCTAGATTGGTAATGTAGGATGTAAGATGCCAGATTTTAAGAGATTAAAACACATATCTTGTGGGTGTTGGGAAGAGTAACATTTCTGTTGAAACCATTCTGATTTTCTCAAGTTTCTTCAGGTTCCATGATTTGATATCTTATCTACAAAGCATGAATGCATGGTGTTCCCATTAAATATATCATTTGCCAAGAATGCCAAGAAAATCAATCTATTTATTATGCAGAACCGATGCAGGTTGGTAAATGGAAAACAAACTTTTTCTCCTTGCAATTGAAGCAGAAATAAGTTCTAGGAGCTACCTTTAACATATCTTCTTCATGTACTGAATTTAAATCCCAACAGCACTAAATTATACCCTAAATATATATTAAATACAGTAATGAGGTCAGGTTGCTTTCTGTGCTCAGACATTTAATCAACGCTATTCCCAGGAAAAGGAATAGATATAATTTGTCCCTTTATGTTTCTCAATCCCCTCCTTTCTAAAATACTATGATTCTAAGATAATATTTATCCTAACACAGTAGGATATTGAAACTGGGTGGGATAAGACCCATGACTAGAATATGTTTCTGGAAGTCGATGCCTTTTTAAAAAGAAACAAAATAGGTAGAAGAAGAGGAGGAAGACGGGGCAGTAATACATATTAAGAAGATGGAGGGGCTGGGTGAAGAAAGGCAGGTATTGTGAGTAGAATTTTGAATTAGTACAACTGCTTTGGAAAACAATTTGGTATTGTGCAAAGAAATTGACTAAAATAGCCATACCTTTCAAGCCAGAGATTACACCACTAGGCACATACCCCAAGGTGTTTGTTGATAAAAAGAAACGCCCCCCTCCAAAAAAAAAACACCCATTTACACCAAAATATTTGTAACAGCACTTTTTGTGGCACAAAGAACTGGAAATAAAGTAAATGCCTATCAATTGGGGATTGGCTAAACAAATTGTGGTAAGTTAATGGAATGGAATGGAATATTTCTGTGCTGTAAGAGATGATGAATACAGAGAAGCATAGAAAGATCTTTATTAGCTGATTCAGTATGAAGTCAGCAGAAGTAAGGGGAAAATATACAAAATGTAAATGGAAGGAACTCCAACTGCAGAACAATGGAAATGAATGTTGGAAAATTACAAAAAATAAACAGCCCCAAAGAGGAGATAAAAGACTCTTTCCCCAGCTCCTTTGTGGCAGTGGGAGGTCCACAGGTGTAGGACATTGCATATATTGTCAGGATTTTTTTTTTGATGTGTTGATTAGTTTTACTGATTTTTAAAATATCTTCCTTTTCTTTAAAAAAAATTATTTGTTAAATAAGATGGCTACCTGGGAGGGAGAGACAGAAAAATACAGGGGGAAATATAGGAGATATAAAACATTTTAATATAGCAATGAAATTTATTTTTTCAAAAAAAAAAAGATTTGCTTTTAAGAGCTCTCAAAGGGTATGTTAGTGGTAGTTAGCTTAAGCTGGAAAAGGGTCAGGTTTAGACCCAGTGACAGAACAACTTAGCCAATGTCAGAGAGGTTCACTGCCAGGCTTGTTTCAGGATGATTAATTTCTGGCCACAACTCCTAAAGAACAACTATTTACTCCCAAGGTTGTTGTGATTTGCGTTGATGGAGGAGATATTTATACCAAAAATATTAGATGTAACCCTGGTGTTCAAGCCTTGGGTATTTGTTTGCATTAGACTCTCTCTTCAGTCAATCAATCACTAAACATTTATTAAGTGCCTACCATGTACCAGGCACTGTGCTAAGTACTAGGGATACAAAAAGAGGCAAAAGACAGTCTCTATACTCAAGAAGCTCACAGTCTAATGCGGGAGGCAATATGCAAGTGAATTTGTAAAAAAAACAAGCCATGTACAGGATAAATTTAAGTAATCAACAGAGGGAAGACACTAAGAGGGGTTGGAAAAGGCTTCCAATGCAAGATGGGACTTAAATGAAGCCAGGGAGGTCAGTTGGTGGAGCAGTGGAGGGAAAAACCTTCCAGGCATAGGGGACAGCCATAAAAAATGCCAGGAGCTTAGAGATGGAGTATATTGTTGATGGAACAGCCAGGAGGCCAGTGTCATTGAATTGAAATGAATGTGTCCAAGAGTAAGGTGTAAGAAGACAGGAAAGGTAGGAGGGGGCTAGGTTGTGACTCATGGTGAAACATTCTCCACCTGCTGATGGAGAGGTAATGAACGTATGCAGAAGACAGATGGGGACACACAGTTTTTGGACATGACCACCTCAGGAATTTGTTTCACTTGACTATGCATATTTGTTCCATGGGTTTGCTTTGCTTTTTTTTCTTTTGCAGTGGGGAAGGGATGGGGAGGGAGAGAAAAAATATTTTTTATTAATTGAAAAATATTAATTAAAAAAGGACTTTTTCCTTGGTAGTAAGAATAAAGACTAGGTGTTTAGTGCCTTAAGAGAAAAGAGACATACTGTTTTTCTGTCTTCAGAGAGGACACACAGGATTCCAGATCCTCTTTGGGGAGACATCAGAAGAGAGAGAGAATAAGAGACTTTGGAAGACCTCTCTGCAGCTCCCTCTCTCCTCCTTGGTCTCTTCTCTGTAGGTTTTCAGAACACCATTCTTTCCTGCTGGATCTTCATTTAGATCATGCCCTGTAACCATAGGTGTCTCTCAGGGGCCTATCTCTTCTCTCTCTATACTATTTCACTGGTGATCTCATCAGTTTCCATGGATTTAATGACCATCGCTATACCGATGATTCTCAAAGCTATCTGTTCTGCCCCAAGCTCTGTGCCAACCTCTAATTTCCCATATCCAGCTGCCTTTCAGAAATCTCAAGCTGGATGACCAGTGAACATCTCAAATGAAACATGTCCAAAACAGATTTCTTTATCTTTCCCTCTAAAGCCTCCCTGGCTCCTACTTTCCCTATGACTATAGAGGGCAACACCATCCTCATCGTCCCCCAGGCTCACAGCGTAAGAGTCATCCTGAACTCCTTACTCTCCTTCATTCCCCACATCCAAGCTGTGGCCAAGGCCTGTTGATTTCACCTCTGCAGCATCTCTTCAATTTGCTCCCTTCTTTCCTCTGATGCTGCTGCTCCTCTGGTACAGGCCCTCACATCTGGACTATTGCGATAGCTGTTGTGGGGGTCCTGCCTGCCTCAAGTCTCTCCCCACTCCAACCCATCCTCCATTCAGTCAGCAAAGTGGTTTTCCCAAAGTGCAGGTCCAACCCTGCCAACCACCCCGCCCCCCAACTCAATAAACTCCCATGGCTCCCTATCATCTCCAAGAACAAATACGAAATCTTTTGTTTGGCATTCAAAACCCTTCATAACCCAGCCCCCTCCTACCTTTCCAGTCTTCTTACACCTTACCCCTGGATATTTCTTTTCAATCCAATGACACTAGCCTCCTGGATGTTCCACAAACAAGATACTCCATCTCTCTACTCCAATCATTTTCTCTGGCTGTCTCCTATGCCTGGAACTCTTTCCCTTCTCCCCTCTGACTACTGATCTCTCTGGTTTCATTTAAGTCCCAACTAAAATCTCATCTATTGCTGGAGGCCTTCCCTAACCCCTTTCAATTCTAGTGCCTTCTTGCTGTTAATTATTTCCTATATATCCTGTATATAGCTTGCTTTGTATATATGTGTTTGCTTGCTCTCTTGCCCATTGGGTTGTGAGCTCTTTGGAGACCTGGACTATCTTTTGCCCCTTTTTGTATGCCCAGAACTTAGCACAGTACTTGGCACATAGTAGGTGCTCAATAAATGCAGATGTATAAGAGAAAGCCAGTGCTTCAAAATGTTCCTATTTCTAGCTTACCTTCCTAGAGTCTTTGGAGATTTTCTCTTGATGAGCTATCTGCTCCAAGTAGGAATGCTCATTGACTATGTATTGTCTGGCATCTTCTCTTCTGTATAACTTCCCTGATTTCTGTTTGCTCTCAGCTTTGGATAAATGGGTTCACTCTCCATTTACTATTTGTGATAGTCTTTTGTGAAATTAGCATCTGGTGGAAAGGAGCCATCTTCAGCTATAAGCTTAAAGTACCCCTTCCTCTTTAAGGAACATTGACCAAGAAAGTAGCTTGAACATTAGAAAAAATCATTTCCCCAAGATTAGTAATATGTGTGGTTGGCAGATAGATATAATTATGGCTCAGTACCACTTTCTGAGGAAAGCAGAGCAGCTAGCCTCATGGCCCCTTCTCCTCCCCTTAAGGAAGGAATCACAGTCTCCCCTGAAGAAGGGTGGGCAAGATTGCTAAGATTTCTATCAAAGCCTCCCCTGGAGCCACACGCAGATAAATTCAGGTAGACAAACATGTAACCTACGTGAGCAGCACAAATACACACTACTCATAAATCCTCAAGCTTTTAAAATACTCCTGTGAGGAAATCCAGGAAGTATGGTACATAGCAGTGAGGTGAAAATAAATGGAGACTAAAAGCAATGTCATTAAAATATTATGCTACAGACCACCTGGGCAGAAAGAAGAACAGATGAAGAACTGAAGAAACAGTTTACAAACCCAGCACAAAAATATTATATTGTAGTGATATGGGACATTTGCTGGTACTTTCAGTTCAAAGCAGAAGAGCAGGGGGAAGCTAGGTGGCACAGTGGGTAGAGCACTGACCCTGGAGTCTGGAGGACCTGACTTCAAAATCTGACCTCAGACACTTGACACACTTACTAGCTGTGTGACCTTGGGCAAGTCACTTAACCCCAATTGCCCTACCTTCCCCTCTCAAAAAAAGGTAAAAAAAAAAAAACAGAAGAGCAAATAACATCTCAAATTGTCTTAATAGTAATGTCATCCATTAAACAGTAGGGGTAGGGGCAGCTAGGTGGTACAGTGGATAGAGCACCAGCCCTGGAGTCAGGAAGACCCAATTCCTTCAAAAAAAAAAGGTAGAGGTAGCACAAAGGGGAACTTCTAGGTTGGATCTTACTCTCACTAGCAAATAAAATGAAGATGGGTGATCAAGATAGCTTGGGAAACAGGTTTATCTCCCCCATCTTAAAAAAAAACTTTTATGAATTTTAACCCAGAAATCTGTAAAAATTCTAAAAAAAAAAATTCATCTAACAACCTGAATGAGGTTCCAGAAAGTTTGTCCTATGAGGGTTAGTTGAAAGAATAGGGTGTGTTTAGCTTAAAGATGATCAAAGGGAGGCATGATTGAAATCTTCCAGGATTTGAATGGCTGCCAACTAGAAAGGGAAACAGACTTGTTTTGTGGTGCTCCTTAAAGCCAGATTAGAACCAATCAGTGAAAGATGTACGGAGGCAGAGTCTAGGTCAACACAGACGGAAAAAAACCCCAAACCCTTTCTAATGAATAAGGCTGTCTCATAAGAAAATATTCAGCCCTGGAAGGGTGGGGAATGAGCTCTCCTTCACTAGAGTTATTTAAGCTCAGTCTGGGTGACCATCTGTCAGGAACATTGGAGAATGGATTATTCACTAAGTGGGAGGTGGGCCAAGTGACCCCTAAGGTTTCTTTCTGTTCCAAAATTCTGTCACTCCTCTCTTCCAACTGCTTGCTAGATCTTCACCTGGAGGTATCCTGGAGTCACTTCACTCTCAATATGCCGAAAATGAAACTTAACCTTTTTCTGCCAAAGTCAAATGGGCTTAGCTTAAATCCTGCCACCTCTATGAAATTCTCAGGACTTCCCCATTTCTGTAAAAGCAAACATTCTTTTTCTAAATCTTTAATTTTTTTTCAATTAATAGGCATGTATTTTCTCTTCCTTCTATTACCACTTCCTATTTAGAAAAAAAAAAAAAGAAAGACAAAGTCCTTGTAACAAATGATGTAATGGAGTAAAACAAATTCCTTCAGTGGCCATGTCCCAAAAGGTGTATCTCATCCTACATCTTGAATCCATCATCTGTCAGGTGGTGGATAATTTTTCAGCAAATAGATAGATGGATGGATAGATAGATAAATAGATAAAATGGACAGATATGTAGGATAGATAAACAGACAGACCGACAGATAGAACAGATAAGTGAGTATGTATTCAACTATTTTCCAGTCACCAGATATAGAACCTTGTAGTTTTCTTTGATTCTTCTTTCTCCTTAGCCCCTGGCAACTGATCAGTCACCACCTGCCACTGTTTCTGTCCCTTCTTTTCTACTTTCCTTCATTAGTTATCACCTCTTTGTTGTCGTGCAGTCATTCTGGGTTTCTTTTTCAAGTCACATTTGATAGTGACCCCATTTAGGGTTTTCTTGGCAAAGATACTGGAGTGGTTTGCCATTTCGTTCTCCAGCTTCAGGAAACTGAGGCAGACAGGGTTAAGTGACTTGTCCAGTGTTACACAACTGGAAATATCTGAGGCCAGATTTGAACTCAGGAAGATGAGTCTCCCTGATGCCAGGGCCTCACCCCTGAATTATTGAACTATAGGTTGAGAATAAAAAGAACCCAATCCCACATTCCCCTACCTCCAGGGAATGAAACAAATGAACAAAATCAAGTCAACTAGAAATACCAACAAGTATGTGGCTGATGCCAAATAAGGGGTATAGTCAGTCAATAAATACTTATTCAGTACCTACTACGTGCAGCTTAGTCCAAATGAGTCACTTACTAGCTGTGTGACCTTGGGCAAGTCACAAGCTCTGTCTGCCTCAGTTTCCTCAACTGTAAAATTGGGTTAATAATAGCTACCAGAATTGTGATGAAGATCAAATGAGATAATTGTGAAGCTCATAGCTTAATAAAGACTGACTGATTTGACTGTTGCCACCTAATACACTAATTTATATCCATAGTTAACTTTCATTTATATTTGTCTTCCCTCTCCAATTAATTTATATGATCTCCCTGCGGGCAAAGATTGCCCATGATGTGCTTCTTTTTATCATTCGCAGTGCTCAGTACCATGTCCTTCATATAGCAGATGATTCATAGATAACCACCGATTGATCTGAAAGACTCTTTGAGCTCTCCTTTCCCTCTTTAGTGAAGTTGGGGGGGAGACCTATGGGTGGGAAATGTTGCATATTTCCTACAGACATATTGGCTGGTTATCTTGTCTGCTTCTTTTTTTCTTTTTCTTTTTCTTTTTCTCTGTTATAAAGAATTGTTTATTGGCTAAGGGGAAGGGGGCTGGATATGTTCAGAAAAGAAAGTGATGTAAAGACAACAGGATATCAATAAAAATAAAAAAATAAAAAGCATTACATAGTTATGTAAGGGTTAGAACAAATGCCTTACAGTTTTAATATTTCAGTCTTTTCATAGGATTTCTTCCATAGTCGAGAGAGCTTCAAGACCCATAATAGGGGACTGACAAAAATGAAAACCAGCCCCCCTCCATCTTCCTTAGGAACAAAACACCCACCTGGCTCTACCTCCTACTTCTTAGAGTGTAAGTGGGTGGGCTCTGCTACATACAGCAATTCTGAACTGTTTCAAAATCCTTCTGTGCACTGGGAGTATGAAGTGGAGCTTGCTTTTTTCCCCCCAAAGTTCCTTAGCAGCTGCCTGATGCACAGCCCACATGCTCTGCTGATGGTGGGAGAGGAGAGTTGCCCCAACAGTGGCTTCATCAGGACAGGTCGTTGAAAGAACAGATACCAGCTAACTGACCAGGATAGCATGTGCCTCCCCCACTACAGTGGCAGAGCATAGTAGGACTTCGCATGGCCCAGGTTTCAGGAAAGAAGAAAAGGGGGCTTTAGTAGGCTGCTGACAAAACTACCTTCGGGACCCAGTGTGAATATGACTGACCCTCAGAGATAGACAGACAGAGACAGAGACTGAGACAGAGAAAAACAGAGACAGAGAGACTGAGCTAGCCAGAAAGAAACAAAGTCAGAGATACTCACAAAGAAAGACACACAAAGAGACATAACAAAAGAGAGAGCATGGTTGTGTTTTTTTTGAGTGGTCTGCCTGGTACATCAGCAGATTAGCTTTATACTGGAAGAGTTAAGGGATTGTTGAATTGGGGAAACTGATCCACAAAAGGAAGGTCAAAAGAGATGCAAAGATTTCAAAGGGAAAGAGAAGAAAAATTCTCCCATACTCCACCAGCACAGTTGAAGTTCTAGCAGGTCACACCAGGCTGGCAAGGCTTGCAGCATTGGTTTGGAGAGGAATGTTTGTCTGTTGACTTGGGGGACAGACTAGCTAAATCCAGAAGGATTCATGAACAAGAAGCTGGCCATTGGTGGTGAGATTTTTGTCCACAGCCACACGGAAAGTTTAGGAGCATCAACCTGGGTAGAATTCTTAGCCTTTCTAGGTGTTAAAGTAGAACATTCGAGGTATTTGGACATTTGTCAGTCAGTGGTCTTCTTAGCCCCAATAGGCACAGGAGCAAAATAACAATACTTTGGTAAAGTGCGCATATTAATTCCTCAAGAAGACAACACAGTTCACAGAAACAAACATGAATCTAGAAGGAAAAACACCTGATTCTGTGTGGAAGCATACCGTAGAGGTCACGTAGTCGAATCCCTTCATTTTACACATGAGTAAACCGAGATGGGGAGGGGAGGGAAGGGGAGGGAAGAGGAAAAAGGGGAGGGGAAGGGGGGGAAAGACAGAAGAGAGGTGGGAAGGGAGAGGAAAAGAAAGAAGAGGAAAGTAAAAGAGGGGAGAAGAGGAGAGGGGAAGGGAAAGGAAAAGAGAAGGGGGCAAGGAAGAGGAAAGAAGGGGAAAGGAGGAAAGAGAAAAGAAGGGGAGGGGAAGGGAAGGAAAAGGTAGAAGAGAGGAGGGGAGGGGAGAGAAGAGGAGAGAAGAAGAAAGGAAAAGAGAGGAGAGGAGGGGAGAGGAAAGGGAGAAGAGAGGTGAGAAGAAATTGAGGCAAAGGTGACTTACCCAAGGTCACATAGGTAGTTAGTGGAGGAGAGGTGGGATTTCAGCCCAGATCCTGACTTTCAGTCTAACAGTTTCCACCTCATTATACTGCCCCCAGCAGAGATCTGTGGCTCCATAACCAAGGGTGCAGCTCATGTCCTTCTGCAGCTGTAGGCTGCCCTCTGACTATCATTGCAACCAGCCTGCTCATTTTGGGGGCCTCTGTTTCCTCACCCATCAAATGACTGCAGTCAGTCTAGCTGATCTGTCTCTGAAGTCTCTTCTATGACTGTTCATAGAACATGTTCTTAAACATAGTCTTGTGACTTCCAGCCAAACAGGTTTTTACTTAATTCAGACTCGGGAGTTGAACTTTGGGAATAACATGTTTCCATTTTCCTCATTAAGAAGGTTAATAGTGGGTCCATTAAAAGTGTCTTAAGGTTTCATTGTGTTTACAAAAACACTTGGTTCTATGGTTCTTTTTTCACAAGTAAAATAGATCATTAACAAAAATTCTTGAGTTCACATTCAAATCATAACAAAGCCACATTAGGTAAGAACTGAATAAATAAAGAAAAGAAAATCATAGATTTAGAGCTGGGGCTTTTAGAGGACATCTAGCACAACTCCCTCATTTCACAGATAGGGAAACTGAGGCACAGAGAAGATAAGTGGCCTGACCAAGGTCATATAGATAGTAAGAAGCAGGATCGGGAGGTTCTAGAAAGGACTCTGGGGACTAGTCCTGGCTCTACAGCTAACTAGCTGTTACTAGTTACTATGTCACTAGTCACCTCCTTGTAATCTCCATACCATACGATCTTTACTCTGGGCATCATATCCACCTCTGCCCCACAGGAGCCTTCAACTTCATCCCTTGAACGCACCCTACACTCTGATATGCTTGTTTTTACCTAAGCTTGACCAGATCTAGGCTTCCACCTCACTTCTAAGCCATCTCTATGAATGAACTCACAATTCTAGCCATCATCTCCACCTGCCTCTCATCCCCCCCCTTCCAGCTCCTCTCATTAGACTGTAAGTTCTTTAAGAGCAGGCACTGATTTCATTGCTTGTAATGATATCCCCAGTGCTTAACACAGTTCCTGGCACATAGGAAGTATTTTATAAATGCTTGGTCTATCATCTTTCTGTTCATCTATCTATCATCTATCTGTCCATCCACCTATCTACCTATCCATTTATCATCTAACTATGCATTCATGCATCCATCCAACCAGCATTATCCATCCATCTGTCATCTATCCATCTATCATCTATCTCTTCATCTATCAATTTGTCTATTTACCAATCCATCCGTCTACCATCTATATTCACCCATCCATCTACTTATCTATCTGTCCATTCCCCCGTTAATCATCTGTCTATATATCTACCTATCCTGTCTGTCTGTCTGTCTATCTATCTATCATCTCTCCATCCATCTACCTGATCTTGGGCAAATAACTTCACCTCTCTGTCTCAGTTTTTCCCTCTGGTTGGGCTAGGTCCCCTCTCAGAACCTTTCTGCCTCTAAATTCTTTAGTCACATAAAATAATGATTTCAAGAGACACTATGCAGTTGCCTTTGGCATAAAGATAAACTAATGCTTGTTGAAAATGTTGAAGGAGAGGCTTTACTAGGAAAGGAAAAATTCTAATAAAATCCAAGGAGGAGAAAACGTATTTTCACAGTGGTTGGTCTTTTGGTTCCTGGTATTTCTGCTGCCTGGATGTTTACATCCTGGAAAGAGGTTGGTTGGATTTTTTCTTTCTTTTTTATGATACCAGACCCCTTTGTTTACAAAATCGATGCACACATGAAAAGAATATTCAGTGCCAAGAATAGAGGCCAGAAGGGACAATTCCTGGACTTCAAAAGTGTCAACACAGCAAAAATATGAGAAAAGACAGTGCGTGTGTGTCTGTGTGTGTGTATTTAAAATAATAAAATCAAAGCAACTTTTCTTCTTGCCTCAGGTAGTGGCTCTATTCAAATGGTTTATTAAAACATATGCACATACAATAACAACAACACAACTTTCTATTTATAAGCTATACAATCACACCATGTCAAGGTCACAGTGCACGTTAGGAAAATGAAGGAAATATCTCCTCAGCATAGGTGGAGCTTGGCAATCTTCACATCCAGTAATTGTAAATCTCAGTCTAAAAAGACGCTTAGAAAGGAAAAGTAACCAACTTTGCTTCTGCCAAAATCTGACCATTTGCAAAGGGGAAGGAGGGGTATCAGAACCTGGTTCCCAAAGTCTTATTTGGTCACCATCTGTTTTTCAAATACAAACTTCCAATCAGCTAAGTCTAAGCCCATCTCAATCACTGGAAATGGATTCAGCTGACTTCTTTGTGAACAAAACCTATGAATATCCTTGTAAAACCATTATGGGTCCAAGGAGTGACTACAATGAGATGGCCATCTACCCTGAGATCACAGGATCATTAGAACTGGGAGAGACTTCAGAGGTCAACTGGTTCAATCCCCTCATTTTATAGAGGAGGAAAGAGAGATGGGACAGTGACTAGCCCAAGGTCATTAATAGAAATAGCTCACATTTGTATATGGATTTAAGGTTTGTAAAACACTTTACATACAATATCTCCTTTGATCCTCACGATAATCCTATGAGTTGTCTGCCATCTTTATTCCTTTTCTACAGATCACAGGAAACTGGCATTCTGAGTAGTGGTCACCTGCCAGGTTAGTAAGTGTCTGAGGCAGGATTTGAATCCAGGACTTCATAATGCCAGGTCCAGCATGCTAACCGCTATGTCATGCAGCCATTTAAACAAGTAGCTACGTTCAAACATTATTGACCAGTTGGTTCAGCAATAGGGTTCCCCACCCCATTCCCAGATGAAGCCAGTTCAACTTCCTAAATATAAAAATGAAGTTTCACCGTCAGCCTGGGTTCTTAATAGAGACATTCTAGATATGCATTTTAATTCTGAAATAATTCCTATGTCCCCAGCTAACTCCATACTAGCTAGTTCTACCTTGACAACATCTCTTGAATCTGACCCCTTATCTCACTTCACACAACTATCACCTTGATCACCTAATCAATTGCTTCTCCTCTGGAGTATTGCAACAGCCTCCAGATTGGGCTCTCTGCCTTATATTTCTCCTCTCCCCACCCTCCACTTCCCACTCCCCTCCAAAGAGCTGTCAAAGGGATTTTCCTTAGACATAGGTCTCACCGTGTCTCTTTTCTACGCAACGCCAGTGACTTCCCTAGGACCAAATACAAACTGCTCTGTTTAGCTTTTAAAAGCCCACCACAACCTCGTCCCAACCTATTTTCCAGCCTCAGCATACGTTACTCTCTTTTCTGCTAGACTCGATGGTCCAGCAGGTCTCGGTTGCTCACACATACATTCCTTCACCTGTCTCTTTGTCTTTGGTCTGGCCCATCTCCCTTTCTCTCTCCTCAGCTCTGCCTTTTAGAATCCCTAAAGCCTCAGCTCAAATGCCATCTTCTTCGTGAAACTTTTTATGACCATCCCCCTGCAACTAGTACCCAACACCTGTAATTGTGTATATACTTATCCTGTGTATATATATGAGCCTGTTGTCTTTCTCAATGGAATATAAGTCTCCTGAGGGCATGGACTGTTTCATTATTGTGTATATACTTATCCTGTACATATATATATATATATATATGTGTATATATATATATATACATATATATATTATACACACACACACACACATACATACACACACATGAGCCTGTTGTCTCTCTCAATAGAATATAAGCCTCTTGAGGGTAGGGACTGTTTCATTTTTGTCTCTGTATTCCCAGCACTTAGCACACTGCCTGGCAAAAGATAGGTACTTTAAAAATGCTCATTGATTGATCAGAGTTCCTCAGCTGCTATGATCATGGGTGTGGGCAAATATGTATGAACAACAACACATTGTTAAACTTAATCTTCATTATTAACATTTTTCTCCATCAGTTTCTTAATTCTAGACAATTAACAAAACAATCAATCTCTGATTTGTAGTTTTGCCAATTTCCAAGCTGTAAATACTCACACTGAATATTTAACAACAGGCTCTCAGAGCCAACTCCAGAGCACACCTGGCTATGATCCTATAAACACGAGGGGAAATTTAAATAAAAGAATTGTAATTCTGTATGGTTATAGGTTCATGGCTCAGAGCTAGAAGGGCCTTCAGGGGCCATCTAGTTCAACTACCACATTTCACAGAGAAAGAAAGCAGATCAGTAAGTTTGTGGCTAGTCCAAGGTCCTAAGTGTCAGAGGCAGTATCCTAGCCCAGGTGATCTTTTGGATGTACTGAAGAGGGTGTGGCATCATTTCAAAAGACTGCTGTTAAAAACAAGCATCTGTCACCTGAGAGGGTAGGAAAGCCAGGGAGCTATCTCTGTCTCAATAACACTGCAGAGATTCTTTTGTCTACTGTTGTCTCCTCAGAAAGCAGAGAGAACAGAGTCCTAAGGGGATAAGACACTGGAGAGGTACATCTTGATACTGAGGATTAAGTAGATGGAAGGAAAGTTCAGGAACAAAGGACACTACCTGGGGAGGACAGGCCTAGGAGGGGCATCACAGCCCTTGCCAGCAGCCAGAGGACAGTAGGAAGGTAGCCGGGCACAGAGAACAGGCTCTGAATGGGGAGAAGTATAGGGCAATGGTGTAGGCATGGGCTAGTACCCACCTGCCTAAGGGAATGAGCAGGCTAGAAGGGCCTTCAGGGGCCATCTAGTTCAACTGCCACATTTCACAGAGGAGGAAACCAGATCCGTAAGTTTGTGGCTCGTCCAAGGTCCTAAATGTCAGAGGCAGTATCCTAGCCCAGGTGATCTTTTGGATGCCCACCCAATCTCCACTCACTTCCCTTTGCATCTGGCTGCCCGTCTCTACTCCCCAACCATTTCGCTTCCTTCAGACTCCTCGATTGGAGAAAGTAGATACTTGAAAAGAAATTTCCCCGGAATGGTGAACAAACAACTAAACCCACACAAATAGGACCAGTGTGGCTCTAATGTTCATTGAAATGCCTCAGTCTGGCATATAAAGCCCTTCTCAGCCTGGCTTCTGCCCTCAGTTCCAGGTTTGACTCATGTTACTGTCCTTCATCCTATGTCCCAGCCAGACTGGCTTCCTTCTCTCACCTGGCCTCAACATTCCATTTCCTGGCTCCATGGTTTGGTACAGGTTTTTTGTTTTTTTTTTTTTCCATGCCTGGAATGCCTTCCCTTCTTGCTGGGAACCTTTATCTTCATTCAAGGCTCAGCTCCAATGCTCCCTGCCTCACTCTCCTGGGAGGCCTTTCCTGACCACATCCAAGTCCACAGCTTTCCCAGACAGCTTTTCCTCTAGAACCTAGCCATCCAGTCACCCAGCTCAGAGCTTTGCTGCTACAGAGTGGTGTCTTAATAAATTTCCATTAAATGGAATTGAATGTGAGCACTTCCACCAACACAGAGTAAAATAATAACATCATATAAGAAAGAACCTTAGAGGGCCCTGAGCCCAACCCCCTTATTTTACAGATTAGTAAGCTGAGGCACAGAAAATAACTGGCCCAGGGTCACACAGCTTTTAGGTATCTGAAGCAGAAAGCAAACCTGGGCCTTCCTGATGTCAAGTATGACACTGTATCCATGATCCCATACAAATTCATCCATACCTTCTCCTCCACACCATCCTTATTCCACCTCCTTCCATAACATATTCATCAAATCCATTAGAGATCCACCACTGGTTCTTTTAATATTTTGTACATACCACTGCAACTGGACCAATCCATTTCTATGCCTCAATTTCTTCTTCCGTTAAAAAGAAGGGGTTGGACTCTTCAATGGCCTTTTGTCTTCTAATCTCTAAGCCCTCATACCGATGAGCAGCCACATTCACCCATGTCTTTGTCGAAATTTTTTTTAAAATCACTTCTGCTCCCATATGTGCCTTTAATAAGTTACAATAATAATAATAATAATAGCCAGCATTTATATAACGGCTATCGTGTGCCATGCACTGTGCGAAGCGCTTTACAATTACCATCTCATTTGCTCCTCACGCAACCCTGGAAGGCCGTGCAATTCTTAGTTCCATTTTTCAGTTGAGGAAATGAGGCGAACAAAAGTCTAGTTATTTGCCCAAAGTCACAGGGCTAGTAAGTGTAGAAATGTCCAAATGTCCATTCAAAAAATCTCACTTTTTAAAAAACCAGAAAGTATTATTTGAAATGATGGTGGGAGGGGTAAGGGCTGGAGATCCAGTAGCTAGGGCACCAAAAGCAAGTTTTACCTACTTCGTATTATGCTGGAGGTTGGCCAAGGCAAATATTTCCCCTGAACCTCAACCGCTCCATCCGTCTTTAAATATACAATATCTTTCATTCCTGAATGAGGAGGGCAAATTACTGTAGTGGAGTCGGGCCCTGAGCATCGCTCCAAAGAATGAGCATTTGTGATGTATTACTTGCCTTCTCAAGGGGTGAGGGAGAAGCAGGGGTGAGGGAGAGAATTTAGAGCTTGAAATTTTTAAAAATGAATGTCAAAAATGTAATTGGGAAATATTTGATGAGATAAATCAAAATATATTAAAAAAATAAAAAAGAATGAGGGTTTGGATTTATAGAGGGGGCTGGGCCAGAACAGAGAAGAGGTCTTAGACTTTTCCTTCCCAGCCTCCCCACCCACAGAAAGTAAGCTCCTAGAGGACTGGCAATGTTTCATTTTTGTCTTTGTATCGTCAGTGTTTGTCGCTGTATGTGGCATGCAATAGAGGGCAGCGAGGTGGCAAAGTGGACAGTGCCAGCTTTGGAGTAAGGAGGACCAGAGTTCAAATATGGCCTTAGATACTTACTAGCTGTATGACCCAGGGCAAGTCACTTAACCCAGTTTGCCTCAGTTTCTTCATCTGTAAAATGAGCTGGAGAAAGAAATGGCAAACTACTACGGTATCTTTGCCAAGAAAACCCCAAATGGGGTCACTTACCAAAAAAAATGAATAACAACCGGCCCACAATAGGGACTTAATAAATGCTTTCTGGTTGATTGATTAACTTATCAACAAATTCTTATTACATTAAACAGCGTGATCTTTATTCACCTGCCACAGAGTACTAGTCAAGTTGGAGTGATCTCCCTCGAGGAGCAGTGAGTGAGTAAGCACTTACTGTTTACTGTGTGTCAGGCATTACTCTAAGTGCAGGGGATACAAAGAAAAGAAAAAAAAAAAGGAAAAGTCCCTTCCATAGCTCAGATTCTAATGGAAGAGACAATATCAAAACACTATGAGCATCATAGATGCAGCGTGAATGGAAGGTCATCTCAGAGGGAAAGGGAGGTGGAGATAGAAAGGAAAGACATCTTGCAGAAACATGTATTTGAATAGAGTTCTCTTTTTTAATGAGAAATAACCTGGCGTAATAAATAGACAGCTGGGCTCAAAGCCAGGAAAACCTGGATTTAAGTTGCACCCTGACATATCCTGGCTCAACCTCCCTGGCCAAGTCACAAAACTCTATCGGTGCTCAAGGAAACTCTCTAAGATGGTTAATTTGCCCAAAAGGCACCAGGCAGCATTGGTGGAAGGCAGTTTGCTCATCTTGAAGTTCCCTATATGAATAAAATCACACGTCTGGTCCCCTTCACACATATTGCTTCCTGCCCTGGAGAAAAACAGGCCTGCTGTCCTGTATTGACATGGGTGATCTATGTCTTCCTGGGGAATAGACTGGAATTCATTGCCACACCCTGGTGCTAAGCCTGAGTTGGACATGAATGAGCTGGCTGACTGCAGCCCAGACCTGAAGGCTGGTGCAATTCAGTAGGACCCAGGACAACTTACTTGTTTGGCAGGACTGTATTTAAAGCATCCCGGAAAGAAAGCAGCCGTGACCCTGAGCAGATGTGCCAAGCAGGCAAGCTTGTCTTTGCCTCTGCCTCTTCCACCCCAATATTCAACACCGGGAAATCTAATTAATACCAATTAAGCACCTACCAGGTGCAAACCACCAAGGATAGAAAACCAAAACAATCCCTGCCCTGGAGAAACTGATACTCTACCATAGGGGGAGGGGCATGCTATAACATAGAGACAGAAAATCCATACAAGATAATTTGAAGAGAGAGAAAACATTAGGAGCTGGGAAAATCAAAAAAGACTTTCAAGAAGAGAGGAGGCACATGAGCCGAACCTTGCAAGAAGAGAAGATTTAGGAGTTCAGTCATTAGTTCTATGTATAATCTCTGAGAATTGACTCTTGGGATCATAGTCAGAGCTGTAATGGAAGACAAATGTCATTTATCTGGTCCAGCCTGCTTCATTTATACAAGAAGGCCAAAGAGATTGAGCTGCCCAGAGTCACACAAGTAGTAAGTGGTAAAGCTGGGATTTGAACCTAGGTCCTCTGGCACATGCATGTGTGCATATGTGACACATATATGTACATGTATATATACACATAGGTGTATATCATATACACATGTGTGTATGAAATATATAATATAGATTTATACGTATAACATATATATTGTGTGTATATGTGTATGGAAGAATGAGAGAGGAAGGGAGGGAGAAAGGGAGAGACAGAGAGGGAGAACAAAGAAACAGAGAAAGAGAAAAGAGGGGAGAGAAGAGGAGAGGAGAAAAGAGGAGAGGAGAGGAGAAGAGAGGGGAGGCAGCTGCATGATGGATAAAGAACTGAAGTGGCCTTGAAATTTAAATCTTGCCTCAGACACTAATAGTGTGACCCTGGACAAGTCACTTAACCACTCTGACCCTCAGTTTTCTCAGCTATAAAATGAAGAGATTGAATTTCATGATCTTAAAGGTCCCTCTTAGTTCTGAATATAAATGTACATGTGTACGTATATAGCTTTATAGAGAGATAGAGATAGAGAAACAGAAAACAGGCAGAGAGAATGACAGACTATTTTTGCTGAAATTTTAAATTGGCTGAGATTCTGAAGACTATTTTGATCTTTTATGACTGTACATAAGATGTCATCATTTTAGCCGTGCTAAATCTACCTGTGAAATGAAACCACACAACATTCTGATTTCTCCACCTTTGGCCTGGACCATTATTGCCTTCTTCCCTTCTCTTACTACAGCCAATAGCCCAGGCTCACTACTCATGCTAGGTCATCACATTCAAGTCTTCCTTCTCTTTTGGAAGCACATGCTCCATTCCTCTGACCACCCCAACAACAAAGAAATGGTCAGTTGAAATTTGTATACACTAAAAAGAAAGTCTCACTCATCAGTTTGCCAAAGCTTCTTTTGTTACAATGAGGCATTCTAACATCTCACAGCCATTCTGCTAAAGGTCTTCTCATTATCAAACATGAGTCCCTCTTCTTGTAGTTGAAATCATTGGCCTCCAATCTTCTTTGGAAATATAGAATGACTCTTTACCACCATTTACAGTCACATAATCATCATAGGATTTAAGGATAGAAAGGACTTAGATAATTATCTTCTAGTTCCAGGGTCTGGAATGTGGTTTTTTTGTTTTGTTTTAATACTTTTGACAACTGTATTTCTATGTAATTGCTTTTCATTGTTTTTTGATCCTATGTTTTGATGCATGCATTTACAAATATTATTCTGAAGAGGGCCCATAGGTTTCACTGCCAAAGTGGGCCATGACACAAAAACGATGAAGAATCTCTGATCTGATCCAACCTGGCCAACTCCTCACAGTGCTGCTCCTACATGGTCCATCACACTCATCTCCTCCAACCCACCACAGCCTTGGATCCCCTAACACTAAAAGGGGAGCTTTTACCTTATCTTACCAGGACAGGCTTCTATGCCATTTCCAGGTCATCTCTACAACAGGCAACTATGAAAGAACTCCCCACCCCTTCCCTTTGTGCGCTGTCTTCCCCTATTAGAATGTAAATCAGTGAGGGTAGAGACTATCATGCTGTGATGAAGAAAAAACCCTGAAAGAGTTTCTGGGTAACAAATAACTTATTAATTAGGTTGGCTGGTAATCAATAAATTGGTGGTCAGTGGTTTCTCTTGGTAACCAAAGAAAAAACATGGAGAGCCTGAAAGCCTTAAATATTTTTCAAAAGGGAATGCTTCTGACAATTGAAAATCAACCCTCATTGGCGGACATTTAATGAGGAGGTAAGCTGGAGTCCAGCTCCTTCTGCTGAGAATGTGGCTTGATCATAAGACTCAGCCCCCTCCAGCAATCTGGACAGCTCCATCTCCATCTCCATCCATATCACTCTGATTGGTTTTCTCTTTCATGAGCCAAGTCACCTTAAACTCTAATGGAAGAGTGAAAGGACAAGGGCTCCTCCTCTCTCCAAGAACTCACCTAGACAGAATTCTATTTATACTCTAAACAGAAGTAAGATCTCCTAGTTGAGTGGGGTCCTACCCAAGACTGAAGAGCATGTACCTTGAGGTACATGGACAATCTCGTCAATCAGTCATGTCCTTCAGATATGGACTTCTTATAGAGACCAACTTTACTTTTAAATGAGGAAATGAAGGAGAAAGGCCTGGATCCCAAATTAATAATTAGATGTTACCATAATAGTAAAATAATCTCTCTCAATCCTCACTTGTATTTTGTAGTATTTAGTAGAGTGTCCGGCACATAATAAGGGCTTAATAAATGCTTGTTCACTCTATCTTTCCATATCTATCCATCCTATCTCTCTCTCTATCTCTCTACCTACCCATCCTGTATGACTATCTATCCATCTATCCATATCCATCTATCTATCTATCTATCTATCTATCTATCTATCTATCTCTTGTCTATCTATTCACCCATCCATCTATCTCTCTCTCTCACCTATCCATGTGTCCAACTCTCATTTTACAGATAAAGAAACTGAGGCCCAGAGAGGAGAAATGATTTGTCTGAGGTTCAGGTGACAAGCAATAGAGCCAAGATTAAAACTCAGGCCCTTAAAGTGCTTAGCACAGTGCCTTGGCACATAGTAGGCTCTTTATAAATGCTTGTTCCCTTCTCATTTCCTCTCTTCTGACCCAAGACCCAGTGTTCTTTCCATAACATCATCCTGCCTGGGGAGACATAGAGTCATAGATTTTAGAACTGGTCTCTTTATGTACTTGAAGATTTCTTTTTGTTTTGTTTTTTTAATTACTAGATCTGTGCTTTCATCATAGCCCTGTGAAGGGCTCCTGCTAATGCAGATCTGATAACTATCTTGTAATTCAGAATTGCTTAGGGGCAGCAAGAGGTTGAAATTACTTCCCCAAAGTCATATAGCCAATAGGTGTCAGAGGCCTCCCTGGTTTTGAGGCCAGACCTCTATCCAAAAAGATAAGCTGCCTCTCCCGAAGATTTTTTTTAAACCACTCTCCTAACAACCTTGGCATTAACTTCAGAATAGAATTATAATTCAATATTCTTGAGCTTGGTCTGTTACCCTAATGACAGGCCCCCTAACTCAACCATATCACCATCCAGCTACTCTCTAGTAATGCCCATACTCATCACAGATGAGATCAGACTTCTTTGCTTAAGGATTCCTGAGATCACTAGTGTTCAGTGAGGTAAGGTATATGCCAACCCAAAACCACTCCTATTATAAATTCAGTTTCAATACTCTGCTAGAGATTGGGATGAAGTGATCTTGTGGATTCTGATTGGCTCCAGGACAATCCTAGGAGTTAGTTCCGCAATGGACTCATCCTATAAGACCTTAATATGAATATAGTTAAATACTACTGTGCTATAAGAAAAAGGGAAAGTTTCAGAGAAACCTGGGAATGCTTACATGAAGTGATACAGAGTGAAGTGAGCTGAACCAGGAGAATGATTTATACAAGGACAACATCATTGTAAGGATAATTCAATTGAAAGACTTAAAAACTCTGATCAATGGAACAATTGAGCATGATTCCAGAAGGCTGATAATAAAGCATGTTACCCACTTCCTGTCAGAGAGGTGATTGAGTTAAGGTTATGGAATAATAAACATGTGTATGCACCCGTATATGTATATATATGTAGTGCATACAGACATAGGTATAGATATTGGCATGTCCTGTGCAAGAAATGCTTTTGCTTAACCATACATGTTTATTACAGGGTTTTGTTTTTCTCTATTTTTTTTCAAGAGGGAGAAGTAAGGAGAGAAAATAAATGTTTGTTAAAATAAATGATTAATTAAAAACTATTTAGCCAGACTTAATTAGCTTTTAGAAATAGCTATTAATTATGGTGATATAGTTGGTACAAACTATCCCCCCGAATTAGGGGCACATTATCTCACTAGTAAATATAGAGTCCAGCAGAAAATAGGTTCCAGCTTGTAGAACCCATGTGGCAAAGGGGGAACTCAGAGCTCCTAGAAGGCCTTGTGCTAGAATCCTCAATATCTTCCCTTTGGTATGTAGGCTTCTCTGCTGGGCTCCTTCTACAGCCTCAAGTATGCCTTTTCTCCTTTTTCTAGTCTGTCCTCAAATTCCAGCGCACAGAGATACTGAAAGAGTGGAGTATGCTCATCCCACATCCAAATTCTCCAGCCAAGCTCACAAGAGCCTTCTCTGGCCAAGAGCGGGGAGCAGATCACAGTGGAGGCTGAGGTCAAAGTTCTCCTCCCTCTCCAAGGAAGGCCTCCTCTGGGTCTTGGCTCTGAATACTATCTGCTGCCAGACACTCCAATCTCTGGGTTATGAATCATCTGCCATTTTTTAGGTGGCCCACTGGGCATACCTGAGTTTCCTCAGCCTATCTCAACACAATTCAAAGTAATGTCACTCCAGTTCATCTTGTGACTTTCAAGGGCAGCTCAGTTGATCAAAGCCTTTTTCCACACTTCAAGTTTGGAAGTTTATGACTGACTCATTTAACAGAGAAGTGTTCTCATCTGGTTAAAGTGTCAGAATAGCATCTAAACACTTACTTTAAATGAGAATGGGTGGATTGGCTTGTTTGAATGATTCAATCAACCCCCCAGCCTTACACAGACTTAGGGAGCAGCTATTATAAAGATGCTGGGAGCTGGTAGAAGGGGTGTCCTGTGTGAGGAACAGCAAAATAGGCTCCTCTTGAATTGTTACAGTTATGGCTTTTAAAACTCAAAGGGGGTGAGTTTTAAAGCTGTCTATCCACCAACGACTTGTCCTTTCCACTGGCAATGAAAACATTTGCTGAATGAGAAGGCTGATGATGCCTCTCCATCTCTAGAAGACTTGGGAATTGGAAGCTGCTCAGCAGCTTCATTACCATATCTGGGAGTAGTCCAGAGAAAGATTTAGTGCTTTTCAGGTTGTTTCAAAGGGATTGATTATTTGGAGCTTCCTGCTAGTTTGTGTTCTTGGGGTGGGAGCAGTGGACTCACATCAAGGATTTATGGGACAATATAAGCATATGGCAAAGACACTTGAAGGTGAAGAACGTATATCTCCTATGAAATATGTTTGGCTGTGGATAGATATCACTGCATGAATGTAAAATACATGTTACATTCTCCAAAGAGTTTTCTGTTGTCTGAAAAAAGTTCCAGTCCTGAATCTGCTCCTTACAACTTACCTGACCTGGGCAAGTCATTTTCATCTCTCAAAGT
Source organism: Trichosurus vulpecula (assembly GCF_011100635.1). Taxonomy (NCBI): domain Eukaryota; kingdom Metazoa; phylum Chordata; class Mammalia; order Diprotodontia; family Phalangeridae; genus Trichosurus; species Trichosurus vulpecula. Next base: position 38,623,762 of record NC_050577.1, read on the forward strand.
CCAAGTTTCCTTATCTGTCAAATGAGGTATTTGGATTGGATGATACATAAAGTGTCTTCTAGATTGAAATCCTATCATTTTCTTAATGTTCTGAGTTTCCAAAGGGTTTAGCATATTTATTCATAATCTCATTGACTGTTTCTTCATGGTAAGTTTCCCATACCAATAAAATCATAGGTGCAGTCGGAGAGAGAGAGACAGAGACAGAGACAGAGAGACAGATTGAGAAAGAAAGATGGAGAGAAACAGAGACTGAGAGAGAGGAAGGGAGGGAGAAAGAGAGAAGGAGGGAGGGAGGGAGGGGGGTGGAGAGAGAGAGAGAGAGAGATTATGGAGTTACAAAATGTAATTCTTGATCATTTCATCAGTTCCCATGAATTCAGTTATGATCTTATCTCTATCCTTCAACCCTCTCCTGAACATCAGTCCCACATTATCAATCATCTGCTCGACATTTCCGACTGGATGTCCCATACACATCTCAAACTCAACATATCCAAAATGAACTTACTATGTCCACCCCTACCCTATCATGAACGAACCTATCTTTTTAACTTACCTATTTTTGTCAATGGCATACCATCCTTTCAGTCACCCAGGTTGTTTAGAAGCAGCTAAGTGATAGAGTGGATAGAATGCTGAGCCTGGCATCAGGAAGACCTGAGTTCAAATCCTGATTTTGGCACATATTAGCTAGGTGACCCAGGTCAAGTCACTTAATTGCTATCTGCCTCAGTTTTCTCAGCTATAAAAATGGGGATAATAATAACACCTACCTTCCAGGATTGTCATGAGAATCAAATGAGATAATATTTGTAAAGCACTTTGCACAGTAGCTAGTACATAGTAGTCACTTGATAAATGCTTGCTCCCACCCTCTCCAGGTTCACAAACTTGGAATCATCCTTAACAGTTCATTCTCCATCACCCCTCTTAGATCTGAGAGAAATGATTATTAGTAACCAATGATTGCGGAGATCTAGAATTTCCCCCTTTTCTAAAATCCTCATTTTCAAAGTTTATTCTCTGAAGGTTGAACTAATTTTCTCCTCAATCCTGATCAGATTCCACCCATGACAAGGAATCCCTAATCTAAAGTGAATTCCCGCCCACGGTATTCCATTCAAGCAAGTTTGGGTGGAGGTTAGATCCTTTGCCCAAAGCTGGGGGGTGGTCTGGGTATAGAGAAAGTCTCTTTGTCTAAGAGTAACATAATGTCATTCTCTCAGCTTCTCATTGGAGTGAGCCCCATTTCTCATTGTAATATTTATTCTCTCATTAATTGTTAACCAATCAGAGTTGATTGCCACCCTCTAGAACACCAACTTTTCCAAGGGCATATAAGCTGTGAGCATGACTATCTTTGGCATTTGAGAGTGCCACTGAGCTCTTTTATTAATGAAATTCTAGCATTGTTAATAAAATGATTAATTATTCAGAAATTATGTCTCTCAAACTTTTTAAACATCACAGATCCAATCAGTCACCACGCCCTGTCAATTCTCCCTCCAGAGCATCTTTCTCCTTCGTCTCTGAATGTCCACTCACATAGCTACCACCCTAGTTCAGGGCCTTATCATGTCTCACTTGGACTATTACAATAGTTAGCTAACTAGTCTTCTTACCTAAAGCTACATATCTCTCCAATTCACCCCTCATACAGCTGCTGAACTGATATTCCTAAAGCATAGATCTGACCATGTCACTCTGCTGCTATAGAAGCTTCAATGGCTCCCTACTGCTTCCAGGATGAAATATAAACTCCTCTGTTAAGTATTTAAAACCCTTACTGGTCTGGTACCAACTGATCTTTCTAGAATGATTTCACATTATACCATCTCACACAATCTATGTCGTAGCCAAATCGATCTACTTGCTATACGTGACCTTCCATAGTCTCTGTCTTTTCAGAGACTTCCCGGTGCCTAGAATGTGTCCTTCGTTGTCTCTGTCTCTTGGAGTTCCTAGCTCCCTGCCATACTTGCCTCAAATGTCACTTTCTTTATAGGGTCTTTCCTGATCAATCAGTAGGCATTTATTAAGTGCCTGCTGTGTCCTCAGTTGCCACTCCTCTCCTCTCAAAAATTACTTCATATTTCCTTTATTTTTTTTCATTTATCTATTTGTGTGCATGTCACATGTATCTTACTTCCCACTCCTAGAACATAAGCTCCTTGAGGGCAGGGACTAAGGCGTTATTGGGTTTTTGTCTCTGCAAGCCCAGTATTAAGCACAGTACTTGGAACATGATAATCACTTAAACACTTAATGAATTAAATTACATTAACAATTATTTATACCTATTAATCCAATTTGGATCAATGATTTTTTTAAACTGTCTATTAAGTAATAAATAATTAGGATTAGCTATGGTGATCTTCTACTTAGCTCTTCCTACAATGCCTCATTATAGCTGGAATGGGAAGGATCTTCAGTCCTCAAACATTATAGAAACAGCTTAAGCTAGAAAGCCTAGGATTGGGTCATCCAAGGACCAGCTTATATATGTCTGGAGGGATCATCTCACAAAGTTGCTCACCTGGTAGTGATGAATTCTTTTTGCCACAGCAATTCACAGACTATCAACTAGGCCAGGGCTGTCCAGCCTTAGGTTTTTATTGAAACAACAGACAATATAGTTTGATTTGCCATTTTAGTGAGAGCTCTGCTATAGCTCGGCTTTGTTTACTAAAGCATTTATGTAAGTTTCTATGCTTGTAGGCCGGCTGCATTTTGGACAGCTCTGAACTAGGCTATGGAAGTATTCTGTTTTGCATCAGTTACAGACCTTTTGATTGACTAACCTAAGTATTAGTGAGATCTTTATAATGTTAACTTTAAGGGAAAAAATCATGAAGAGGATATTAGCACTACTTTAGAAGATTGATGTCATTCTGTTATTTTCAGTCACTTCTGACTCTTTGTGACCCCATTTGAGGTTTTCTTGGCAAATATACTGGAGTGGCTTGCCTTTTCCTTCTCCTATTAATTTTACAGATGAGGCTTTAGAACATACCAAGTGTTCAATTAGAATATTAAGAGCATTTTAAAATTTAAATTTAAATTTTGCAATTTAAAATTTTATTTCACTTAAAAGCAAGCAAACTTAGTACCTAGTTAGTAAGAGTTATTGGTTAAAACACTCAGCTAACCTACTTGGGAAGAAAGATGGATCCTGGATGGGATTTGAGAGGCCATGGAGACCAGTGGAATCAAGCACAGATAGAGATGGACCCCTGCTACACATATTGACTCAGAAAACCACAAATTAATATTATCTATGCTATCTTGTGTTCATTTATTTATTTTGTTAAACATTTCCCAAGTACATTTTAACCTGGTTTGGGCACACTTGGGAATGCTGTGGATTTGCATACTCAGATGACCAACCACTTTATATTATAAATAAGGAAGCTAAGCCACAGAGAAGTTGAATAATTTGCCCAAGATTACATAGTGAATAAGTGGCCAACTTGGGATTCAAACCCAGGTCCTCTAGCTCCTAATACTGCTTTATTTCCACAGCACCACTGTTTCTCAAGGCCATAAGTCAGAGGTTCCTTATCAAATATGCCCCATTTGGTTTTTTTTAATCTTGATTTCAAAGGTATAGAATGAAGACCTTGACAATAATTTTAAAAAATTGGTAGAAGACTTGACAATTATTGTAATCATAGTACCTATTAACTTTATATAAAATAAATTCGATCCTATTTCAACTGAAATATTTAACATTTAATTTGGAAATGTCTAGTGACACATCTTATAAGTATGAAAGAAATGCTGTGTGTAGAAAAATGTATCTGAAAATTAGGTAGTAGCTGTGTGACCCTGGGCAAGTCACTTAACCTCAGTTGCCTCATCACAAAAAGAAAGAAAGAAAGAAAATTAGTGACAGTAATTGGTGCAGCATCATGACGAACAGAAAAGGCACTGGTTTTAGCACAATAGATCTTGGGTTCAAATATCAGTAGAGCTATTTCATTTGAGCTGTGATACCTTTGGAAAGTCACTTTATCTCTCTAGGCTTCAGTTTCCTTATTTCTAAAATGGAGGGGCCAGGCTAGATTACCTCTTGGGTTCCTTCTAGCTCAAAATCTATGCTCCTATAATTTACTTTTCTACCTTATAAAGAATTGCTAGATTCCCAGGCCAGGAGTATTCTAGAACCAGCTTGGACTTCTTGGTAAGAGCTGACTGTTAACCTTTCAGTGCGAGCATTTGCACCTCAGAAATTGGCAAATGGTACAAATCCGGGTTTGATTTATTATTTTGTTGATTGCCTAGACTTAAGAAAGTGATGGAGCAAATATTAATAATGCAAATTAAAAGTAAAGGTGTATTATGCTTTTTTGGAGAGCTGGATATTAAACTTTTATTAGCCCTTATAAAAGAATCATTTCTTGCACATGGATTTGAATTTTTGCTCTGCTACTTACTATGGCTGTGATTCTTTTGGTAAGTCACAACCTCTGTGGGCCTCAGTTCCTTATGGATAAGACAAAGGGGCCAGAAGATATATGTTTGCTAAGTCCTATTCATCTCTAAATCTATGAGCCCATGACCTAAGATGACGATAAAATAAATTAAAATAGTAATTTTAAATTAAAAAAAGAATCATTTTGTTTAAGATCATAGATTTAGACCTGTAAGAGATTTCAGATTTCTTCTGGTCCAACCATCTCATTTTATAGATGAGTAAACTGGGATCAACAGAGGGTGAGTGACTTGCCCAAGGTTACACATTAAGTGGCAGAGATGGGATTTGAATCCAATTTCTGACTACCAATACAAAGATTCAACTACATTTCTCAAAATTTTGATACAAAATCATGCTTATAAATAGTCTATCCCCAGCCGTGATGCCAAACAGTTGTTGCTTCCCTTCTCTTCCTATTTCACTGAGGGCAGTGCATTCCCAGACTGGGAATGACAAAGAACCCCACTATTTGGAGAAGCCCAGACATAGGTCTAGTAGGTCTTAGGGAAAGCTGATAGAGAGACCTCCTTTCCCCTGATATCCTTTCAGGCTCTGCTGCAAGGAAACTGGTGAGGAATTCTGTCAAGTTGCCACTAAATCTGGTTTTTTTTTATCTAAATTTAACTTTTCTGTCATCATTCTCACAGTTAATCATATAGTTGCATTGAACCAAACCTCCCAACATTTTCTGTAGCCTTGCAGATGAGGCAGTGGACAAGGCCTGGGGAGACAGTGTCCCAAAATGGAAAAAAACCAAACCAAAACAAAACAAAAACAAACCACTGGCTATGGGGTCAGAGAACATGGATTCAAATTCTGCCTGCAATGCTTAATACCTGTGTGACCTTGGGAAAGTCACCCTCGCTGTCAAATTTCCTCATTTATTGTGTTGTATTTGTCCTTCGTTCTCGAAGAGGACCATGACATCAGGGAAATGATGACATGACTTGGATTTGAGTGAGGGAGGGCTGTGCAGGGTCACCAGCCTCACTTTCTCCTCCAGAGCCATCTGGGTCTAGTGACCAGATATTTCTCCTCATCTATAAAATGGGAGAGTCAGATTAGATGGCTGTGGGGATCTTTTCCAGCTTTTCCAGGTCTCTGGTTCTTTGATTATGTGACTATTCATGTATGATCATGAACATCTCCTCCACCTTTTTTCAACCCCCTGAGCCAGCCAAAAACCTTTGTGATTCTCCATCCAGGGACATTTTCCTAAGTACGTCATCTGTCTCTTTTGCCAGTTACCCTTCACAGAAGAATTTAATCTTTCTAGTTCATGCCAAGTCATTCATTTTGACTTAAACCACTTCTAATCACCACAACTGCTAGCACAGACTAATTGGATGACTTAGACAATGTAGTGGGTGTTCCCAGGTGTGATTCAGACAGGAACCTTCTTCCCTGTATTACATCCTGAACAAGGTGAGATATGATCTGGGATTAGGGAAACTTTTCAGCCAGGTATAAATTCTCCTTGTTTTCACACTTTTTACCCCACCCATGAGGCCTCTGTTCTGTAAGTGATGTGTGAACTTGACTTGTCCTTGGTTACGTTGATTTCCAATTGATAATGGTTGATGATTTATGATCCATGACTTACAATTTAAAGCTAATTTTTGTATCTGAGTTTTGAAAAAGTGTTACCACTGAACACTAGAGAGCTGGAGACACAGAGAAGAAAGGGGCCACTAACAGAAATGTGTTTAGTTGCCTGGGAAGAGGCTTGCATAGTTGTGAAGGTCCTCCAGAGTACTATGTGCAAGATGAAAAAAAGCAAGTAGAGGAGTTCTAAACCAAATGGATCCCGGAGTGGAGATGCATCAAGGAACAGAGCCATGACATGGAGGAGCAAACCTAGATCTTGCCTTTCTCTGGTATTCTGAATTATTTATCCCAGAACACCAGAGGAGAGGAGCTGATTCTCCCTAAACTCCAAGTGCTTCCCCTTGTAGTGGATCCTTGAGGAAGTACTATAATTATGTACTACTATATAGGTGCCTGAGGAGACTGGGGGCCCACCAGAGAGATAAGGGGAAGGAAAGAGAATGCAGGTCCTTTCCATCTTTGTCATTGGATAAATCTTGTCTTATATTTAAATTTTATTAGCTTACATGGGACCTTTTCCTCTTGTGATGAATACTTAGACCAAGACAAATCCTGGAGGATGTCTTGGGGAGAGGAGCAGAGCACAAACTTTAACTAGTAACACATGCCAGAGAGATTCTGGTGAGAAGGCTGCACAAATGAACCTGACCTTTGGGAACCGAGAGCTATGGTTCCGAGTCATGAGTTATAAAAGTATCACTGCCACAAGTCAAAATATGTTGGACCGTGTTCCTGCTATGACCCTTCTCCGCTTCCACAAACCATACAAGAAAAGTATTTATAGTTACACTTCAATGCACTCATAATCTATATTTTGATTTCTTACTACAGTCACTATGAGCCATGTGGCGATCAAAATGGGTATGGAAGAAGACTGGGTCAGATACCATAAATACTCTTGGCAAATCTAGCTTCAGGCACTTACCAGCTGTGTGGCCTGGGCAGGTCACTTAACCTCTGTTTGCCTCAGTTTCCGCATCTGTAAAAAGAGGATAATAATAACATTTCCATCTCAAAAGAGATAACTACATTAAAGCACTTGGTACCGTGTCTGGCATATAGTAAACACTGTACAAATATTAGCTATTATTGTTGGTGTTTTTGTATTTATTATCCAAGGCGACACAACCTCATGGAGTACACTGATCTCAAGCCTGATAAAAAAAGAACCCTAGCATTATTAGCCAAAGCATTACCTGCCAAGTTCATGCTTAGTTGTGCTAAGTGTTTCTCTGTTTGTCATTGACATTAGTCCATTTCAGAGTGCCGCATCATGGAAAAAAAAGAGTCCCAATCCTTCGAAAATATTTAGGTCTTTGCATACAAATACTGGATGAGTATGTCTCATATTCTCAAAAGATCTGTAGGTTCATCTACCTGGACAATCCTCCACCAATGCATATATCACAACTCCTCTCCAACTTGGTAGGCATTTTAAATGCTATGTTGCTTTGACCAAAAAAATGATCATTTAGTGGCCATATTGCTGGTGATCAACCTCCCTGAATTTTGTTAGGCTGGTCTTTGGTTAAAAGGTTTAGAGTTTGCCATTGAATGTGTGTTCATTGTCTTTGTCTACTGTATTTGTGTGTCATTTGTCATGTCTACTGGTGTGGTTTTTTGGACTTTAGGCTCTTAAGGAATACACAATGAAGCTTTTGAATAGTATGGTAGTAGAAGTTAGTGATGCAAGCACCCTTAGGATTTTAGCAATGGCTGAGAACATTCTTCACCTAATGCCCTGCCTTCAATAAAGTATAGCTTACTAAAATGGAACATGGCATTTTATCCAGCAGTTCCAACTCATGCAAAACCCCATGAATTTCAATAGGATGAACATAGTTCTTACTTATCCATATAATGGACAACTCATATATTTCATGAGCTAAATAACTGTTACACTCCTAGGCCCAGGTCTTTAGATGACCAAATATATTTCAATGATGAAGATATTGAGGATCTCCCTCCCCAATGTGCTGTGACTTTGGAGGACCTGTTTATCCCAACTGATCTCCCATTTTATGCAAAAGATGTGGACTTACTTTCTGAAGAAGAATGCAAGTTTCTGGGGGAGTGAAGATGATTCGTTGATTCAGTAAGGATTAAGCCTAACAAATAGTCACAAGATCCCCCTTACGCCAGAGTTCCACAGCTGGAAGTGGTAAGGCAGAGGCAGTCAACTGTATACGCTTAGATACCTGAGGATAGCAGTTCTCAGCCTCATGATAGAAGCCATCAGAACATCTTCCTTCTTAGGTAGCTATCCAGAGTACTGAACTACCCCTGTCTGAAGCTTTTCTTTATAGTACCGAGTATGAGAGGGCTCTATTTCTGCCCAGCTTATTGATTCTACCTGCCTTGACCCTCATCTTCTTGTCTTTGATCATCCCTGATACCAACATCTACCCCAATCCATACCCTGCCTCGCCTCAACTTCTAAGCCATGAACTTCCTCCAGTCTGTATCAGACTTGCCCTGTGTGCTACTTGATTTCTACTATTACTACTAAAGAGTCATAGTCCTGAATTCGAATGTGACCTCAGACATTTGCTAACTGTTTGACTCTGGTCAAGTCACTAAAAGCTGTTTGCCTCAGTTCCTCATCTGTGAAATGAGCTGGAGAAGGAAATGGCAAACCATTCTAGTGTCTGCCAAGAAAACCCCAAATGGGGTCATGAAGAATCAGACACAACTGAATAACAACTGCTGTCTAGCCAGTGCCCTAGATTAGCATCCAGGGTCCCTGGATTACTTCCCAATCCCTTAACTCTTCAGCTTGTCAGGGAGTCTAATTGTGTATCCTGCAGTGACGGTATGGTAATGGAGAAGCATTGGGGGTGCAGCCTTGCAGAATTTATTTTTAGCTGCTTACCAATGTTTTTGAGGTTGCTTAGAACTATGGCTTCAATTCTAGGATACTTGGGGGTGCCCCACCATCATGTTGTTCCTGTCTTACCACATTCTGCCTCCCAGACAGATGTACCTACTTATCTAGCTGTAGGCTCTTAGCTTTCTATGTCTAAGAACTGCTTCCCCCCATAGGAGGGAACATACAAAAACTCACTTGCTATGGCAGAGGATTATCTAAATTATTCAGGTCTTCTTGTTGCTGCTGCCATGGGTCTGGTGTCAACTTGTTTGCCTTATTCCTGACCTGCCCGTGCTATCAAGACTTACTTCTTCTGCTTTTTGACTGCCTTGCTACCTATGTGATCTTGGACAAGTGTCTGAGTCTCAGTTTTCTCTTTTTAAAATAAGTGGTTTGGATTAGATCATTTCTATAATTCTTCTCAGCCCTTAATCTAGTATGATAAGATCCTGTATCTTGGCTTAACCTTCTATATTCTTTTTACCATCTGTCTGTTTTATTTCAGACCTACAGCCACACCTGACCTCTGGTATGCCCTGACTTCATTTCCCCAATTATGCTTGAATCCAGATCCCATACCTTGACTTGTGATAGCTGATTTTTGTCTTCCTCTAGATTTCTGAGTATTTCCTAGGTTGGGCCCTCTCCTATGCCTGACCCTCACCCTTCCAGTCTTTCCTGGAGTCTCCTGATCCTAGCTTTTTCCCATCTGTATTCTTATAGCCTTCCATATCCCCAGCACTACCAATCCTTCTGTTAACTTACTCCCTTAATCTTCATATGTGTCATCATCATTATCACAAAATCAGCATCTAATAACATATAAGAAGATCAAAGCTGAATACAGATTATGCTCAACATAACACAAATTATAATGATAAGAAAAGATGCAAAAATCCCAGCCAAATGCCCTTCACCTGAAAGGAAAGGATGTTTTATACTGCACTTGATTGGTGATTAAAAAATTTCCACAACACTTAAATTGATTTTTAGCACTGTCCTGATGTTTTCTTTTCCTTTTTTTACCCCATATTACTAACTTTTGGGGATTTCCATGGCATTACTAAAAGTTAGATCTCACTGCAAACCAGATCAGGGCAGAATTCACATTTCAAATCAATGTCAAGATTAGAGTTCAATCTCTATGGGCATTCGTGTCTTTCTGAGCTTTTCAAGTGGATGCTCTGTCATTCTACTTCAGTTAGGAACAAGGTAGAGACTTTCCAGTTCATCAGGTGCAGTAATCCTACTTTATAGATAAGGAAGCCAAGGCCCATCAAGCCTTGCTAGAGCCAAAACATTTTGTTGCTTAGTCATTTCAGTCATGTCTGATTCTTTGTGACCCCATGGACCAAAGCATCCCAGGCCCTTCTGTCATCTACTGTGTCTCAAAGTCTGTCCATGCTCATGTTCATTGCTTCCATGACACTATCTATGCATCTCATCCTCTGCTGTCCCCTTCTCCTTTTACCTTCAATCCTTCCCAACATCAGGGTCTTTCCCAATGAGTCTCATCTTCTCATTATGTGGCCAAAGTATTTAAGCTTCAGCTTTATATTTGACCTTCCAGTGAGTAGCCTGAATTAATTTCTTTAAATATCAAATGATTTGTTCTCCTTGCTTTCCAAGGGACTCTCAAAAGTCTTCTCCAGCGCCACAATTTGAAAGCATTGATTCTGCGGTAGTCACCTTCCTTCTAGTCCAATTCTCACAGCCCTGCATTGCTACCAGAAAAACCCTAGTTTTGACTATATGGACTATATGCCTTTGTTGGGTGACATCTCTGACTAGAGCCTGTATATGTTCTGTTTAGCCTACCTAAAAAAAGAGAAAAGCTGTGTCAAGCCAAGTCTGTCTACATGGGAATTCTTTTAATGTATATCCTTGAAAAAACCTTTTGTGATCTTGGGCAAATCGTTTAACCTCCCTTTCTTTAGCGGTAAAATGAAGGCATTGGGCTGGGTAGGGTCCTTCTGGCTCTAGAGTCATGATTTTATCATCTTAATTGGAAAGCTTTAGAACTGCTCTACAATTAAGACTTTCCAGTAATTAAGACTTTTCTATCCAAGTGGTCAGAATCAATGAAATCGTATTGGTGCCTATATTAGCAGTTCTCATTATGGAGTCTTTAGAGGATTCCATAGATTCTTCATTCATTTGTTCATATAATAAACATTTTTGAATGCTTACTCCATAGTAGGCACTTTGGGGCGGGATGGGGAGGGGTGTTATGCAAAGATTAAAAAGGCGAATAATAAACAGTCTGGCCTTAAGAGTCTAGGTGGTGCAATGGATAGAACTCAGGTTTTGGAATTCAAAAGACTTGAGTTCAAATCCTGCCTCAGACACTCAGTAGCTGTGTGACCCTGGGCAAGTCACTTAACCTCTGTTTTACCTCCATTTCCTCATCTATAAAGTGGGGTTAATAATAGGACCTTACCTCTGGGATTCACCATGAGAATAAAATGAGATAATATTTGTGAAACACTTCGCAAACCTTCAAGCACTATGTAAATACTGGTTATTATGATTAAGGACATCACAAGCAAGTAAAGGAGGTTAGATGGCTATCTAGATATACAATAGATAATATCTTACGGATTGCTATACATATCATGAGAAGCATATATTACCAATCACTATGAAGTGTACAAATGATAGGGACGGGATTCACACTGGACCCCTAATAAAAGGAAAGACCACGTCTTTGGGACGTTTAGGTCCACCACAAATCCTGTCCCCCTCACATACAATAAGGCAATAAGACATAGGGAAGGCTGGTCTTGGAGCCAGGCTGTTTCAGAAACATACCAGCTGTGAGAACCTGGGCCAATCACTTTCAGTGCCCCAGGCCACCCTCTAAGACTTGCAGAATGGCTGCTGCTCTGCATTGGAAGAGGAAATTTACTTCACCATGAGTTCTCTTCCATGTCGTCATGGTCCTCTTTGAGAACGAAGAACAAACAGCAGCAAGCAAACCCAAATAGAAATGGATTGGGCAGCTAGGGAGTGCAGCAGATAAAGCACCAGTCTTAAAATCAGGAGGACTCGAACTCAAATCCAGCCTCAAACACTTACTAGCTGTGTGACTCTGGATAAGTCACTTAACCCCAATTGCCTCCAAAAAAAGATAAGAAATGAATCGCTGCAGCCCATATATTGGCTTAGAAAACCACAGATTAACATTACTTAGGTTGTACTATATTTTTATTTATTTTATTAAACATTTTGCAAATACATTTTAATCTGGTTCTGGCCTCACTCCAGAGGTTTGTGAGCCTGCAAGTTTGACCCCTCTGCCTACTAATGAGCGATATGTAACGTATTAGAGGTAGAAAGTGGCAGGTGTTTGTAGAGAGGTACAAAGTGACTTGAAAATCTGGAGGAGAACAAGTCATTCTTGTAATATCATTGGTGACCTAGCCAGTGGCTAGCCAGCAGCTATGTATTTAGGTAGTCTGGACAGAGACCAAGGTGATCTAATGACCTGACTTTTCCTGATAACTGAAGCTTTTCTCTTTAAGTGACAAAACTTTTTTTTAAATTAAGTTTGAATAGGAATCTTTTTTTAAAGAGTTTACTTTCACATTTCTTGCTGTTTTAAGCAGTATCTGAACACCACTGAACCTTTTCTTGCTGACTTGGGGTCACCATTATGAACATGAAGCCGTCAAACAGTGATGCCTTCGGGGCTTACGGAGATGAGTGCAATTGTAGGCTCCAGAGAGATTGCTTTACAGCTGCCAATTCTGCTGCTTCCGTTTCTTCCCTCCTTTTCATTTCCTCCCCCCCACCCTGTCACTTAGTATATAACAGCTTGTAGTAGCTCCCCAGCCCTCACGCCCTTCCTGAGATTAAAACAAGAAATTAAAAGCGATTTAAGTCAGAAAGGCTAATTTCACATAAAATCCTAATGAAGAAGCTTCACTCCTGAGCAAATTATATGCCAATTCATACCTGCAGATTAGTTTCCCTGTGACAGGACCAATATCTACCAGGATTTTCCATCCCTTCCTCCCCACTCCACCTGAAACAAGGTTAGGCTAGTTTTCCTGGAAAGGCAATAAAGCTGCCTTGGGATTTGATTGGCCAGGTGACCAAAGGTCAAGCTACACCCGTCCTGGTTCAGCTTCTGGGTAGCCTTTGGCTATATTGACATAGATTTCTGGTCATCCAAGGGCATAAAAAGGCCCATGACATGGATTTTGAGCCCTTCAGACTTTGCTAAAGTTTGAAGACCCAGAGCACCAGTCCCTGCGGCACTAACTAGACATATGCAGGCAAGGGGGGTCCCAGTCCTAGAGTATGCTTATTGAATATTCTTTCTGTCTCATGACTATGTAAGCCATGGCCTAAATTCCTCCCAGGCTGCATACAAGCACATGTCACCTATGGTCTTGTGCTTCTGTTGCATAATGCCAAGGTTAGAGAAATCCTCTCCCTTTCCATCTCTCCTGATGCCCCCACTAAGTAAAGAGGAACATACCAACCCTCAAGAGCTAAGAGCATCCTCAAGAGTTGAGTTCTTCCTCAGCCAGACCTTTCTCGATTTTTAAACTTTCGGGGTCTCCAGAGATAATCTCCTAAATGAGTGAGTGAACAAAAGGCACAAAAGCTGTCCATGCCCTTGAGCAAGTCTATGGCCTGCCAATACTTCTATCCTAGTTTCCTTGCCCTTTCATATGAAAATAAATCATTCAAAGTTTAATATCCTTAACTTCAACAAGTGGATCAGGGAACTCAGTTGGTCAGAGATGTCCGATCAAATCTTCTCTCACATTCATAATTCATAGACCTTTCCTCTCAAAGTTAATAAGTCTATTCATTCAACAAACATTTATTAAGATCCTATTCTGTGACTAACCTTGTGCTTAGTGTTATATAGCCAAAGACAAAAAAAATAGCCTATCCCCCCCCAAGAGCTCATATTCTATTAGTGGAAATACCACATGTACTCAGAAACATTAAAGCAAATACAATATACTTTCTAGGAGGAGACATTAGCAAATAGGAAAATCTGGATAGACTGACATGACATCTTTTTTTGAGCCTTTAAAGAAACCAGGAAGTCTTTGATGAGGAGGGAGCAAATTCAAGAAACTATTCATACAGTTAAACTTGACGGAAGTTTGACTAGCAGACATGTGAGATATTACTAATTGGGTTATCTCAGGATTGCTATTGTTATTCAGTCATTGTGTAGTCCTGTTCAATTCTTCTTGACCCCATTTGGGGTTTTCTTGGTATAGTGCTGGAGTGGTTTTATCATTTCCTTTGTCATTTTATTTTACAGACAAGGAAACTGAAGCAAACAGGGTTAAGTGACTTGCCCAGAGTCACATAGCTAGTAAGTGTCTGAGGCTAGACTTGAACTCAAGAAGAGTAGTCTTCTTTACCCCAAGCCTGGTACTCTATCTACTTCTCTACCTCGCTGCCCCTATCTCAGTATATGTAAGTTTTAAAATATTTGAGGTCAAAATATTTGAGGCTTGGTCAAACTCTGTACAACATAATTTGGAGCAGTATACTAACATTTAGGGTAATCCATTTTATTTTACTCATTTTTAGTGTGCAAATTCCAGGGTTATTCTTGAGCTCCTCTATAATAATTTGTCTTTATTTAAAAAGCTTTATTCCAGAGATGATCATAATTCAAAAAAGCACAGCAGAAAAATTAATTATAATCTAATTTTTGAGCTATAATTTGCAAGACCTGTTTATACTGAAAGTGAAGTTTTCAGTCAAATGTAAAGTTGGAATTATTTCAGATTTAGCACTAATAATAGGCTAGATTATGGAAGTTAGATTGGGAAGACAATTGGATCCAATCATTGATTGGATCACCAAGCCATCTGACTGCCAGGGCAGGAAATGTTTGCCACTTAAGAGAAAATAACAGCGTGCCATCCAAAAGACTAAGATTTAACTGCATCCTAAAGAAGTCATTCCTTACTATAGATAGACAGACAGACAGATGGATAGATGATAGACAGACAAACAAGATAGATGATAGATAGACAAGGTAGATGATAGAGAGACAACATAGATAGATAGATAGATAGATAGATAGATAGACAGAGATAGATAAATAGATGAATAAACACACATGCAAATAAATAAAGTGAAACAAGTACAAATATTACCCTTTGATTTTCATTCTGTAGACCCACTGGGAATTTTGGTCTTTGTAGACTGGGTACTATTTTGTAAGAAGTGCTTTCTAAACATATAGGAAACACTCCCTTACACCGCAGTAACTTTCCACATTTCTGGCATGTAAGTTTTTGGCACTCTCAACAACTTGGAACACATCTGAGAATCTGAAAGAAGGTTTAAAAAGGGAGACTAGCACCTGAAAGAAAGCCCAATGACCAAAATCCACCCAATCACCTTAGTCCTCAGGTCCTGACATGGGACCTAATGTCTCTCATTTTTAGAGATGGCTCTGATAAACTTGGTTACCTGTTCTTTACACTTTGAATCTAAAAAGTATCATGCAGCAGGAAAAGTAGGCTGCTAGAAAGTGGCACAATGCAGTAAGTTTTCCACCTTTTTTCTGATTGCAGTTTCACAGTGAGACACAATGCAGGAAGAAGTGGTAGCTCACAGCAAAGGAAGATATGAGAAAAACGATCAAACTCTCAAAGTCCAGTAGCAGGAGGACGTTGAGTGTAGAGGCAGACAGCCCCATGTGCCACAATAGACTCTGAGGGCATCACTACATGACAACATGGCACAATAATAGTTGTTCACCATGACTCCAGGTTATCAAGGAAAGATTGTATTATACTCAGCCAACTCTGTTTACTAAGTAAATAAGACATTTTAGAAAGGTTTCTATTGCTTCTGTAGAATATGAACTCTTTGAGGTTGGGTACTATTCAATTTTTATCTTAGTACAATCTCTTGCACTTCACAAATGTTCGATATTAAAAGAATGATTTTTAATACATAATTTATGTATTTATTTTTAGTTTTCACCATTTGCTTTCATAAGATTTTGAGCTCCAAATTTTCTCTCCATTCCTCCCCTCCACCGCATCCCAAGATGGTGTGCAATCTGATACAGACTCTACAAATACATTCATATTAAACACATTTTCACATTAGTTATGTTGTAAAGAAGAATTGGAACCAATGGGAGGACCACAAGAAAGGAGAAAGAAAAAAAGAGAGAGAGCAAATAGTATGCTTCGATCTGCATTTAGATTCCATAGTGCTTTTTCTGGAGGTGGATAGCATTTTCCATCGTGAGTCATTTGGAGTTGTCTTAGATCTTTGCATTGCTAAGCAGAGATAAGTCTATCAAAATTAGTCATCTGACAATGTTGCTGTTACTGTGTAAAATGTTCTTCTGGTTCTGCTTTCTTCACTCAGCGTCAGTTCATGTAAGTCTTTCCAGGTTTTTCTGAAGTCTGCCTGCTCATCATTTCTTTTTAATATTTAATTTTTTATTTTTAGTTTACAACACTGAGTTCCACAGGTTTTTGAGTTCCAAATTTTCTTCCCCTCCTTCCCCTCCCCACTCCCCCCAAGACAGCATGGAATCCAATATATGTTCCTGCTCATCATTTCTTATGGAACAATAGTATTCCATTACAAAGAATGATTTTTAAAAAATAAAAGAATATTGGCATTTAGAAGGGATAAGCACCAATCATTCAGAAATTTTACTTCCTCACAGAAGTCAATCAAATATCATTGTGTTTCTATTTTCCCCTACTGAAATCAAATAGAATATTCATAGCATCAAAGATTTTGAGATGTAAGGGACCTTAGAGGTCATCTAGTTTAATGCCTTCATTTTACAAATAGGCAAACTGAGACTTGGCTCAAAATGACCTGGCAAGTGGTACCAGGATTCAAACCCCAGGGCCTCTGACTATAAATCTAACACCCTTTCCATGCTTTATGACTCATCGTTTTTCTACAAAATAACTTTCTTAAATGAATTCATTGTTCCTTTAGATATTTATAACCTACTTTTGATCATCCACTTGGCAGATTAGTGGCATTTTTTAAAGTCCTCCATTTGACTTTCTCACCTCCTACTGATTTACTCTTAATCCAGTCAGCAGCAATTTGGAGTTTCCTCCTGAGTCACACATAGTCTCTCTTCCCCCAGTTCCAGCTCAGCTACATGAAAAGACTGCCTTTAAACACAAACATTTAATTACTTCTCTGCCCACCTCTCCCAAGAAGTCATGAACCAACTAGCCTGGCAGCTTGCAAAGAATCATCCTCAGAGCCCTGACTGCTGTTCATCAGTCAAGCAGAGAGTTCCTACTGTCTGTCCCCAACGTGGTATGAGGATGCAGAGTTCACATTTCACGTAAATGTCAAGACTCACAAAAATAGAAAAAATGAGCCAGTGGGCAATATGAAGAAACGATATAGCTTTCCATGTTTTTCCTGGTTGGGTTTTCACAGCGTGGCATTGATATTTTGTTTGAAGTTTTGTTATGAATTCCCAGGACATGGGACACACCCAGACATATTCAAATACCATCTGAGTACAAAAACACATTCCAAAGGCAGAGAGAAATAAATTTTTGGATGATCGGGCACTTCAGAAGACCAGTGGGAGTGTCTTTCATGCCCAAGACAGCCTGAAAGAGGCTAGTAGAGAAAAGAGAGAGATATATTGAACCATCTGAGCTAGAATTCTGATCTAGATCAGTTCTCTGGTGCCATCTCTAAAACTGCATGTGGTTCTTTCAAGCTCCTGGAAACTCTTCTAAAAGGCTAGTTTCCCTAGGGGGACATTATATTATACTAAACTGTACAGGGCTTATGGCTCCATAGGCTAAGAGTGATTGCAAATGTGGCTTCTAATTCATATAACTGTGAGTCTGAAAGCTGGTCAGGCACCCTTACCCAGGGCTACTCATACTCAAAGCACAATTACTTGAGTATCAGGTGCTTATACTCAAAAGTCAATTAATCAGAAACCATTTTTTATTAAGCACCTACTATGTGCTTAATGAGAAAAATCTTTATGTCCTATATGTGTACACTGTGTCAGGAGTTGGGAACATAATGACAAAAGTGAAATAGTCCCTGCCATTTATATCCTAATAGTGGAGACCGACAATAGAGATAGGTAGTTATAGGTATACATACACATATACTATACACACACACACACA
The DNA here is from genome assembly GCF_011100635.1 of Trichosurus vulpecula. Lineage (NCBI taxonomy): Eukaryota > Metazoa > Chordata > Mammalia > Diprotodontia > Phalangeridae > Trichosurus > Trichosurus vulpecula. The sequence continues at coordinate 38,641,868 of NC_050577.1, forward strand.
CACACACACACACACACATATATATACACACATATCCACAATGTGTGTGTATATATATATACATACATATACACACACATATATATTCATATATGAATATGCATATCATGTAAAAATATGCAAAATAGATAGAAGGCAATTGAATTCCTATTTGGTCCTAGACACTTAACAGCTATGTGATTCTGGGCAGGTCACTTATTTTATATCTGCCTCAGTTTCCTCAACTGTAAAGTGGGAATAATAATGACACCCACCTCTCAGGCTTGTGGTAAGGATCAAACAAGATACTATTTGTAAAGCACTTAGTAGTTGTTTAATGGATGCTTGTTTCCTTCTTTGCACATGGAGGGGAGGTGCGGGGGAGGAAGGAAATACTAGCAACTAGGCTAGGACAAGGGATTCAGGAAAGGCTGCAGGTATACGATAGCTCTTGAGATCCCCAAAAGTATGTTCAATATTTTCAGTGTTGACACTTCCCCAGGCATTATGATTCAGACATAGAGTTTTCATAGAACACTGGCATTGAAATGTTTCTTAAGAGAGTATCATTTGTCTTCATCTTACAGAGGAGGAAACTGAGTCTCAGTGAGGTTAAAAGACTTCCCAAAGTCACATAGCTTGTCAGTGGCAGAGCCATGATTCACACTCAGGTCCTTTGATTCTAAATCCAGGGCATTTACCATGATACCACCCTGCCTCAGTCTCCAACTCCGCAACCAGAAATATGTCCAAGGTATTCTTCTTCTACATCTCAATTATAACCCTGCTGTTCTTCACTTCCATCCTGTTGATTGAAGACATATATGGGACCCATTACCCAGAACTTGGGCACAAATTCAATCTTGGAGGTTCTCAATAATCATATTCTTTGGTTCATATCCTCAAGTAGGGATTGCCCTGAAAATATCACAATATAACTTGTGTCTAGCTCTCCTATAGGTGCCCCTGGTTCCCTTGCAAGCATCAAGCTAACAAGGCATAGAATATTGAACAAGTTTATTATATCCAACAAAGAATGCAGAAAGGACCCACAATCAAACTCATAGATAGTCAAGAAAACCCATGTGGTAAGCCTCACCTCTCTCCAGGGACCTATATCTATGCTCCGGATAGCATACCCTTGCCACAATAACAGAGACTCATAGCCTTGTTACATTTATATCACTGGATCCTGTAACTTCTAGTTGCTCTATAAAATGTAGTGCCCTGAATTATTACAATGTTGCTCATGGTAATAAAGTTTACTTGCACTGAGAGTTATAATTATGTATGCAACATTCATATTAGAGAAGATATGGGCAGGGGGAGCCGAGACATGGTGTGTGTTTTAGGGCCCATGTCAGAATACAAGCCCTGCTGAAACTGTTTGATGGCATCTGCAGAATTGTGACTTTCTATGTTGTCTCCCCAAATTTAGTTGCTACGGTCATTCCTATAAAGAGAATTTAAGTCCCTTCTCAGCCCACCTTGTCAAGTATATCAACGTTACCCTTGTGAGAGGACCAAAAATGGTAGTACTTGACATTTACATGATGCTTGTCTTTCCACAGGTTCCTAAATTGCTTCATAAGCTATCAGATCAACATATGACAAAGGATTGGACCTGTGGGTATCAGCCACAGATATACCTAGAAAGGGATTGGCTTGGCTGAATGGTCCAGGAGAAAAGGAAGCTTAGAGGTCATCATTCAGCATTGGATCTCTGGGAAATGTCCAACATGATAAACGCTCGCTGTGGCTGTATACAGTTTCATTAAATCCTAGATGTCCATAAAGCGATAGCAGGGTGTGTATTAAAGGGACAAACAAGTAAAGTAAACTGTGCCCATTATCTTGGGAGGAGGGGTGTCTGATATCAGGAGGTATTTGCAAAAGGAGTTTTAAGTTTTTACTAAATACAATCATAATACAAATTAGAAATCAGACAATCTTGATTTAATTACTGTTCTGAAACTTAAGTCACATCAGGAAGATTTTATTTAGTAAGTAAAATGACAGATGTCCATTTGAAACATTATAAATGTTTAACTAAAATGTATACACACTTTATCATCAAATTTAGTCATCCGTAATGAGAATTACAATGTCAGAAGGTAACACCACATAACCGGGATTAAATGACCTATAAGGCCCCCTATAACTCTGGCAGACTGTGAAGATAAGGGTTTAATAAAGACTTATTGAGCTGAACTAAATTGAATTTGGGATAGGAGAAAGATAATATAGACTAGACCTATGATGTCATTAGTATAGGGAACTCCCAGGTGAGAAACCTCCTTTTACCAGTGCTGGTTGCCACCTTCTTGGCAAAGTATAATCTGGGAGAGTTGCCTAGGGTCAAGTTAGTCAATAAGCATTTATTAATGGCTTACCATGTGCAGGAACTGTGCTAGAGCTCTGAGAAGTTAAATGATTTGCCTAGGGTCACACAGACAATGGGGGGTCAGAGGCAGAATTTGAACTCAGATCTTGTCAAGGCTAAGACCAGCTCTTTAGTCACTTACAACAACACAATGACCTGCTTGAATTGAATGAAGAAGGGAAATACCCAAAGCTCAAAATGTTCACAACCAGCTGAGATGCAGGGTGATATAGGAGAAAGTTCTGGACACTGAATGAGGAGCCCTGGGTTTGATGACTGGTTCTAACAGTTAGAGGCCCTGTGAGCCTGGGCAAATCAGTCAACCTTCCCGTGCCTCAGTCTACTCAGGTGTAAAATGGGAATGATTATATTTCACTGCCTACATTTCAGGCTTATGAGGAAAATGCTTTGTGAGTCTAAATACATATGAGCTGTTGTTAGAATCAGCACCTATGCATTTGGGGGAATCTCACACACACACACACACACACACACACACACACACACAAGTATGCCTAAATCAGACGTCTATAACTTCCACCAATTGTTTCTAGTTCTGCCCCTTGGGACAAAGCAGGCCAAGTCTAATTCCTGTTGCTTGTGTTGTTGTTCAGTCAGTTCAGTCATGTCTGACTCTTCATGACCCCACTGGGTTTTTTTGGGGCAGAGATACTGAAGTGGTATGCATTTCCTTTTCCATCTTTCCATCTCCTCATTTTACAGATGAGGAAACTGAGGCAAACAAGGCTAAGTGACTTGCCTAGTATCACTTAGCTAGTAAATATCTAAGGCAGACTTGAACTCAGGTCTTCCTGACTCCAGACCCAGCACCGCCTAATTTTAAAGATGCTTAGTATCAACACCTGAGTCAATCAATCCACATGGTAAGGAGATTTCAGGTGATCAGCTTATCCTGCCTAG